>NC_138771.1:460122201-460552201 GCF_965119305.1 Pelophylax lessonae | reverse complement strand
CATAAATAACAAAGGGCCAAAAATGTTACCCATAAAACATGTGACACACAAATATATTGGACCTCTTCGTAGGTCAAATCTTTCCTGATGTCTGAGTGAGCTATATATAATCCAAGCAAACACACCCAGAATGGTAACGCCCAGTCCAAAAATTAACTGTGTGTATCCTGTGTGTTTTGGAGCATGCTCAGTTGCCAAAACAAGGGAAATAGAAATGAGGAATAGAAATGTATGTAGGTGTGTATAGTATATGTGAATTGAAAAAATTCTCTCTTGAAGTTTGCTAGTCATTATTTAGAATGTTTAGATACAGGAATACATACATATATATACAATTACGTGAGAGAGAGAGAAATATATATTTAGGGAAACAATTGAAACACACCTTTTGGGATTTGAGAAGTGAGATTGTGACGATTGACCAGATATGTAAGCCAACAATCTGACTCATCACTCATGAACATCCCTAAATTTGGCGTGGCAATTATATCAGGCGTTCTTATGTGCATTTTGGCTGGCGTTTTCACAGGCGTTTTGACATGCATTTTTTGGGCAGGCATTGTTATATGAAATCACCTACAAAAGCCCCAAAAACAGACCACAAACACGTACATGTGAACGTAGCCCGTTTGGGGGCGTTTGAGGGGGATTTGTCCAGCTCAAGGATCAGCTCCCAAAACAGGCAAAAAATCCAATCCTATTCAGTTCAATGGCCCCTGTTCCCATGTGAGCATTTTGACGGCATGAGGAAAACACCCAACGCTCACTGAGAAATAGCACAATGATTAGGGAGTCTGCCTTCCTGCTGTAGGTTTGTAAGTTCGAATCCGGAAGGTGCCCTCTGTATGGGCAACACTTGGATATCTCCAATCCTCCAAATGTTGACATCATTAATTTTGTTCATGTTTGAAAAAGGCATGTGTATCAGCAAACTTTTAATCCAAAGACATGAACAAAATACAAAAGATGCCCCATAAAGTCAATATGTAGCAATATTGTGAGCTAAAGCTCTATTTGTTTGTTGGGCATACTTTGCTAATTAGCCAAGTATAAGGGATATATATATATATACCTTCAGTTAAATGTGTAGTAAAATGGTAACACTTGGCCATACCCATATGGAAGAAAAGGTAGTATTTGCAATATATTTCTAAAAACATTCTTTGGAAACACATAAAATATTGTCAAAATTGTGACATTTCCTTGATATGTGTGAAATGCTAATAATCTTTCTTTGAAATATGTTTTACATCTATTTTTTTTCTATCTGACGACCAATTCCCCAATGTAATATTTTGTGGGTTTTTTCAGAGAATGTGGAGGTTCTATATAAACACTGTAGATTTGACTGCTATGATTTCGGAGTTAGCAGGAAAGGTGTATGGAATGTGATGGTGTTTACTAAAGGATCCCTTGTTGGAAGTGTGCATGTTTTTCCAATTCCGCCGGTTTTTGCCATTTTCTATGGGCGAGACAGCGGATTTGCAAGCGGTATTCAAAAAAAAATTGACCCAAAATCGCGCTGGCGAAATTTTTTGAGGCAATTTGACGTTGCGCATGCGCACATTCGCGAGTTCGCAGCTCGCGGCTGGAGGAGCTGTTTAACCTTTCCACACTTTCGCAGATATCTCTCTTTCTAAGTCAGTTTTTGAGATTTTTTAAACGCAAGTCATCTCCAAATTGACTTCCACACCTTCCACAGTGATTTGGGATTTTTGGGGGTACAGGGGAAAATTTGGCTAAACTTTAGTCGAGCTTTTAGCTGGCGTGGTTTTAAGTCGCGCTCTGACCATATTGCATCTTAATGAATCTCACACTAGGCGCTATTTTCCGCCCGCCGTTCTTTGAATGCCAATTTCAGACTTAAATAATCGCCGCTTCGCAAAATCACGCCGAAACGCCAATTCGCCGTACTATGAATCAGGCCCATAGTGTTTAAATATATAGATTTAGGTATAGCACCTAGTGATCTGGGTGTGCCAAGGTTCTGGGGTGCCAAGGTTCGCCATCACTGACCTAGAGGTACCGACCTATATCAAAACCAACTTTCCTTCCCCTCTTCACAGGTTGGTGCATCACTAAATATTTTTTTGTAATATAGTATATAATGGAGAACAGGAGAATACGCAGCGAAGGGCAGCAAAAATGCTAGGAAGCATGAAGGAGCTCAGCTTTGAGGAAAGATTAAGGGGGGAGAGGCGATAAAGGCCAGATATGATCACCATCTTTAAAAAAATAAGTGGTCCATACAGTGAATTTGGTGTTGAGTTAGTCACTTTCAGGTCATTACAGATGACAAGGGGGTACTTTTTTCTCCACATACAAAACATTTTCTTTACAGTAAGAGCTGTAAAAAGATGGAATTGACTCCCTCAAGAACTGGCTCTGGCCAGCTCATTAGATTTTTTTTTTTAAAAGCTGGATGCATTTCTAAATGCATAAAATGTAATTACGGTAGATACCACTATATATAGGTAATAATACAAAAATATAGTACCGTGATATACATGCCATCATCCCCAATAGTGAGATACCAAAAAACCAAAGACCAAGGGAGGTCCAGAAAAGCGGGACTATATCAGCATGTGTATGGTTGGAAGAATGCAGTCACAACACCATTATATAAAAAACATATACAACTTTATTGCAATATTATATATAGGTAATAATATCAAGGACAGATTCAGGGAATACCTGACTGCCTCGGGGGTCAGGAAGAAACTTTTTTTTCCCCTTGCTTTATTAGGTTTTTTTTCTCTTCCTTCTGGATTAACTGTTGGTATAGGATTATGTACTGTATATGGAGGTTTTCTAATAGTTTGGTTATTTTTTTTCTATTTGTTGAACTAGATGGACTTGTGCCTTTTTCTAACCTAGCTATTTAACAATCTTCCATGCCCTAAATATTAACCACTTGCCGACTGTCAGCCCCTCTCAGGCAGAGCGACGTATGGCTATGTCGCTAGCCTATAATAGTTTAGGGAGCGAGCGCGCGCTGCCGGAGGCGCGCTCCCGCTCCCGCGCAGTCACGGACCCCCTCGTGCGTGTGACCAGCGGACCCTATGTCTGCCAGTAACTCGCGATCGTCCATTAGAGCGGGAGAAAGGCAGGCGGCTAATGTAAACAAGCCGCCTGTCATTCTCCCCTGTGTATGAATGGTGATCATACGGTTCTACTATGTAGGACCGTTGATCACTGTTCATACACCTCAAGCCACAGCCAATCACAGTTAGAATCACGCCCCTAGGGATACACATAACCCCTCGCTCTCAAAAAAGTTAACCCCTTCACTGCCAGTGTCATTTTACAGTAACAGTGCATATGTATAGCACTGATTACTGCAGTAATGTCACTGGTAACCCCAAAAGTGTCCGTCAGTCAAGGGTCCGATCTGTTCGCCGCAATGTCGCAGTACCGCAAAAAAAATCGCCGCCATTACGTGTTAAAAAAAAAAAAACAACAAAAATGACAAAAATCTTTCCCTTAGTTAGTAAACGCAATAACTTTTTTTACCAAACATATGTAGCAGAAAACAAATTGGCCTAAAATGTTAAAAAATTTTGATTTTTACATTTTTTTTGGGGAATTTCATATAAAAAATGTTAAAAATATTGTTATTTTTGCAAAATTGACGCTCTTTTTTTGTTTATAGCGCAAAAAGTAAAAATCGCACAGGTGATCAAATACCACCAAAAGAAAGTTCTGTTTGTGGGGAAAAAAGGACATCAAATTCGTTTGGGTACAGCATCGCACGACCGCGCAATTGTCCGTTAAAATCACGCAGTGCCGAATCGCAAAATAGGCCCTGGTCTGGAAGGGGGTAAAATCTTCTGGGGCTTAAGTGGTTAAAAGGGAGTCTTATTTCTTGTTTGTTCTCATAGTTTATATTATGTGGAATTTTAGGTGACAATTCCATGTCTGTTAGAGAAATCTCACCAATGAGATATAAAAAAAAAAAACAATTGGAGATTTGGCCCCATCATCCACCCAAAAATAAAAAAACAAGTGTGTTTGCAGTGATAAATGTGCACAGTTCATTGCATTTATTGCTGAGACTCCTCTGCAACATTTCATAATGACTAATGATTTGTGTTTACATCGCTATTATTTCTTGATTGAAATCTATTTACTATAATGCACGCTATATGCCTGTGTGCATTAATATTGAACATGTGTGTTTTATGTATCTTTCTATTGATTCCCTCTTGAGTTTGAAATGCATTACAAAGAGTGCAGCACAGTCCAATAACAGATCTGTGGATATTTGTGATAGATAGCCTTATTCATCCTAGTTAGTGTACATCACCACTCCGTGAATGACTGTCTGGAGCGTGCGCGCCTCTGCGTCTGTTTCACTAAGCCTTCAGAGATGTGTTGACTAGTATCACTACCCATTCATATGAAATGCTTACTTGATTATACACTTCAAGGGTTGTGCACCTCTGACTCATGCTCTGTGTTTTTAAATGGGACAGCTAAAATCTGTTTAAACAACATACTACTGATATTTCTTTTTATTGCGAGCACAGGGTGACTGTTTTTTTTTAGCATATTTTTTTTAACTCAATTGACTTCATATTTCTTTTTACTTAATATTAAACTATGGTAAATAAATATATGTATTACACACAGTATATTTTATTTCAATGGACTATTTTGAATATGTACTATATGTACTATATATATATATTTATACATTTATATATAATATATATATATATATATATATATATATATATATATATATATATAAAATTTATATTTATATATATATATATACTGAACAAAAGTGTAAACGCTTTTTGCCCCCATTTTTCATGAGCTGATCTCAAAGATCTAAGAAAACCGGGATTCATTTGTGAAGAGAACACCTCTCCAAAGTGCCAGACGCCATTGAATGTGAGCATTTGCCCACTCAAGTCGGTTACGATGACGAACTGCAGTCAGGTCGAGACCCCGATGAGAACGACAAGCATGCAGATGAGCTTCCCTGAGATAGTTTCTGACAGTTTCTGCAGAAATTCTTTGGTTATGCATACCGATTGTTGCAGCAGCTGTCCCGGTGGCTGGTCTCAGATGATCTTGGAGGTGAAGATGCTGGATGAGGAGGTCCTGGGCTGGTGTGGTTACACGTGGTCTGTGGTTGTGAGGCCGGTTGGATGTCCTGCCAAATTCTCTGAATTGCCTTTGGAGACGGCTTATGGTAGAGAAATGAACATTAATTTCACGGGCAACAGCTCTGGTGGACATTCCTGCAGTCAGCATGCCAACTGCACGCTCCCTCAAAACTTACGATATCTGTGGCATTGTGCTGTGTGATAAAACTGCACATTTTAGAGTGGCCTTTTAGTGTGGCCAGCCTAAGGCACACCTGTACAATAATCATACTTTTTAATCAGCATCTTGATAGGCCACACCTGTGAGGTGGATGGATTATCTCGGCAAAGGAGAAGTGCTCAATAAGGCCCTTTACACATGGGCTTTCCGATCAGGTCCGCCTGTTAGTTTTTTTCATGTACCTCTATGGAGCAGCAGATGTCAGCAGTGATATGTCCGCTGACACCCACTGCTCTCCGATCCGGTGTGGTCCGTGAAATCCAGATGGATGGAAACCCTATTTTCCATCCGTCTGGAGGATCAGATCAGATGAAAATGGACAGGCGGTCCGTTTTCATCAGATCTCCCATAGAGGGGTGCGGGGATCTGACAGCTCCGTCTCTGCAAAGTAAGCTGAGACGGAGCTGTCATCCGTCTGCTCAGCGGGGATTGGCAAAACTAAGTCAGACAGGCGGAAAGCCCTTGTGAAAGGACCCTAACACTGATTTAGACAGATTTGTGAACAACATCTGAGAGAAATAGGCCTTTTGTGTAGATCTTAGATCTTTGAGTTCAGCTCACGAAAAATGGGGGCAAAAACAAAAGTGTTGCGTTTATAATTTTGTTCAGGGTGTATATATATATATATATATATACAGTGGGTACGGAAAGTATTCAGACCCCCTTAAATTTTTCACTCTTTGTTATATTGCAGCCATTTGCTAAAATCATTTAAGTTCATTCTTCTTCCTCATGAATGTACACATAGCACCCCATACTGACAGAAAAACACAGAATTGTTGACATTGTTGCCGATTTATTAAAAAAGAAAAACTGAAATATCACATGGTCCTAAGTATTCAGACCCTTTGCTGTGACACTCATATATTTAACTCAGGTGCTTTCCATTTCTTCTGATCATCCTTGAGATGGTTCTACACCTTCATTTGAGTCCAGCTGTGTTTGATTATACTGATTGGACTTGATTAGGAAAGCCACACACCTGTCTATATAAGACCTTCCAGATCACAATGCATGTCAGAGCAAATGAGAATCATGAGGTCAAAGGAACTGCCTGAAGAGCTCAGAGACAGAATTGTGGCAAGGCACAGATCTGGCCAAGGTTACAAAAAGATTTCTGCTGCACTTAAGGTTCCTAAGAGCACAGTGCCCTCCATAATCCTCAAATGGAAGATGTTTGGGACGACCAGAACCCTTCCTAGAGCTGGCCGTCTGGCCAAACTGAGCTATCGGGGATCGGGGGAGAAGAGCCTTGGTGAGAGAGGTAAAGAAGAACCCAAAGATCACTGTGGCTGAGCTCCAGAGATGCAGTCAGGAGATGGGAGAAAGTTGTAGAAAGTCAACCATCACTGCAGCCCTCCACCAGTCGGGGCTTTATGGCAGAGTGGCCCGACGGAAGCCTCTCCTCAGTGTAAGACACATGAAAGCCTGCATGGAGTTTGCTAAAAAACACCTGAAGGACTCCAAGATGGTGAGAAATAAGATTCTCTGGTCTGATGAGACCAAAATAGAACTTTTTGGCCTTAATTCTAAGCGGTATGTGTGGAGAAAACCAGGCACTGCTCATCACCTGTCCAATACAGTCCCAACAGTGAAGCATGGTGGTGGCAGCATCATACTGTGGGGGTGTTTTTCAGCTGCAGGGACAGGACGACTGGTTGCAATCGAGGGAAAGATGAATGCGGCCAAGTACAGGGATATCCTGGACAAAAACCTTCTCCAGAGTGCTCTGGACCTCAGACTGGGCCGAAGGTTTACCTTCCAACAAGACAATGACCCTAAGCACACAGCTAAAATAACGAAGGAGTGGCTTCACAACAACTCCGTGACTGTTCTTGAATGGCCCAGACAGAGCCCTGACTTAAACCCAATTGAGCATCTCTGGAGAGACCTAAAAATGGCTGTCCACCAACGTTTACCATCCAACCTCACAGAACTGGAGAGGATCTGCAAGGAGGAATGGCAGAGGATCCCCAAATCCAGGTGTGAAAGACTTGTTGCATCTTTCCCAAAAAGACTCCTGGCTGTATTAGATCAAAAGGGGGCTTCTACTAAATACTGAGCAAAGGGTCTGAATACTTAGGACCATGTGTTATTTCAGTTTTTCTTTTTTAATAAATCTGCAACAATGTCAACAATTCTGTGTTTTTCTGTCAGTATGGGGTGCTATGTATACATTCATGAGGAAGAAGAATGAACTTAAATGATTTTAGCAAATGGCTGCAATATATTAAAGAGTGAAAAATTTAAGGGGGTCTGAATACTTTCCGTACCCACTGTATATATACATATATATATATTTAAAGTACTGTGCAAAAGTCTTAGCCAGGTGTGAAAAAATGCTGTAAATTAAGAATGCTTTCAGAAATAGAAGTGTTATTTTTTTTTTTTTATCAAACAAAATGGAAAGTAAATGAACAGAAGAGAAATCCAAATCAAATCAATATTTGGTGTAACCACCCTTTGTCTTTAAAACAGCATCAATTCTCCTAGTTACACTTGCACACAGTTTTTGAAGGAACTCAACAGGTAGGTTGTTTCAAACATCTTGGAGAACCAACCACAGATCTTCTGTGGATGTAAGCTGCCTCAAATCCTTCTGTCTCTTCATGTAATCCCAGACAGACTTGATGATGTTGAGATCAGGGCTCTGTAGGGGCCAAACCATCACTTCCAGGATTCCTTGTTCTTCTTTACACTGAAGTAAAGGTTCTTGAAAGAAATATAGAAGTCTCCAATGCTGACCCATCCATCTGAAAATAGTGTTAAATAAATAGTCTTAGTTGCCTGGCTGTCACGCTAAATCTTTTCATTCTGAGTGCATGTCCTATGAATAAGTAGGGGGATAAAGAGTTTGCACATTCTCTGATCCTGATTTGCAAGCACGTTCCTGGTTAGTGGTTAGTGGCACATTGAAGCTAATGGATCATTGTAATAGCCCACCCACCAACCCTAAAAACAATCAATGGATGACCCTAAATTTCCTTCATGATAGGTTTCTTTTGAGTTTCCATCGTGCCTTGAACCACAATAATGGCTGCTAAATTTCAAGAGAAAGGGAGCAGTAGCCAAGACTGGGGCCTCCACCCAGCTGCTATTTTAGAGGCCTTACCAATAGGAATGAGTGAAATTGAGATTTTTTTTTTTTCATAGAAAATCTTTAGATTTCAGCAAAATTTCATCATTTTGGCAAACTGTGTGAAAAATGGAAAATGGAAAAAAAAAAAAAGTTTTATTTTTCTTTTTTAAGGGTGGGTGGAACAACTTCTGAGGTTTATGCAAACTCCTTTAATCTATCCTGGATCTGTCCTTGTGCCAGAAAATTGCCCCTATTATTGTATCTTTATTACAATTTAAAGCAACACTGCACAAATGACAATCAAATACACACAAAATTTTTTTTTCAAAGAATACTACATTTATAAGGGCTAGAATTGCTCTCTTTTTTTATATGGCTGGAATGTCTTGTTAAAATGTTACTGTGAGTTTTATTTACTGATAAATCTCGAATACTGTAAATGTACTACAGTTTTCCATAACATAATTGTTTTTGTGGTTTTAACATTTGTCTTTTGGCTTTGATTAATTTGAACACTTATTCCATTTTGCTGAAATAAACATTTATCTTTCTTGTTTGTGAACAAACTGCAGGTTTTCAATCAAATTTTTTGTTTCAGAGTGGTCTGAAAGCCACCTGTCTTATCCAATAAACAGTACAGCAGAAAAAAGCGCTTAACAGGATTGGTAATCATCCAAAGGATCAGACAGAAAGTAACTGTAAATTGCAGTTTACTAAGAAGGTGCAAAGTTAAAAGCCATAATAATAAAATGAAGGCCTCGATTCGCTTAGGGAAAGAGAGCCTTGACTGATAGGGGCATGGCCAGAAGGTGGGATTTATAATAGGATAGTGGTAAAAGTTCATAAAATGAAGTCACAGTGTAATGGGTGGGCCTGAACTTGTTAAGTCTACCCCCAGGGAATTCTGAATCTTTTTGGAAGAACACATGGTGTGAAGTTCTGCTGGCTGCTGAGCTGACCCTTCCTTTCAACATGGATTCTGAAATTTTCCTAGCCAGGGTCTATGAGTTGGTGGACCAAGGTCATGGTGAATGGCTTTTTTCCCTCCTCTCCCCTGACATAGTTTCCCCTCCTGCTGCCCCTACAACTGAGAGCCTGGCGGGGAGGCGTACTTGCCCACTGACCCACCTGAGCCCTAGTCCTTCCCGGGCTTGGTACAGAGAAGAGAGTGCTCATCTGCTGCCTGAATCCACTGGTGTCGCCGGTGCAGGCCCCCCTCCCTCCTCGGTTCCCAGATCTTCTGCCTGTCGCTGGTGAGGTTCATCCCGGCGGGTCCGCACACAGGCAAATGCTGATGCTCCCCATGCCTGCACACGCTCGGTGCGCTCCTCAGTCCTGGGGCTCTTTGGGCGTTGGTGGTGGGGCATAGGCTACAGGTCTCTGCCCCGCTTCTGTCTGTGCCCTCCCGGGCAGAAGCTGTATCTCTGCCTTTCCCCCACGCTGCACCAATTCCACCTGTCACAGCTAGTCCAGCTGCCCCTGTGCTGGGTGTTCCTTCCACGGACTTGGTTTACTCATGCTCCTGCACCTCCACAGCTCGTTGCCACCTGGACTCATCCGTGCCTGTGGATGGATCGCCACCTCTGGAACTCTCTGCGCAAAGTTCTCAAGCATCACCGTCCCCCGCTGTTCCGCTTTAAGCAGGCATGTCTCAGGCATCTGCCAGCCCTGCCTGTGGATAATGCTGCCTTGGTCAGGATTCCTGGATCTCAGGATGGTTATCCTTCTTCCGGTCCACTTCCGCACACCAGTGTGTATGATTGTGACTTGGTGTGGGGTAGGTTCAGTAAAGCTGCTGTATGGGGCCCGCTAGACTAACGTAATTTCGCTGTGGTGAAATCTGTGTTGGCTCACATGGGCTTGTCTGCACCTGCAGCTAGTTCAGGGACCATTTCTGGAGGTTCTTTGTGGGTGGTGTCTCTGACCAGCTCACACCTGTCTGCTGGTGCCCCCGATAGAGAAACAGTGGACAAATCGCGATGGGTTAAAGTTTTGGTACAGAGCGACAAACCTAAGCAGCTTCCTCATTTGGGAACTGGCTGCAGGGCTTCTGTGCTTATGCCAGGCTGCTTTTTGAGTGATTGCCTGTGTTGGGCTCATCTTTCTTTTGTTGCCTGGACCTTATCTGGGGTGCCTATAAAGTTTTTGGGGGCCAGTGTTGCTTCAACTACGACAACCAATTTCGACAAAAAATGTTTTGACTGTCAGGATGGCAGCCTGGGGTTGTTACTTATGTGCCCCCACACGCCATCGTCCTTTCAGTCCGTGGCCAGTGTTCTCTCAAGCAGAGCGTCGGCTCCCCCCAAAATAGACGTCTGTTGGCTTTTTATTGAAACCCATTGCAAGTGGTACACTGCGTGTCGATTCAAGCATTAGTGTTCACTTTGTGGAGGTGCACACCTAGCCATTCATTGCTTTAGGAAGGGAAAGCAGCCTCTCCCCAAGCCTGGGGCCAAGCTTGACCTTCCTAGGTTGGAGGATGTCTGTGAACATCTTAGGGATGCTTCCCTGGCTAGACCGGTACCCTCTTCATAGGGAGGCTTTGATCCTGAGGGACGGGTTTTCAGGATTCCCTTTTCTTCTTCCGATGAGCCCACCATGTTGGCAAATTTAAAGTCTGCGGTTCAATCTGAACACGTTGTTTCCTGAGAAGCTCCAGAAGGAACTGGAGTTGTGGCATATGACGGGCCCGTTTGATTTCCCCCCTTTCCACAACTTGAGAGTTTCTTCTCTTGGTGTGGTTCCCAAAAAGGAGGAGGGCAAATTCCACCTCATACACAACCTCTCATATCCTTCCGGATCCTTGGTTAATGTTGGAATTGATAAGGTCCAATACGCCTCTTTTGACAAAGCACTCCACTTGGTTCGGTCCTCTGGTCAGTCGGCTTTACTGGTTAAGGTGGACATTGAATCTGCTTTTTGCCTTCTGCCTATTTACCCAGACTGCTTCCACCTACTTGGCTGCTACTTTCAAGGAAGCTAATTTTTTTACATGTGCCTTCCTATGGGCTGTGCAATCTCTTGTTATTACTTTTTACTTTACTTTTTAGTGGCTTCCTTGAATGGGTGGTTGCACAGTCGTATGGTCTGGACTCTATACTACACTAGCTTGATGACTTTCTCTTTGTGGGCCCAGCCGGCAGTGGCCAGAGCCATTGGCTGCTTTTCGGTTTTCAGGACACCTACAAACAGCTTGCAATCCCACTGTCATCTGAAAAAACTGAGGGCCCTAAAACCGTGTTGTCCTTTTTTGGGCATTGAAATAGACACAGAAGCTTTTGTTCGCCCAGACCCAACTGGTTAGGCTCCTAGCTCTGGTTCCCCTGGCAAAAGGGGCTAAAAATCTTCAGCTGAAGCAGCTTCAGTCCCTACTAGGTCACCAGGTTTTTGCCTGTCGGGTCATACCCAGGGGAAGGGCCTTTTGTAGACGCCTATCGTGGGCCATAAAGGGGATGACTGCCCCCCATCATTATGTATCTCCAAACCCATGAGGGATAACTTGGGGATGGCTCTCCTTTCTTCAGTCCTACAATGGTCAGTCAATGGTGGAGGAAGTGCCAAACCCACAGCTGGAGCTTTACACCGATGCTGGTGGCTCCTGTGGTTTCGGTGCCTTTTTATAAGGGGAGGGGTTTTTTGGAGCATTGGCCGGCCTAATGGTCATGCATGGATCAGTTGAGCAAACTCCCCTTAGCTGGAGCTTTAACTGATAATTGTGGCCATTGAGCTATGAGGAAAAGGTTGCGCAACCGTTAAGTGGTGTTTTGGTCTAATAATATGAGCGTAGTTCAGGTGGTCAACAAACAAGTCCATTAGATCCCCTCCGATTGTGTCCTTATTGTTTTTTCATTCTTAGATGTTTACAGTTAAACATTTGGTTAAAGCTAAGCATGTTTCTGGGATATTTAACAATATTGCTGATGCTCTCTCTTGTTCCCGGTTCGACCGTTTTCACTCCCTGGCTCCGTCAACGTCCCCTGTCCACCCTTTTTGTGTAACCTCATTTCTGAAGCTTGTTAGACCTTCTCCAGGCATCACTATCCCCGAAGACATGGTCATTGTACTGTCAGGTCTGGGACGACTGGGTTCAGTCTGCTTGTGGTGAGTTTATGCTTACATCACATCACATTAGATGACTAGCTTTGTTTTCCTACCTTGTGTATTTACTCCAAAAGGGCTCTTCTGGTTCCACAGGCAACTCGGCTATGTGTGCCTTGTATTTTTGGTTCAAGCACCTCAGTTGGGAGGACGTTACGAAGGACTTTCCTGTCCAGCGCGTTTTGCTAGGTTGGAGGCGCGCTACCCCTTCCCCTGATTCTCTGCACCTGATTTCCTTCCCTATTCTCTCCAATATTCTCTTGCTGTTGCCCTTCGTTTGTTCCTTGGTTTTTGAGACCCTTCTATTTCGTGTGGCTTTCTCCTGGGCCTTTTTCGGGGCCTTTCACATCAGTGAGCCGGTTTCTAAATCCAGATCCGCTTCGGGAGGTATCCGAAAGGGGGTTTTTACATTTGCTGAGCAATGTGTCGTTTTGCATTCGTGTGAGGGCCCCTTTTGCCTGGTCTCGCTTGCCTTGGAATTTCGATCGATTTGCCCCCCTGAACCCCTCTTTCCTTGTCCATGCAGATTATTCCGCCATTAGCAGGTTTCAATTTCTGCGTGTTTTTCGTCAGTGCCTCGCCTCATTGGGCCTTCCCTCAAAAGACTTTTCGATGCACTCCTTTTGCATTGGTGCTGCTACTGTGGCTTCTGGCGTGGGTTTCTCCGATACAGAGCTCCGGCGTTTGGGTAGATGAGAATCTTCTTGATTTTCTTTGTATATTCGACCACACTTGTTGTTTTATTTGCAGGTTCTCATCCGGCTTTGATTTAGATCATCGAGAATTCCTTTATTTACTGGGCAGCTCGTAGGTCAGAATCAAGGAGCCATGGGAAGAACTTGGGTTTTCTGTTCCAAGTCGCCAGAATCCGTTGGCGCGGTCTCCGTGGCCTTCGTTGGTGTCAGGTCCTTTCAGAGTGTTTCCGCCTTCGTTCACATGTCTTCGGTCTTATTATTTTGATCCTGCCCGCTGGAGGCAATGATGTGGGTTATACACATTCTATAGATCTGGTCACCGCTGTCAAACATGATATTGCGCATTGCTTTGCAGTTTTCACCAATTTAGTTCTTGTTTGGTCTGAGATTGTGCCTCACCTGCTTTGGCCCACGTTTGGAAAATTTCCGCCAGATGCTTAATTCCCAGGTATCCAAGTTTGTTCGGCACATTGGGGGGTTAGTGGTCCGGCACAAAGATTTGGAGGGTTGGAAAGATGATCTATTGAGACCAGATGGTGTTCACCTTAATGATATTGGCCTGGATAATTTCAACGTTGGCCTTCAGTATTGTGTGGAACAGGCTCTTGCTGCGGTGGTGCGCTCGTCAGTTGTATGCTGACGTGCGAGTGGCGTTTTTTTTTACCTTGCCAGCACTTGAAGTTTGCAGTAATGGGCTATGCCCTTAATTTGAAATTGGAATTAGGCTGTCTGTTCAGCACTTATGGTAAGGACAGGGCTTATAGGGACTTCAACAGGTTATTATAGGGCTTACTTCTTGTCACCCAAAGAAATCCTGGACTGAAAAAATAACATTAGGAAACTCATTGGCTGCTATGGTAGAGAAAATGTGCTGTTATTGCAATTTTGATACATAAAGAATGTCTAAACCACAAAATGTATATATATATATATATATATATATATATATATATATAATATTTTATATATTTTATAAAATTTGTATATATTACCTACAAGTAAGTCTATAATACAGCTTACCTGTAGGTACAGTGCATATCTGGATAGATCGTTGCATATCCACGCAATTTAAAGTGCAACAGCGCTGAAAGAAAATTGGTCTAGGGCAAGAAGTGGGTAAAAGTGCCCAATAAGTCAGTAGTTAAATATGGTGGTTGCATTAGTTTTCCTTTTTTAAGCTTTTTTCCACCTGGTGATTTGGCTGGTAATACACTCCTTGTTCAGAGGTGGCTCCATCCTGGCTGGGAGAACAAAGCAGCAAATTTAGATGGATTTCACAAAAATATTATTGTAAAATCCCAGCTTAAGCAACATTTTATTTCTCTTGGGATATGGTTTTACATAAATGAATAATAGATGATCATTGTAAGCACCCCTATCAGTGTCAAAGTATAACTTTAGTTTTGGATAGAGCAGAGGTGGATTAGAACCCCTGTCAGTTTTTATTGCTATCTGTGCCCCCATTGGGGAGGTTCATCCTCTCTATTTGTCCTGTTTACCATTATCATTGAAAGTAAAAGAAAATCCCAAATTCCCCAGAAGTCCCCAGAAAAGTAATAGAGGGGAAATCTTCCAATGGGGAAGCTAGTTCTGCTGACCTAGAGGTCCCCAGAAATTCCATTAAATTGAAGGGAATTCCTCTCACTTACTGTTGGGAAGTTTGGGACAAGAAGTGAAGGGAAATCTCTACAATGGGACACAGATGGCAAAAAAATAAAAATAACAGGGGTTACAACCCTCCCTTGCTCTATCCAAAATAAAATAAAAATGTTTTGCCAATAGTTCTACTTTAACCCCTTTGCTGTCCATCCCATACCAGTTTTACTGCTACAGGGTGGCATCTGTGCCCTGAATCACGTATATACGCGATTCCGCACTTCCGCCTGCAGGGGGCAAGCACACTCCATCAGTGTGCCGCTTCTGTTGTGAATATTTACAGCAGAAGTCGATCTGCGGGTGCTGGGCACTCGATGTCTTCCTGCACCCGCCGACCTTCGGTAAAGAAAATAGAACAGGGATCTGCCTATGTAAGCAAGGCAGATCACCATTCTGACAGTGGGGAAGGGTTATATTCTGTGTTCCTGCAAAGCAGGAACTAGAATTCATGTCTTCCTCTAGTAAAAGCAGTACACATAGAAAACACAAACACTGGCTAGGCACACATTTAACCCTTTGATCCCCCTAGATGTTTAATCCCTTCCCAGCCAGTGTCATTAGTACAGTGACAGTGCATATTTTTATCACTGATCACAGTATTAGTGTCATTGGTTCCTGCAAATTGTCAAAAGTACCAGTTAGTGTCCGACTGTCCTCAATATTGCAGTCCCTCTATAAGTCGCTGATTGTCGCCATTACTAGTATAAAAATAATGAAATAAAAATGTCAGTATTCCAGACGCTATAATGTTTAGGTAACCAATCAATAAACGCTTACTGGGATTTTTTTGTTTTGCCAAAAACAAACACACAGAATACATATTGGCCTAAATATATGAAGTAATTAGATGTTTTCTATTTTTTTTATTGGATATGAATTATAGCAGAAAGTAAAAAAAAAATATGTTTATTTATTTAAAAATATATATTTTTTTTCAAAATTGTCGATATTTGTTTGTTTTTAGAGCATAAAATAAAAAAACGGTGGATCAAATACCACCAAAAGAAAGCTTTATGCTTTAAAATTACATAAATGTTATTTGTGTACAGCGTTGTATGACCAAGCAATTTTCAGTTGAAGTTACACAGTGGCGTTTTGCAAAAAAAATGGCCTGGTCATGGGGTTAACCACTTCCTGTCCCTTTGTTGTTTTTTTTTAAACAGTGGCAGGTGGAAGTGGGTATACCGGGATCATGACTGAAACTACAGTCATGTTTCCGGTATAGTTTTTTTTAGCTCTGCCGATTCTCTTTCTAGTAAAAGTAATCCAAGTGGCTATACAGCCGCTGGATTACTTTTATAGGTAGTGGAAAAGGATCCTCCCCTCCCATGGGCATCCGCAGAACTTTTTTCAGGGAGGGGCATCATTTTAAGGTCACCCATACTTCCCACCTTTTCGACAATGTCATGAAGGCGACATCAGTCACCGCGCGAGCCGCAACTTGTGTTTTATTTTTAAAGGGGAAACTACCGAATTTATTTTTAAAGCATTTGTTAACCTAAAAAAAAAAAAAAGAAAAAAACAGATCCTGTTCCCTTAAAGCATGTGCTTGTGCTTGTGCTGTATAATTTGGCCCCTTCTATCACCTAAAATACCTGTCTGATCCTGCCTGGCTATGTCCTCCCCTCTGTAAACTGACCATGGTATACCATGGCTGATGAGCCCTGACACCGTGGTCAGTCTATGTGCCCACGTCATCCGCAGCCCTCCTGTCCTCCTCTGTCCTCTCTTCCCCCTCCCTCCCTGCCAGAGTGCTCCTGTGTTAGTGTCCGTCCCCTCTTACTGCTGTCGTTTAATTTAAAGTTTCATATCCTGCTTACAGTCTGTTTAATAATCCTGTGTGCCCCTGTGTTTGTGTTTTATAAAAATAAGCTGTTCTTTACTAGTTTACAGAGCATTGATCACCACTCACGTGACCCGCTGCCTTTCTCCTCCCCTCCTCCTCCCCTCCCGACTGACGTCAGCGGGGAATCCTCGACCCCGCCCACTGCAGGCAGCTGTCAGATGGGGAGAGGAGAGAGCCGGTGAGTCACAAGAGTGGTGATTGGTGCTCTGAAAACTGGTCAAGAACGGCTTTTTGAAAAAAAAAAAAAAAACACAGACACAGGGGCACAGGTACACAGGATTATTATACAGACCAGAGAGGATGATATGAAGTGGCTTAACAACCACTTTAAAGGGGAAGTTGAGATTCCGGGGGGGGGGCGCTTGCCCCACCCTTGCGATGCCCATGCCCCACCCCTGCCGTTACCAGGCTATCCAGTCTGATCTGGGGAACCTGGTAAGAATAGGTCCAGCGGCATCTGGTTCCTGAGACACCATGAGATGAACTGATGTTGTTCTTTGCACTGTGTGATGTCAGAAACTAGAAGCGGTCACTTCTAGTTTCGGACTCATGTAAACAAGGCATTACTGGCTTGTGGGAGCATCAGTTACATAGTAGTTGAGGTTGAATAAAGACAATAGTCCATCCAGTTTAACCTGTGTAGACGCGCGTGGCCGTAATCATCTCTCATACCCCTTAATTGTCTGATCCTTGAGATGTACGTCCAAGCATAGGTGTGCGCAGTCTATGGCATTAGGGTGTGCACCCCAAAGTTTAAATACACATGCATGTGTTTGCCTACATGTATATGGCCCCGGTACATTACTCTCCCTGCTGGCAAAGTGAAATAGAAGTGTGTGGCACTTCTCTTATGGCAGAGCAGGTCCGAGGGAGATCTTTCCCATCTCCTCACTGGCAAACAGAGTGATAATGCTATGTGCCCTAGGTGATTAGGGTGTGCCCAGGCACACCCGGCACACCCTGTGCGCACGCCTATGCGTCCAAGAGTATTTTGAAAGCAGCCATACTTCCCGCAGAAACCACCTCTTGTGGTAGACAATTCCACAATCTTGTAGCCCTAACAGTAAAAAACCCCCTGCGTTGCCTGAGGTCAAAACACTTCTCCTCTAATCGCATTGTATGCCCTCGAGTCCTCATGCAATCCTTGCGACTGAATAGCTTTTTTTCTATGCTGAGATCACCATTGAGGTATTTATAAATTGCTATCATGCCCCCTCTCAGGCGTCTCTTCTTCAGGGAGAATAAATTAAGCGATTGTAGTCCTCCAATCCCCTAATTAGTTTAGTTGCCCTTCTCTGGACTCTCTCCAGCTCCAACACATCCCTCCTGAGGACTGGCGACCAGAACTGGACAGAATACTCCAGATGTGAGTTTTATAAAGTGGAAGGATTATAGTTTTATCTCTGTAATACATCCCTTTCTTTATGCATGCTAATATTATGCCGGCTTTGGCAGCTGCCGCTTGACATTGCTATTGCTTAGTCTATCCTCTACCAAAACTCCCAGATCTTTCTCCATGCTTGACTCCCCCAAAGGTTACCCCCCTAAAGTGTATTGTGCTTTTATGTTTTTAATCCCCAAGTGCAAAACCTTACACTTCTCCACATTAAACCCCCACTCTCCATTCTGAAACATCCCCCACAGCAGTCAGGTGATCTGAGAGGAAGAAGCCAGCAGCACTGCGGTGGGGGAGGGAGGGGGGGGGTGTAACACTGGGGAAGCCCAGGCAGTAAGGGCAATCGGCATTGCACAGGGTTATCAGGTTGTGCCCAGGCACACCTTGCACACCCTCTGGGCACGCCTATGTCTGCAATGCAGAAGCAAAACAGAGAAGTAGAAAGTTTGCTATTGGCAGCAGAAAATATTATTTTCAGAACACATTACATACAGTACACTAGTACATGCAGACAGCCGTCATTACCAAATGAAGTGAAGGATATGGCATGGTCCTCAATGGGGGCAGAGACAACAAAGTTCTACTTTCTCTACTCTACCCAAAATTAGGAAAATGGTTTTGGCTGGAGTCCCACTTCAAGTAGAAATGTTGGCAACACTACAGAGTGTTTATTATGACTTTTATTATATCTTATTTACAGGACAAAAGTGCACCTGTCATCTCTGTACCCAATATAGATCTCACTCTATATAGCAGCTTTCTCCCTGTGGCTAATTATGACCGTGGTTATAATTTACTTTCTAGTACATTTAAGCCATTCAGACCAAGCTTTCACACTTTACCAAATACTGGGTGACTGGGACAAGAACTAATTAGTGTAATAAAATATTTTCTAGACAGCTTCCTTCAGTAAACAGTGTTTGGTTAACTTTTACGCTAAAACAGTTATTCATTCATGAAAACTGTTAAATATTTAATCATCTTTTAATCTGGCTAAGAAAAAAAAATCTGTAATTTATGTACATTATTAAGAAAATAATAATTAGTTGGTAAAAAAAAGAAATAAATAAAACTGTATTCCTGGGATATTTCCTGCTGACGTAAATTGCTGCACTGTGTAGAATGTATTTGACTGCTTTGTAGTGTCTGAAATTTTAAAATGTAACCACATATTTTAATTTTTATTTTGGATGGAGTAGAATAGATTAACCACTTGACCCCCCCCCCCCCTTCATGACTAGGCCATTTTTTGCAACACTACCCAAATAAAAATGTATATTGTTTTTTCCCACAAAGAGAGCTTTCTTTTAGCGGTATTTGATCACCACTGCATTTTTTTATTTGTTGTGTTATAAAAAAAAAAAGACCGTCAATTTTGAAAAAAAAATAAAAAATGTTTTACTTTCTGCTATAAAACATCTAATAAAAAATGTAAAAAAGTAAATTTCTTCACAAATTTGGGCCAATATGTATTCTGCTACATATTTTTGGTAAAATAAAATCCAAATAAGTGTACATTGATTGGTTTGCGCAAAAGTTAACGCGCCTACAAACTATGGAAAATATATTGAAATCTTTTTTTATTTATTTTCTTATAACTAGTAATGATGGCGATCAGCAACTTATATTATATCAGCAACAATATTGTGGCAAACTTTCGGACAATAATGGCCCATACACACATTCCGAAAATTGGTCGACAAATCGTCCATTTTTCTTTGCATGCTAGTTGCATATCAAAAATTAAAAGTTTATTAAAGGTACGAAAATTCTCGTACGACAGAATAAAAAATTGGAAGGGATTTAATGTGTTGTAGTGTATTAGTATTGTTTTTTCAAATGACAACTGGGGGGTATCATACGAGAAAATTATCAGATCGGATAAGATCGGATAATATCGAATGAACTGTCGTGATCGACTTTCGAAAGCTGTGTACTAACAATCAGTTTATCGTACGATCGATTTAAAAGTGGATTTTTTCGTCCGATTTTCGGATTGTGTGTACAGGCCAAAACTGACACTTTTGACACTTTTTAGGATCCAAGGAACACTAATAAAATGATCGGTGCTATAAATATGCACTGTCACTGTTATAAGGACACTGGCTGGGAAGGGGCTAAACATCTAGGGTGATCAAAGGGTCAAATGTGTGCTTAGCCAGTGTTTTGGTGTTCATCCATTAGCTGCCACCCGCTAATCGGCATCTGCTGTGTTTAATCACAGCATGCATGCGCACCCTACCTGGAAATGTGAGATCACATATCGAGTACGTGATCTGGAGCAAAAGAGCCCCGTATATGTAAGTTATACAGTCAGCAACCAGATTCTGTTCAGAGGGTGCCGGCCAATAGATGACCGCCGGCACCCGCTGATCAGCATCTATGTAACGCTCCGGCGTTTATTTGTGTGGTGTGGATTTGCAGCTGCGGAAGTTACACTCAGTAGTCATGTAGAGATGTGTTGAACTACCATATCCAACTCTCAAGACTCATAATTGTGCATCAGCCTGTCTCAGCAAGCACATACACAAACACAGACACTCATTAAAGATGTTCCTGGAGTGATATGTTTATATGTGAAAGTATAGAGGTGATACTGAGGGGACAGGCGTGGATAGTGATAGCAATGGTAAGAGGTAACAGATGGTGATAGTAAGCACTTAGGATAGCAATCATGTACAGGTAACAGGTGGTAGTGAAGAGCAGATGAAGTGTACAGGAGATGCTAGGCTAGTGCAGTGACAAGATGGTAATAGGCTCAAGAGCTTGCAATCTAAGTAGCGGTGCAGATGTTAGATGTAACAGTATAGTTCTTAGAGTAGCAATAGTCTTTAGTAAGCAGAGTAGTAGTGAAAGTAGATTAGGAAGGTATTCCCCTGTGGGGTACTTATCACTGGTAGGTTTGCAAGGAGAGGGTTCCGGCGGTGAGGTAATGATCTTGTAGCGAGATACAAGATGTTGTAGCAAGTCTTCGGTCAATCCAGGTATTAGGGAATAGCTGGAGGATTCGGCAGTGTTAGGTAATGCTGTAGCAAGCGGTTTGCACGAACACATGTGAGTGAATGCCGGCGGTTGAAATAGCCGCTCAGAGCGGCACTCACTGATGAGGTCATGGAATTTAAAGGGACAGGTACTAGATGCGTTCCACCTATCTATATGGTGGAACGTAATGTACAAATAATAGGCTGGAAGGGTACCGCAGGTACCAGGATCTTACAATCTGCTGTATTTAATTACAGCACAGCTGGGTCGCTGGCAGTGTGTGCCCCCTACCAGGAAGTGCCAGTGTTTTGCCGAAAACTCCAACTTGCTGAGAACTCCAACCACTTCACTTCTGGTGACTCTATACCAGGAATAATTGGAGATTTCGACCACTTGGTGTTTTCACAGAACAGATGGCAGTGTATACATTCCGGTACACGCTATAATGAGTGGAAATTTTTAGTCAGCCCACTAGTAATTACCAACATGACCACCTCCAAGGCAGTGACAACTAGCGGGCAGACTTACAATGTCCACTCATTATAGCATGTACCAGAGTGTATAGGTTGCTTGTGTTCTGTGAAAACATTAAATGGTCAAAATCTCCAATTTTCCTGATGTAGAGTCACCAGAAGTAAAGTGGTTGGAGTTCTCGGCAAGTTGAGTTTTTGGCAGAACATCGGACCATGTACAGTACCTAGTACTTGATCTGGCGCAGGAGAGTCGCCTTATCGCCATATATGTAAGTTATATGGCCAGCAAGCGGTTTAGGTGTGTCAAGCCTAAATTAAACAGTGAGCCCTGCTGAGTGGAATCATTCCTTATGGGCTCACGGAAACAGGAAGTGAGAGAAAATCTTCTCAATAGAGTCACAGACTTGCATACATTTTACCTCACTTTATTCATAACTATAAAAAGGCCCCTCTGCCAAAACGCTGTCGGCTGACTTCAGGTGCAATCTCCTGGCCAGCAGCAGAGGTAAGGCAGGGGGGTTGGTTTTGAGGTGCTGGGTCAGTCAGAGATTACAGTGCCTGTGTAGGTCAGAGCAGAAGCGAGGGGGGGGGGGGGGTAGAAAAAATAATGTGAGCAGACTGGACCATAAATTTTAGGGTCATGTCGCATTGAAACACAGACTCACCTGCTGAAGGGAAAACTATTTATGTTTCCTGCTGGATATAGCTGTTATGGGTGGATCTGATCTACATTTAAAAGTCAATGCTATTGGGCATGCAGGAAATGTACAAAAAACGCTGTTTAAAAGTTCCTTATCCTTTAGGTTGAAATCATTATGAGGCAATTATATAGGTGTTTTTCAATAAATTGCCTGATGATTGTTTTAGCAATAAAAATGTCTAACCTATTAAACTCCAAACTGTTAAAAAAATATTTGTTAATATTTTATTGAAAATAGAGAAAATAAAGGTTATTCCGGATAAGGATAAGATATTGCTGGCCAAAAGGATATACAAAATAGAAGTGAACAGAGGAACCATATACAAATAGGTCACTGGTGCAAATATTGCAATAGTAACAGTGATCTGACCTAGAAGAAGAGCAAAAAAATAGGAGAACCCCCCCTATCGGTGGGTAAAGGGGTAAAAGGTAGCTATATTGAGTGGGAGAGATTGCTGTAGAAAGATATATAGTAAAGTAGTTGCATATAAAATATGAGATCTCAAGTAATTAAGAAATTGGGCGGGTGGGGTTGGAAGAACATCCTCCAAAAAAAAAAAAAGCATGGGTGGTATAGGGGTCAGATTAGGTGACTAAGGGACCAAGGTCCAGTATCAGTTTCCAGTATTGTTAATAGAAACAAATAAAAGAAAAGAAGAGGAAAAGGTAAAAACAAGAAAAACTGGGAAGGCAGGAAAGATAGAAAAGTAGAGTCAATAGAAGGAGCAGGAGATATGAAACAAAGGGAGTGGGAAGAGGGCATGATGAGAGGGAAATTGGCCCTGTATCCAGAAGGTGCTGAGGTCCGAATTCACAATCCAGCTGCAGAGACCCAGCTCCATGAGAGGCATTTTACCGATGTCCTCCCTGGTACCCCTACCCAAAGAGCACCCCAAAGAAGATTTTGTGTCTGTAAAAAACCCAGATATAGGCATGACACTCACTTTTTTGTCCCTCTTGTCCTGGCCAACCTGGTCTTTCCATCACTACCACACACTAGTAGAGTATTAGTATAGGGTACAGCATGGCACAGTCTAGGACACATTTTCACACAGGGTCTCGAAATATGTTAGATGGCTATTGCATTTTGAGAGACCCTAGCCTGGAATGTTTAAAGCTTTTTTACAGTTACAAAAAAAATGTAAAAAAAAGTTACAAAAAAATAAAAGGCAAAAATAGTTGTTGTTTTATTGAGGTAATTTTTTGTTCTTACTGTTTTACTGTACTTTATAATATACCATAGTTTGCTTTGCAGATACCACTATTCTATTGTCTTACTGTACTGTATGCAATTATATTGTAATTATTGTAATATATCGTTTTATTGTTACTGTGTTTTATTGTTAACCATTGTTTGCTTTGCAGGTATGCCCATCAGCTGTAGGAGGCTGGGGTGGACACAGAGGGTGGATTTCCCCTATGCTTCGCCATATATTTTTTAACACTTTTCTTGGCAGAGATTTCTTCATCTACATTGATTGAAAAAGAAAAATAAAGAACATTGCATGTATGCCCATCATTAGAAGTGGTTGGATGCTGGGAGGTCTAATGGTGTGCATACCACACACTTTGCGGCAGATATTTCTTCATCCACATCGATCGATGTGAATGGAGGAATTTGTTAAGTTCTCTTCTTTTCGTTCAGCCCACAGGCTGCATGAAAAAGAAGAAGCTTACAATATATGCCCAACGAGGACCAGCAATGTACTGGTACGTTGCTGGACTTTGAATGGTCATGCCAGGATAATGCCTGCAAATTTAGACATCAACTTGGTATCATTTTTTACAGCCAGCGGTCGGCTTCCTTGTAAAAGCAAATCTAATTAGCTGCTAGACTGACCCCCACCTCCTTCCACGTTTTTCTCTGGCTCTCCTGTCCCACCGCGTAACCCGAAACCCTGATTCCGTCAGCTGTACACAGAGCTGATTAGAGATCAGAATGGCTCCAATCATCTCTATGTACTAAGATACTGAAAGCTTTGAGCATTTCATGACTTTGGTTTCGCCAGATATAAACAGACAGCGCCATTGGGAAATTGGTGAAGCATCTTATCGCACCAGTCTTGGTGTGGTCAGATGCTTTAAGGGCAGAGGAGAGATCTAGAGTCTAATAGGTATTCTTTTTTTAAAAGCAAATAGCTTAGGTTGTCTACATTTGAAAAAGGGGGAATTTGGGGAGTTGTGCTACCTTGGCATTTCATGGCCTCTGAAACTGTGATAGGTAGTGAAGAGTGAAAGCAACAATTTAGGCCCTTAGAAAGCCTGAAGGCAGTGATTGGTTTTTGGGGTCCTTTACTCAGCTAGATTGACAAAAAGTCTACTCAGGAGAAGCAGCATAATGTATTTTGGGTGTTATTCCACATATACCCATTGCATGCATGAGCAATATAACATTTTAAATGACAATTTGTGCTAAAAAATATATTTCTCTTACGTCCTCCGACAGTCGCCGCCTCTTCATATTCGTCACAATTGGGTAATTGACCTTTGCTCCGTAGGAGTAGCTAGGCAAAAGAATATGTCAATATTAAAGCTTTTAGCATATCCCACCCCCAGGGGGTGGTCCCCTCAGTCAATACCCTCCTGCTTCCTGTTCCATACCTCAATTTCATTTTCTAGCTTTCAGGAGTCAGCTGGCTGTTTCTGTGCTGGGGCATTTTGTCTCAGCCTTTATCTTCTTTTTGATTTTATTTGAGTTTTTTTCTCTCTCTTTACTTAGCTGTTACTTTTGTCAGCATTAGTTAGTTCTTCTGATGAAGAGGATCGTGCAGGCTGGGTCTCGGGCTGGCCCCCCTGGTCACAGGTTGTGGGTCAGTGGCTTCCCAGCCTGCCGTCGAG
The DNA here is from genome assembly GCF_965119305.1 of Pelophylax lessonae. Classification (NCBI taxonomy): domain Eukaryota; kingdom Metazoa; phylum Chordata; class Amphibia; order Anura; family Ranidae; genus Pelophylax; species Pelophylax lessonae. The sequence continues at coordinate 460,527,101 of NC_138771.1, read as the reverse complement.
CGTTCAGTCAGGTATTTTTCCTGGCATATGTGAACGACCCATCCCTGTTCGCTGCAGGGATGCTGTGGTGAGGTGGCTACCTCACTGGACGCCATGCGGTTTCGCACCGCAGTTCTGCTGCGTCCTGGCTGCGACTCTCCCTGTCACATGTGCAGTGGCTTGATTGCTTGTGCAGGTTCCCCACGCCATTCAGAAGGTAAGTGTACTCTGAGTGGGGACCTGTCTGTTTAGTGGGTGTCAGTCTGGGACTGTGTAACCCTGCATGTCTGTTCACACTATGGGGCTCCCTGTCTGGATGCTGCTGTGGGCTGCAAGGAGGGGGGCTGTGATACACTGTTCTGTGTTACTAACTGTGTGATTTCTCTGTGTGACATGCTATATGTTGTAGGGCATGCTGTGGTACATGTTTTGTGCAACATGCAGCGGCCGCTGCTGCGGTCCGCCATTTTAATGATAACTACAGGCTTATGAGGGCTTCTTCTATAAGCTGGGAGCGGCGGTTTTGGCGCCAAACGCCGCCATTTTGGCGGCGATCGCTCCGGCCTCATGTAGCACTGCATTTACCTCTCCTCCCCCGGCGGCCATTTTCTTGTAGCCTTCCATAGGCTTTATAGGAGCGGCTTCTGGTACATCACTTCCTTTTCCCTGGGCACACCGATCGATACAGCAGCAGCAGTGATCTCTCCAGGTTTTTATCCTCCTTAGTCCTGTGTTCCTTGCCTAAGTTTGTAGTTTTCCCTGTGGGGGTCGACTTGTGCAGGTGTGTGTGAGCGGTGGGCTGCGCTCGCCGCGCTTTTAAAGGGGCAGTTACCCTTTTTTTCTCCTACACACTTCTGGGGGCATGGATTCTCAGGAAAGCAAATTTCCTCCCCCTTTACTGGGTGGACAAGGGGCTGCTGCTGTTTCCCCTGAGGGGGGCGATTTGGCCACAGTTGTGGCTAACCTGGCTGCTCAGGTGCAGATGCTTGTGGCTGCTCAATCCACTAAACGGCCCAGAGTTTCAATCTCCTCTGATTCAGAGGGCGAAGGTGATGGGGCTGCTATGGCTGGGGTCCCCTTATCGGGGTCCCATTCGTCCCTGGACTTTGCAGGGTCGGAGGGGGATGCAGAGGTTGAGGGGGTTGATGATTCTCCCCCTGGCTCGTCTGAAGAGCTTGCAATCATGGATGAATTGGTTGCTTCGATAAAACAAACGCTGCATTTGCAGGATGAACCGTGTCCACCTGCCGTTCTGGCTTCTTATGGGACACAGCGGAGGCGCAAAATATTGCAGGTTTTTCCTTGTACTGAGGATTTTCAGCGCGCTGTTAGTGAACAATGGCGCAATCTAAAAAAGCCTTTTGCTGTGCCAAGTAGGTTCAAGCTACGTTATCCATTCACACCCGCCACTGATGAACGTTGGTGTGTGTGTGCCGCCTCCGGTGGATCACGCGGTGGCAGTTTTGAATAAATCCACTGCGATTCCGGCAGAGGATACCCCGGTGTTCCGGGACCCTACGGACAGGAGACTGGAGTCTCTTGCCCGTCTTACTTACTCGGTTACCGGTTCCATGCTTTGAGCTATTTTTGCTTCCCTTATGGCAGCTCAGGCTGTCGCGGATTGGACGCAAGTACTCAGGCGCGTCCTGGTGGCTGATTCTGCCCCGCCGACGACTTTGGCAATGGTGGATCAGATCCATCAGGGCGTCATGTATTTGTGTGATGCGGAATTGGATGTCATTCCTTTGGCTGCACGTGTGCACAGCGTGGCGGTGTTGACACGCCATTTGATGTGGCTAAAGTGTTGGTCTGTGGACCAATCGTCTCGCAAGACTTTGGCTAATTTGCCCTATTCGGGATCTCGCCTTTTTGGCGACTCACTGGATACGCTGATTAAGGGGATCTCTGGGGGTAAGAGCACGCTCTTGCCCCAATCTCACAAGGCTAAGGGCGCTCAAGGTAAGAAGCACGCTTCGTTTAGGCCCCCTCAGGGGTCCTTTCTTGCCTTTCGGTCACACTATAAGGGCAAGCCCTTCAAGGGTCAAGGCTCCCAAAAGAAACCGTGGGCAGGTAAGCAGAAGTCCGGCCAGTCCGGATCCGCTGCCCATAACAACACGGCCTGAAGGGACGCCCTCACCCAGTTCTGGGGTGGGGGGACGTTTGCTCAGTTTTCTTCAACCCTGGCTGGCCCGCGTTCGGGACAGGTGGGTTCAGGAGATCGTTCGGTCCGGGTACAAGATCGAGTTCCTGTCTCGGCCGGCGAACAGGTTTTTTCCCTCAAACCTTCAACTGTCTCCGGAGCGTTTGCGGGATCTGCACCTGGCGGTGCAGGACCTGCGGGCTTAGGGAGTGGTGGTTCCGGTGCCTCATCGGGACAGATTTCGGGGGTTTTATTCAAATCTGTTCACTGTGCCCAGAAAGGAGGGCAAGGTACGTCCAATTCTGGACTTGAAAGCTCTGAACCGCTTTGTGCGGGTTCGCAAGTTCCGCATGGAATCCCTGCGCTCGGTGGTGGCTGCTCTAGTTCCGGGAGAATTCATGGCCTCCATCGACTTGAAGGATGCGTACCTACACATCCCCATTTTCGAGGGTCACCAAAGGTACCTTCGTTTTGCCATTGCGGAGGATCATTACCAATTCGTGGCGTTACCCTTCGGTCTCGCTTCGGCTCCGCGGGTTTTCACCAAGGTGCTTGCACCGGTTCTGGCCTTACTGAGAGCCCAGGGTATCTCAATCCTGGGGTATCTGGACGACATTCTGTTCGGTCTGCGACCAGTCAGGGTCTGGTGAAGGACCTGTCCGTCACGATGCAAACTCTGCAGGAGTTTGGTTGGACGATAAACTTCCCAAAATCGACGTTGTGCCCGTCGGTTCGTCTTCCCTATCTGGGTATGATTCTGGATTCGGTTCAGGCAAGAGTCTTCCTCCCGGAAGACAAGCTCAAAACGCTTCAGGACGAAGTCAGGTCCCTTTGGGACTTTCCGTGCTCATCCCTCCGGACGGGCATGAGGTGTTTAGGTTTGATGGTCTCGGCTTTCGAGGCGATTCCCTTCGCCCAGTTTCACACGAGGGATCTCCAGGCGGAGATCCTGTCCAGGTGGGACGGGCGACCACAATCTCTGGATCTTCAGTTATCGTTGGAAAAGATTAATTCGGAGTCTGTGTTTTAACCTGGAATCTTGCCAACATCCCTAGTGAATATTGAACAGTAAAAAACCCCTGAGGAGTGGGACTTTAAACGGCAAGAACCAGGACTTGAGTATGAAAGTAAAAAAGTTTTATTACAAATATTACAAAAAATGAATTGACAAAGACAAAAAGAACATGTATCATAAAAACATGGTCATAAATACGTCTTGGAACCGAGAGAGTCTGAGATGTCTGGACCGGACTAGACGCGTTTCGGTCAAATTGCCTTTCTCGATAGTCCAGGAAACACCAGAGCTCAGACTGGAAGCATGTGTAAGATCCTGGCACTCTCAGTGCCTTCCTATCACATCATTTCCGGGTGCGTTCCATCTACCTAGGTAGATGGAGTGCATATAGGTGTGTTTCCCTTTAAGAGTGCTGACATCATCATGAGGCGCCGGACTAAACAGCTATTTAAACCACCAGCTTTCACTCACATGTGTTCGTTCAATGTGCCTTGATGCTTACCTTGTCTTGTGCTGCCGGAGCTTCCAGCTATACCCTTTACCTGAACTGAACCGGAACCTCGCTACGGATCCCGTATCTCGCTACTGGATCACTCCTTACTACTGGACTTTGCTACTGCTAACTATCTAGTGATAAGTACCCCACAGGGGATCCCTTACTAACTTTACTTCACTATCATCTACTGCATATATCAACACTATCTCTATCTAAGCTACTCCTATCATCTGCATAGATTGTGAGCTCTTGGGACTACCATCAACTATCTTTGCACTGGGTTACTCTATCTTCTATACATGATTGTTAGAACCTATCTGCATACTACCATCACCTACCACTCTCTTGAATACTATTACTGAGTGCTCACCATATCATAGCCTGTCTCTCACCTATATACTCTCTCATATTCTATTACTCCAGTAACATCATATTGGGTGTATGTATATTGCATAAACAGGCTGTACACGATGATGAAGTCCTGAGAGTTGGATATGTTGTTCAACAGAATCTCTACACGACTACTGAGTGTAACAATTCTGCAGCTGCAAATCCATTCATTAACCAAAAACGCATAGAACGTTACAGCATGAAAGGTAACAATCAGTATGATAAACATAGTAAACATGGAGTTAAATTTCAATATGTTTAACAATAAAATAAGTAGTACATGCAATAACCGATTTTACACAGTGTTTGTTGTATTTAGATGTAGAGAGGAGCAAAGGTACCTCTATAGCTACATACCAGATATGCAGGACCTCTGTAGATTCCAGGATGGAAGACCAAGTGAATGGATCTTAACGGGTTAAGAAAAAACCTTCAGGTATCTTTGACCGCAAGTAATATGTGCCAAATTGGCTGGGTCTATATAGATAGACCTGAAATGATATATATATGTACGGGCTTCAAAAGGGAAGTTAGATGGTTATAAACCAGATTAAAGTATAAATAGGTAATAACTTCACAGGTGACAGTGAAAGAGCCCCCCGATCAAAATTCCCACGAGGATCTCCAAAACGGGGTCAAAAACACAGGTCGTCTGGGGTGATTGATGGAGAAAAAGAGAGAGAGAGAGAAGAAAAAATAATATGAGAATGTACTCATGGTGGGATATAAGATGAGAGATAAAAAAAAAAAAAAAAAGTATGTATAGTATAAATTCCACATCAGTGATCCCAGAATACACTGGTGATAGGAATGAAAAGGATTGGGACTATAACGGGCTATTAGTCGAAAGTATGTAGGCAAGCCAGTGAAAGAACGAAAGAAAAGTAAAATTAACAATATTTATTGAGTGTGAATAAAAGTCGACATTGAAACAATGAAGAAAATGAAAACAATGAAAATAATGAAAAGAAAAAACTAATAATGCAATACAATACAGCATGTTATGTCAAAGTAGTAGTCGATCGAACGGGTGAGTGCCTTTGTTCAATGCATTTCGCCTTTCGCTTCATCAGGAACTCCGGCGTGATTGAATCACCCTTTTATTGGATTAGGACTACATTAAGACCTTCAAAGTTTATGCATAAAAACAAAAAGAAAAACATATATATAAATACAGGTTCATATCTTGAAAACTGGAAAACAGTCTACAATATTCATTTTAACCCTAGTATATCAAAATATAGGGTCATGAGAATAGACACATATAGCTTACCACACTTAAAAGTACATTATGCTTAATACATGGAACAGTTGGACCAAAGATTGCGCTTCCCAATGGCTTGTCTTAAGGCTCCGAACCACATAGATCCAGGTGGGGCCCAACAGGGGTCCTCCATGGAGGTGGTTTTCTGGTATGAATTGGACCAGTCTTGAATTGGTAAAACCGTAGCGGACAAAAGGTGGAGTCCGGAGTTCTGTGGACAAACATAGTGTGTCTTGTATAGCATATCTAATGTCATACAAATTGTCTTAAGGAGTCTATTATTAGAATGAATGGTCATAGCTATCTAGAGAGATAGAAAAAGGAACAATTACAAATGGTAGGTATTCTGCAAACCTACCAAAGCTGGGGTCGGTTCTGGGAAGGAACATAAGAGTAAGGATACTATATTAAAGAGTTCCATCCATAAGCATATATTTGAGCCCATAAGTCCACAGGAGCAACAGCTGAAAGGCAGCGGCTCCAGCAGACTGCCCAGCTATTATATGCAGGGACAAGACAACAACAGACCAAAAAACTACAGGATTTAGACATTGGCTATCCCCATAGAGAAAGCCCCAGGGGAAAATTAGAGTAGTTGAGAGGAGAGCCTAGTATGTTATCGGCCAGTATCTTACCTTGCTACCTCGAAAGCCACGGGTCGGGAGAGCCGCCATGACTCATCCTCCCGCGCCCGTGGCTTAAGACTGGTCCCGCCGGAAGTGACGGGTGTCCGCAAACAGGGATACATAGAGATTAGATGAAGGCAGGAAGCAGGAGAGAAAATGGGAAGGGCAGGGAAGGGAAAGAGGGTGGGAAAGGAAACAAGATAAGGGATTGGTAGATTTGTTCATCTGTCAAAGGGACTTGATCAAGACTGTCAGCCAATTATGACAGTAGGAGTGTCCCGTATTATACAAGTTCTCAGGAACAGACCCGTATGAAGGATGAGATTGAATAGAGGGTCTATACACAACAAAACACACATATACAAATAGCGTCCCCATACCTGTCCTCCTCCAACATATAAGCAAGTTTGGTAGGGAAGCATCATCTCCGTTTGGAGGTTCAGTATAGCCTATATATCAAATAAAGTAATCGAAAACATGAAACAAAAAAGAAAACCAATGATAAACAGTAATCACTATACTATCCTTCAGAAAAAAGGCTTAAAAAAGTACAGTGATGTGATGAATTATTGAATTGACAAGTTATAAATTATAAATTGTTCCTTTTTCTATCTCTCTAGATAGCTATGACCATTCATTCTAATAATAGACTCCTTAAGACAATTTGTATGACATTAGATATGCTATACAAGACACACTATGTTTGTCCACAGAACTCCGGACTCCACCTTTTGTCCGCTACGGTTTTACCAATTCAAGACTGGTCCAATTCATACCAGAAAACCACCTCCATGGAGGACCCCTGTTGGGCCCCACCTGGATCTATGTGGTTCGGAGCCTTAAGACAAGCCATTGGGAAGCGCAATCTTTGGTCCAACTGTTCCATGTATTAAGCATAATGTACTTTTAAGTGTGGTAAGCTATATGTGTCTATTCTCATGACCCTATATTTTGATATACTAGGGTTAAAATGAATATTGTAGACTGTTTTCCAGTTTTCAAGATATGAACCTGTATTTATATATATGTTTTTCTTTTTGTTTTTATGCATAAACTTTGAAGGTCTTAATGTAGTCCTAATCCAATAAAAGGGTGATTCAATCACGCCGGAGTTCCTGATGAAGCGAAAGGCGAAATGCATTGAACAAAGGCAAAGGCACCCGTTCGATCGACTACTACTTTGACATAACATGCTGTATTGTATTGCATTATTAGTTTTTTCTTTTCATTATTTTCATTGTTTTCATTTTCTTCATTGTTTCAATGTCGACTTTTATTCACACTCAATAAATATTGTTAATTTTACTTTTCTTTCGTTCTTTCCCTGGCTTGCCTACATACTTTCGACTAATAGCCCGTTATAGTCCCAATCCTTTTCATTCCTATCACCAGTGTATTCTGGGATCACTGATGTGGAATAATCTCTCTCTGTAAAATTACCTAACCGGGATGAGGACTATTTGTCGAGATATGGGTTACTTCCTTTTTCTTTTCATATGTATAGTATAAATATAATAATGATAATAGCTACCTGTAGAGTTGGAATAGAGTAGGGATATCTCCAGATATGTATAGTGCTGGGCGTATCCAGCACTTGATCCCTATTGACACAAAACATGTCGAGGGTGAAGGAGGTTAGTGTGTATTGAAATATCAAGTAGCAAATAATTTGAGTAATGAAAAAGAGGAAGAAACAATGGAGGAAAGAACACCATTCCCCAGCATGGATCCTGTGATTAGTGAGAACCATACGTATCCAGATAAAAGAAAAGAAAATATTGTGGTGAGGAGGAATATTAGAGCAGGTACAAGGCAAGTAATGGGAGGACACCAGGTGAAGAAGGTAGTCGTGCAGTTGTATGTCCAAAACATCCCCAAATATGGGAGCAGGTGATGGAGAGTATCCATCGAGAGTACGGGTGTCTAAAAATAGATAAGGGTGTCCGATGGAAAGGAAGAAACTTACCTTTACAGCCCTGTTCAGTTGAATAATGGTGGTGCGCTCTGAATAGAGCGTCGCACGCCATTAAGTACGCCGGCGCATGCGCCGGGGCCTGCATCGCGGCTCCTCCCAGGGCCTGTGTGGACCAATGGAGGTCCCCCGTGTCCGGAACGCACAAGCGCCGCCCACGATGGGTTGGCCGCGATGTGCGTTCCGGGCACGCCGGCGCACAACATCCAGACCCGTTACTCCGCCCAACGGCGGGATCAGGTGACCGGTAGTGGGGCGAATACTGCCCCTTTGTGCGCCGGGGGGAAGTGAGGCCGGGTGAGCGTCGCTCTATAAATAATGTGGAGCTACACCTAAGGGGGCGGGGCAATGGGAGGACATCGAAACAAAACAAACTCTGTGTTTACATAAAAGGAACAGACTCTGTAAATAAAAGGCAATTTGTACGAAGTACCTGATGGATCGTTCTATTAAACAAAGAGCAAAAAGGTACAGATCAAGGCAGAATTGGGCATGTAAACGATGACACATACATGATATGGCACACAATGTGCATGATACGAAGAGGAGAGAAGAGGAAAAAAATGCAAATAAGCTAAGACTAAACAAGCATCAAATATGCATATATGCATCAAATTTTTAGATCTTAAGGCTCAAACAGAATGGGACCATGTAAGATTGTCAGGGGACCGACTAATTGTGTTGTCTACCGCAAATTGTCCATCAAATGATGAGTATCATCAAATATTTGTGGAAACAAATGCTGTATGGAGATGAAAAGGAAAGAAGAATTATGTCCCACATGATGTGGATTAAATAAAATATTGGAAATTAACATTGGGAATATTAAAATATGATTGGAATATGGTAATTAGTTCAATATGTATTATATGGAAAATATTTTAAAGGCGTATATTTGGGTGACTTTGGAATGAAGTGAGTATTCCAGTTATCGTTGAGTACTCGCACGAGAAGCAATCTTCTGTGGTGGCTGCAGTCCCCGGAGGTGTCGGGGGGCAAGTCTTTTCGTCCACTTTCGTGGACGGTGATCACCACGGATGCCAGCCTGTCGGGCTGGGGTGGTGTTCTGGCCGTTCTGTCCGCCCAGGGAACTTGGTCGGAGGAGGAATCTTCCCTTCCGATCAACATTCTGGAATTGCGGGCAATAAATCTTTGCCTTCAGCGCTGGACGGACAAGCTTCAGGGCTGTCCGGTTCGGGTTCAGACGGACAATGCCACAGCGGTGACCTACATCAACCACCAAGGGGGCACCAGGAGTGCTCGAGCGGCTCGGGAAGTAGCCGGCATTCTGTCTTGGGCCGAGACGCACGTCCCGGCGATAACGGCAGTTCACATTCCGGGGGTGGACAACTGGCAGGCGGATTATCTGAGCCGCCAGACTCTGGACCAGGGGGAATGGTCGCTCCACCCGGAGGTCTTCCAGATGTTGTGCGCGAAGTGGGGTCTTCCGGATGTGGACCTGTTCGCGTCTCGTCTGAACAACAAGGTGGGAAGGTTCGTGGCAAGGACGCGCGATCCTCGGGCAGACGCGTCAGACGCGTTAGTGGCTCAGTGGCATCAGTATCGTCTGATGTATGCATTCCCACCAATTCAGTTGCTATCCCGGTTCCTTCGCAGGTTGTCCTCGGAACCAAAAACGGTGATTCTGGTGGCGCCAGACTGGCCTCGCCGGTCTTGGTACGCAGACCTCGTGAATCTGGCGGTCGACGCTCCATGGCTTCTGCCTCTTCGGGAAGATCTTCTGTCTCAAGGACCGATATTCCATCCTGCTTTACAGTCGCTGGCTTTGACGGCCTGGCTGTTGAGACCGAGGTCCTGAAGGATAGGGGTCTCTCTCCGGAGGTCATTCATACTTTGATCAATGCTAGAAAGGCCTCTTCGGGGAAGATATACTACCGTACTTGGAAGGCCTATTTTGCCTGGTGTGAGTCCAGGGGGTATTCCCCTCGCTCATACTCGGTTTCGAGAGTGTTGGCTTTCCTTCAAACGGCGTGGACCAGCGTTTGGCTTTGGCCACGATTAAGGGTCAGATTTCTGCTCTGGCCGTTCTTTTTCAACGCCCTGTCGCGTCTAATTCTCTGGTTGGCACCTTTGTTCAAGGGGTGCGACACCTTGTCCCTCCTAGGAGGGAGCCTTTGCCTCCATGGGACTTGAACCTTGTTCTGTCCGTGTTACAACATGCTCCTTTTGAAAACATCAGGGAGATCTCGTTGCCTCTGTTGTCCAAAAAGGTCGCCTTTTTGGTGGCGATCACTTCGGCTCGCAGAGTTTCGGAGCTGGCAGCCTTGTCCTGCAAGTCTCCATATCTGGTGCTTCACTTGGATAAGGTGGTCTTGCGACCTAATCCTTCTTTTCTTCCGAAAAGGATTTCGGAATTTCACCTCAATGAGGACATTGTCTTGCCTTCGCTTTGCGTGAAGCCTAAGCATCCGAAGGAGGTGGCCTTACATTCCTTGGATGTTGTTAGGGCGATCAGGGTTTACCTGAATTCGACAAAATCCTTTCGCAAGACGGATTCTCTCTTTGTCCTTCCTGAGGGACCTCGGAAGGGCATGGTGGCGTCGGCATCTACCATCGCCAAATGGATCAGACAGACCATTGAGCAGGCATATGCTTTGAAGGGGAAGGTTCCTCCTATGCCTGTGAAGGCGCACTCTACCAGATCTCTGAGTACGTCTTGGGCCTGTCATCATCGGGCTTCTGTGGCCCAGGTGTGTAAGGCGGCGACTTGGTCGTCCGTTCACACCTTCTCAAAGTTCTACAAAGTGGATGTTCAGGCATCGGCAGATGCTTCCTTTGGCCGCAAGGTTCTTAGTGCGGCAGTACCTTAAGGTCCCTTGTTTTTGGGCCCTTGGCTGTTTGGGATGTTTTTATCCCTTGGGTATTTGTTCTTCCTGGGTTGTTGCTCCTGTTGAACAACGTTTTTTTCATGCTGCCCAGCTGGTTTCCTTCCTTTGGTAAGGTTACTTTCTCTGATGTGGAGACTGCGTTGCCTTAGGCGAGGTTGCGTTTCCCACCCCTCATGTTTGCACTGCTTTGGGACGTCCCCATTGTGACGAATATGAAGAGGCGGCGACTGTCGGAGGACGTAAGAGAAAACTGAATTTTTGTAAAATCTTACCTGTAAAATTCCTTTCTCTGAGTCCTCCGACAGTCGCCGCCCCCGCCCCTCTTTTGGGGTTTTGTTTATGTACTCTACTGCTATTCTACTGAAACTGAGGTATGGAACAGGAAGCAGGAGGGTATTGACTGAGGGGACCACCCCCTGGGGGTGGGATATGCTAAAAGCTTTAATATTGACATATTCTGTTGCCTAGCTACTCCTACGGAGCAAAGGTCAATTACCCCATTGTGACGAATATGAAGAGGCGGCGACTGTCGGAGGACTCAGAGAAAGGAATTTTACAGGTAAGATTTTACAAAAATTCAGTTATATATTTTGTTTTTTTGTCATTTTTCAAACACCTGTGACAAAAAAACAAATATTCAATGGGCTCAACATGCCTATCAGATTAAAATTACTTGGCTCCGCTCCAGTCTGTACCCTGCTACCATCCTGCTGCTCAACGCTGCACACCAGATGTGACGTCTGCACTAGACACTTCCAGAATATATACACATGAACAAGAAGTGACTGCTGATGAAGTCTTCCCAGTTTGCTTGTTGGTTTCCTAGTGCATCCTGGGATATCTCATACCTGCAATACCTCCAAAACAAGCTAACGCTGAATAAAAGCCTCTCAAAAGCTTCAGGTGCTGTAAGCGAGAATTATCATAGACTTCTAGAGAGTCTTTGAAGCAGCAAGAAAGTGACATGGGATATCATTTTTGAAGCAAAGCAAAATAAGAACAACACGTGAACAGGACTGTAGTGTAACCATTTTATTTAGTGGCAGGTGCTTTGTTTGGCATTCACAGTGCTTAAAAAAAGTGTGTCCAATGCTAAAACTTGAAGAAAGTCTAAACGAGCCCTAAAGGAATTCGGAAGCACAAAGTACCATGTGATATTGTTGCAACAAATAGGTCTAAAGGGGGCCTAAAGGCTGACTATATTTTCCAGCAACTTAATTCTCAAAAACTACCTTTCTCATGCTAACTTAATCACATTACCCTTACCTTACATCAGCAGGCAATGTGGTGCAGTCAGAGAAGCCTCCCTCCAGGCTTACAATAGACATATTTTGTAAAAATGCCTATGAAGAATCCAGCACTCTGCACGTTAACATTTCCCTGTCACACAGCATCTCTACTACTGCATCACTGACTCTGAACCTTTCTGCCTCTCAGCAGCTATACTGCTGCATATTCCACCACTGCTTTCTCTATATTTGCTATCCCTTGCTACCTTTGTAGGGACATGCCGAGAGGAGGGGAGGCGGAGTCTGGAGCTTCTGAGCTCTCTGACCACTTCCTGTGGTGACGTCACTTCCTCCCCGCTGTAACCTGTAGAGGCCAGTCTGATTTCCGGCCTCTGGGGACTCTGTGCATATTATGTGTGTTATGGAGGTGAAGGGAGAGGAGATGCACATATCCAGGCTGAGAAAGAGGGGAAAGCCAAACGCTGAGGTGCCCATCACCTCCATTACTATGGAACCCTTCCAATGCAGCAGTCCAACATCCAGATTCTTTCCTTGTTTTCTTTATTTTCTCAGCAAGCGTGCATGTTATTTGAAATAAAATCCTAAAATGTATTACTCCCCCCCTAAACTTACTTGAAACATCTAAATTAGATTTTTGAACTTACAATCGTTATATCAGGCTAAAACAATAGGGAAAAAAACATACTTTCCTATATTCTCATTTTACAGTAAGGACTTGACAGGACTTTTAGACCATTTTGCAAATATTCTTTTCAATGTGTATTAACCACTTTACGTCTGCCTGCAGTAATATTACTGCGGCAGAGTGGCTCGTTATCGTCTGACGACGTAGTACTACGTCGTCAGACACCCCCCCCCTTCTCGGCGGCACGCACGTGCCGCCGGAGGCTCTCTCCCGCTGTTTTCAGTCACAGCGGGAGTCGGGCCAGGGGAGGAGCAGCGGCGATCGCCGCCGCTCTTCCCCGATCGTTGGGAATGTTTAAAGTTTAAACATTCCAGGCTATAACATTTTAAATGACAATTTGTGCTAAAAAATATATATATATTTTGTTTTTTTGTCATTTTTCAAACACCTGTGACAAAAAAACAAATATTCAATGGGCTCAACATGCCTATCAGATTAAAATTACTTGGGGTGTCTACTTTCCATAAAGGGGTAATTTGGGGGGGGGGGCTGTTCTGCCCTGCCATTTTAACACTTCAAGAAATGAGATAGGCAGTCAGAAAGTAAAATTTGCGTAATTTCCAGTATTTACACCATAGTTTGTAGACGCGATAACTTTTGCACAAACCAATAAATATACGCTTAATGAGATTTTTTTTATCAAAGACATGTAGCTAAATACATTTTGGCTTAAATGTATGACAAAAATTGAGTTCATTGGATATTTTTTATAATAAAAAGTCAAAATTTAATTTTTTCTCAAAATTTTTGGTCTTTTTTCATTTATATAGCAAAAAAAAACAAAAAACACAAAGGTGATCAAATACCACCAAAAGAAAGCCCTATTTGTGGGGAAAAAGGACATAAATTTAGTTTGGGTACAGCACTGCATGACTGCACAATTACCAGTTAAAATCATGCAGTGCCAAATTCCAAAAAATGGCCTGGTCATTAAGGGGGTAAAACCTTCCAGTCCTTAAGTGGTTAATGTGACTTTCATGGGACATCAGTGCCATAGACTGTAATATAAACTCTGAAAAGTCAAATGAAAGTCGCATCCTAATGTTATGATTGCGACAGTTGTACAACAGTCAAAGACAATAACCAAAATCGCATCCAAAGTTGCATCAAAGTCACGATATAAAGTCGCAGTGGAAATCTCAGGTCTTTGGAGTCACAATTGTGTGAATGGAGTCTTAATAAGCTAGAAGTTTATAAAAATATAAGAAAAGCACATATTACCTGCCGTTTTAGAAAGCCCCTTTCTAGTCTTCATAGATCACATTGCCAGCAGTGGAGATCAAAAATAATAAGGTCCCCTTAAGTCTGGTGGCTATTTCACCAAGAAATTTCACCAAGAATAGGTTGCCAATGGATCTAGTGTGGAGATCCGCCTGCTTGTGTAAACACAAGCGGGCGGATCTCCTAAGTGACAGGCAGGGTCAGATTGCAGGGTTCAGCATAGCTGAACCCTGGATCTGTCCTTGTGTCACTCAGTCACCTCCCCCCACACACGTCAGTAAGCACCAGGCATACATTAACCCCTCCCTCTCCAATAAAATTAACCCCTTCCCTGCCAGTGTCATTTTTACAGTAACAGTGCATATATATAGCACTGATTACTGCAGTAATGTCACTGGTATCCCCAAAAGTGTCAAAAATGTCAGTCAAGGGTCCGATCTGTCCGCTGCAATGTCGCAGTCCCGCAAAAAAAATCACAGATCGCCGCCATTACGCGTTAAATAAACCCCACCAAAAATGACATAAATCTTTCCCTTAGTTAGTAAACGCAATAACTTTTGCGCAAACCAATCAAAATACGCTTATTGTGATTTTTTTTTTACCAAACATAGGTAGCAAAAAACAAATTGGACAAAAATTTAAAAAAAATTGGTTTTTACATCTTTTTTGGGGGGAATTTCATATAAAAAAATGTTAAAAATATTGTTATTTTTTCAAAATAAACGCTATTTTTTTGTTTATAGCGCAAAAAGTAAAAATCGCACAGGTGATCAAATACCACCAAAAGAAAGCTCTGTTTGTGGGAAAAAAAGGACGTAAATTTTGTTTGGGTACGACGTCGCACGACCGCGCAATTGTCAGTTAAAATCGCACAGCGCCGAATCACAGAAAGTGGCCCAGACGTAAGACAGCAAAATGCTCTGGTGGTAAAGTGGTTAAAGGAGATCTAAACTATAACTGGGTAACATCTAGTTGTAAGTGTGCTGTACTGTAATAAAGGTATATTATTTTGGTTTGAAAATGTGTATAAGTGCGCTTAATAGTATGTGTCTTAAATATTCCTCAAACAATGAATGTGTACAATAATTCAAAGAAAATACACTAAGTAGGAGATGAAAGTAGAAAAATTATCAGAAAAAATGAATAAATAAGGACAGTACACAACAAAGGTACACTGAGTGTGTGAAAAACACACATATGAATAATCAAGTCCCAAACAGTCCACAATGCAAATGAATCTTCATGATGATAAAGGTGCAAATGGGTGAAGGTACAATAATAATTCACAGACTTGTATCCCCCACAGCACCGCGTGAAAATAGAAGTTGTGATGGTACCCTTACCAGCTATTTAAATAGCATGCACTTTAAAACTTGCAAGGGCCAGGTTTAATTAAGAAAAATGTCTTCCCACAATCTGATCTTTCACTTCGTAAAGAGTGAGAATTGGACTCTTACCAAAGGTAAGATTTCACGGATCAGATATGGGAAATGACCTAGGCCAACTAAAAAGGAGGACTGTCACTATTGTGACAAACCGGGAGTGATTCACAGAGGAAGCCTTTACCATTGCTGGGAAGGAGCTATAGTAGGAGCATTCAGAGAGAGAGACACCCTGGATATTAGAGCCCCGGAGAGATACTGGTGGTCATTAGAGATGTCCCGAACTATTCGCCGGCGAACAGTTCCCGGCGAACATCCCTTGTTCGCGTTCGCCTCGGCGGGCGAACATATGCGATGTTCGGTCCGCCCACTATACATCATCATTGAGCAAACTTTGACCCTGTACCTCACAGTCAGCAGACACATTCCAGCCAATCAGCATACCCTCCCTCCCAGACCCTCCCACATCCTATAAAAAAGCAAGGACAGCATCCATCTTAGATTCATTCTGAAGCTGCAGAGTTAGTTAGAGCAGGGAGAGTGCTGCTGCTGCTGACTTAATAGGGAAATCATTAGCTAGGCCAGTGTTCTGTGTACACTCCTGCTGTAAGGACAGCATCCTGACAGCACCCCAAAAAGCCCTTTTTAGGGCTGGTATATCAGTCTGCTTTTATTTTATTTTTATATATATATATATATATATATATATATATATACACAGACTGTACTGTGTGCACACCACTCATATCGGGTGGCACAGTACCTTGCAGATAAAAAAGTCATTTAATTATTACCCTTTAATATAATTGCAGTTGCCTGCCAGTGTGTGTCAGGCCCACTGACTGAACTGTGCCCACTGCCAGTGCCCACCACTCATATAGGGTGGCACAGCACCTTGCAGATAAAAAATTAATTTAATTTTTCCTCTGTAATATAATTGCAGTTGCCTGCCAGTGAGTGTCAGGTCCACAGACCGTACTGTGCCCACTGCCCACCACTCATATAGGGTGGCACAGCACCTTGCAGATAAAAAAGTAATTTACTTTTTCCTCTGTAATATAATTGCAGTTGCCTGCCAGTGAGTGTCAGGCCCACAGACTGTGCTGTGCCCACTGCAAATGGACTGTTTGCGGTGCGTTGAACGGGGAGTTTGGTCTGTCAGAGTTTGGTCTGTCACTGTGAAGCGGGTGTAACCCTTACACTACCTGATCAATACAACATCATATTCACACACACTGGATGTTTTAAAGCATGTTATTCCAAACAATTTAGGAATGTTAGGTGATTTATGCCCTTCATGGATTAAAACCCGACTCTGCGTCAACTACGTAATTTTCCATGGGAGTTTTGCCATGGATCCCCCTCCAGCATGCCACAGTCCAGGTGTTGGTCCCCTTGAAACAACTTTTCCATCACTATTGTGGCCAGAAAGAGTCCCTGTGGGTTTTAAAATTCGCCTGCCTATTGAAGTCTATGGCGGTTCGCCCGGTTTGCCCGTTCACGAACATTTGCGGAAGTTCGCGTTCGCTGTTCACGAATATAAAATTTTATGTTCGCGACATCTCTAGTGGTCATCAGTAGAATTTCCCATACCTGATCCGTTGCAAGTTTTAAAGTGCATGCTATTTAAATAGCTGGTAAGGGTACCATCACAACTTCTATTTCCATGCGGTGCTGTGGGGGATACAAGTCTGTGAATTATTATTGCACCTTCACCCATTTGCACCTTTATCATCATGAAGATTAATTTGCACCTGTTTGTGGACTGTTTGGGACTTGATGATTCATATGTGTGTTTTTCACACACACACAGTGTACCTTTGTTGTGTACTGTCCTTATTTATTCATTTTTTCTGATGATTTTTCTACTTTCATCTCTTACTTAGTGTATTTTCTTTGATTTATTATACACATTCATTGTTTGAGGAATATTTATGACATACTATTAAGCGCACTTATACACCTTTTCACACCTATTCACTCCACCACAGTTGGAGTTTCAGTTGCTGCTAATGGGACACATATCAGTTTGCGCACCTTTATTTCTTTTCTAAATACATATTATTTTGGTTTACTAACTCCTGTACTCTTCTACTGTGTTTCCTTGTCATGTGCTTGGATCCTCCCAGATCCGAATTTCAGGAGCTATATTTCATTCTACTACACCTAATTGGACTCTTATGATTCTTGCCACTGGTAGCGCTGCATATAACAGGAAATCCCTAAAAAAGATCTATGATGGTAGTATTAACAGGTATATTTTAAAGGAAATATCCTCTTTTAGATTCCCCCCACCTCCCTGATTGCAGTCTGCCATGTTAAGGGCTAATTCACAGGGTGAAGTGGACCTTACAATGCACAGAAGAAATTCTGACTTTGCCAGGAGGTACATACACTATATTACCAAAAGTATTGGGACACCTACCTTTACACACACATGAACTTTAAGTGCATCCCAGTCTTAGTCCGTAGGGTTCTATATTGAGTTGGCCCACCCTTTGTAGCTATAACAACTTCAGCACTTCTAGGAAGGCTGTCCACAAGATTTGGGAGGGTTTCTATAGAAATGTTTGACCATTCTTCCAGAAGAACATTTGTGAGGTCAGGCACTGATATGGACGAGAAGGCCTGGGTCACAGTGTCAGCTCTAATTCATCCCAAAGGTGTTCTATTGGATTGAGGTCAGGACTCTGTGCAGGCCAGTCAAGTTCCTTCACCCCAAACATGCTCATCCATGTCTGTAAGACTGGGATGCCATTAAAGTTAATGTGCGTGTAAAGGCATGTGTCTTAATATTTTTGGTAATTTAGTGTATGTCTGTATAGCCATGGCTAGCAGCCTGGTAAAAATAAATGACAGGCTGAAATCAGCAGTGGTTGTGCTTAGCTTCCTAAACACACAAGTGTTCATATCCGTATAGGGACTGACTGCATCCAGGGCTGTGCATCCATCTTCGTACAGATGTAAATGCTTGGATGTATAACAAGATGCATACAGCCACTGCCTATGTCAGCCTCTCATTGTATTTTAACAGGGTGCCGACCACAGCTGTTCGGAACATGTGTGCCTCCTGGCCTACAAGACACTTCCCTTCTGTACATTGTGCGGATGTCTCACCCCCATGAACGAGCCCTAATTACTTGTCTTTGCTCTAGTTCTAGTGGTCTTTATTGGGTGGGCTTGGCCGGTAGCGCACACTCTTTCTTCTGGAAATGTCATCAGTCACTGAGCCACTTTCAATGTGTGTTGTGACTACATCCATCCCTATGGATTACTAATAGGAATTAAAGTGTTACTAAACCCAGGAGCCTGCATTTACTATATCTGGTCCCCCACAGTACACAGAACATGGACATGCAATATTTTTAGTAAATATAAACTGCTAAATACCTTTCTTTATCAGCAGTATATAGCAGTCTTGTGACTTGTATCAGTGTCTGCTTAAAGCTTGTAGGAAGAGTTTTCATTCTCCCCTAATTCTCTGTCTGGACAGTGTCGGTTGGCTCTGTGCTGATCACAAGCACTCTCCGAAGAAAAAAAGACTGAGCATGTGCAGCCTGACTCCTAATGCTCTGTTCTATCAAGAGATGGGTTGGAGTCAGTTAAAGCTGAGGAGGATCAGAGAAGATAGGATCAAACAGCCTTTATACACAATGCAGAGGATTAACCCCTTAGGTTCCACAGTGAGCATAGCAAGCATGCTTTACTGCATATACACACTGATTTTAATGTTGATGGTTTAACCACAGCATTTTTTGCTATATATAAAAGAAGGGAATTTGTAGTAAATTGCACAGATCTCACTAGTGGCTAATCTACATATGTCTATATTTAAAATAATAATATCAATTTGAAAAGCAAGCATGTAAAAATATCATAGTCAAATTACCGTATAGTAAACAATGCAGTCAATACTAGGTGCTGCATGCTCCCTTTAAGCATTCTAAGAATAAAAAAGCCCAACAAATAGCTTTATTTTATTTGAAGCTTACTGGAATTATGAATTCATTCACCAGACTGCTAAGTTGCCATACTCCATTAAATATATATATATATCCTAACTGCTCAGACTATTATAAAGGAAACCGTTATTGCCAATCACAGTCCCATTTGGTGAAGATCATAAATAAGTTATTAAAAATAGCCAACTGCCCACATGTGTCACCTGTAACTGTAGTCTTATCCAACAAATATTGCAAAGAGCAAAGCGCTGACTGCAAAGTTTAATACCAAGAGCAATCAAACTGAATCCATCATGTTAAAAAAACGATATCTGATTGGTTGCACTATGATTAAAGTCTTCATAGACTGAAACGTAATAGTTTGAATTTTTTCACCTTGTTGCCGACTTTTTTTGATTGGATGCTCTGGATTAGTGCATTGTTTATGAAAGTTGGACCAGTATTTTCAGAAGGGCAACTTTTGTCTTTCTATGTGACAAGAAAGCCTGATTTTAAAAGATTAGATTAGGTGTTTTACCTATTCAGAATTGCTATTTAATGGCTAAGTTCATTTTTTAGACCACATTTCATGTTACACCAAAATGTAGAATGTATTGAATTTATGCAGCTGTGTATGGCTCATCATGGGTCAAGACACATCATCAAGGTCCAAGATTGCTAATGGAGATTACTACAAGTCCTATTTTCTACTGTAGCAGAGAGAATATTCAGAGCGTGTAAGTCCTCCTCTAGCTGTCCCATTTAGTAGTTATTGGGCAGGAGGCGTACAGAGATAGATGACTATTCATGGGCCTCCCTCTTCTTACCTTACTCGACTGAAGCCCTAATAGACTCAAGTAGTCTGCTAGCCAATTGGATCTTCACCCATGCCATCCTTTTCACAGAGATCCAGAGGTCCCAGGACTCAGAAGCAAGATAAATAGGAAAGCACAACAATGCCCACACCTTGCCATGAGGATATACTTGGAGTCCCATGTTCACACTCCAGGCATAGAGACACAAGGTAATTCATACACCATGATTGCACAATGCAAAGCCTTTACATGATGTATAATTCAGTCCAGTATCAAGTTCCATCCCTGGGCCAGGTGAATATATATTGCCACAGTCTCTCTGGTTGCATCCCAGTGGTTTCCCATGGCAATCTTGCCATCTCTGTCTTTGGACAAAATGCACTTCCAGTTGCCAGCTCCCTCCTTCAGATTGTGCCTCTTATAGTGCTGCCTTTGGGTTCTAGAAATTTCTCGAGGCTTCCAAAAATTTCTAGAATTTTCTCAAATACTCCAGAATCACCCAACCAGCTACATAGTGCCATCTTCTGTTGGGAGGTTGATCCTGCCAACTATAACAAATTCTTCAGGCACCCCCCTAGCTGTCCCACATTCTTGTTATTCTGCTAGGGACCCGAAAAATAGCCTGATAATGAAGGGATATATGCAGGCTGACACAAATGGTTAAAGACTATATGGGATTTTAACAATGGGTTTTCATCTACTGCTACTTCAACTATAATTAAAAGAAGGCAAGGTCTTCAATCTGACCATATTGTCTGAGAGCGCTGTTTGGATCACAAGACTTTCAAAGAAAGCTTATTGCATATGTAGTATAACTATATAACTGTCTATTGAGCTGTTTATAAAGAGTTCAATTTTAAATGAAAAATGATTCTTGTTTTTTTAGTTTGTTGGAAATATGAAGGTGGGAAGGTCGTCAGGTAGATAGTATCTTACGCAACATAGAGGAGGTGAAGCTATGCTGTCATTGGGAGCCCACACATCAAAGACACCTCAGCCCTTCCGGTAGCAGTCATGTGTCACTGCTCTCTGCATAAATTAGCAGTCAGAGCAAGTGGTTGAAAATGGGAGATGAGATGTTGCCGCCTTAACCTCCGCAACATCGACAGAATAGGGCCCTTTTTAACCAATGACACCACCAAGCTTTTAATTCATGCCCTGGTTATCTCTCGCCTCGACTATTGCAACTCCCTCCTCATTGGATTACCCTTACATAGATTATCCCCCCTTCAATCCATAATGAATGCTGCTGCAAGACTTATCCACCTAACTAACCATTCAGTGTCCTCCACCCCTCTCTGCCAATCCCTTCTCTGGCTCCCACTCGCCCAACAAATAGAATTCAAAGTGCTAACAATAGTTTACAAAGCCATCCACAACTCTGCCCCCAGCTACATCACTAACCTGATCTCAAAATATCAACCAAGCCGCTCTCTTCGGTCCTCCCAAGATCTCCTGCTCTCTAGCTCTCTTGTCACCTCTTCCCATGCTTGCCTCCAGGATTTCTCCAGAGCTTCTCCCATTCTTTGGAACTCTCTACCCCAATCTGTCCAACTGTCCCCTAATCTATCCATCTTTAGACGATCCCTAAAAAACCCTTCTCTTTAAAGAAGCCTACCCAGCTACTAACTAATAACACTGTTTTACTTGCTCCATCAGCTCATCCCCCACAGCTATTGCCTTTTGTATCAATTGACCCTCCCTTTTAGATTGTAAGCTCTAACGAGCAGGGCCCTCTAAATTCCTTTTGTTCCAAACTATATTGTAACTGTAATGTCTGCCTTCATTTTGTTAAGCGCTGCGCAAACTGTTGGCGCTATATAAATCCTGTATAATAATAATAGTTGTTGACTTTTTATAAAAAGTCAGAACTTGTATATCAGTAACAATGTGGTTTAGTCTACTTGGGTTGCATACTGTTGTAAAAGACATTTTGAAGCACAATGTTTACATGCATTGTGAATAGAATCGTATTAAATCCTGTCTGAGACAGATGTGCGATAACTTGCACCAGCACCACAGGAGTCTGATTCCCAAGTGGGATTTACTATTGACTAATAATCAAAAACCAAAATAGATGACATCTGCTCCAATGCAACAGTGGATGCATTATCCAGGACACGCTGGGCATCTTCTACTACGCTGAAAATTAAAATTAATTATATTAAACTAATATGTATTACCAGATTGCCTCATATTGCAAACAGTGCATCCAATGTACATTCATGGGTTCCCTGAGTCCTAATGTAGATCTATATTTGATGGTGCGTCTAACTATTGGATTTAGAGCTCTAGCCTAATTGAAGCTTTTTTTCCCATTTGTTATGTAGTCAAGCTGTTTAACAAGTAAAGTACATTGCATTTTTTTATTATTACTATGTGTATGTAAAAGCTGGACTCTGTTGGCAGCGCACCAAAGAGCCAGACCATTTTCGCACAGAGCACGACAGTCTAGACCTTTCACGTTTTGAAACTCCTCCTGAAAAGTGAACATTCATGTGCCTGCCTGCGCAGGTTTTTAATAGGAACACTGTGCATGGGAAGTGTTGGACCACTGAAGACCCAGACCGGTCTGGCTTTACAGAATGCTGCCAACATAGGGCAGTTTTTAAAGTTCAAAGCACACACAGTAAAAATATGTAGCACCCTCCTAGGTAGGTGCTAGAGAGAGAGAGAGAGTATAGTTTTTGGCTCTTTCTGCTTACCAGAAAGATTGCCAGGTAAAGTTATGTTGCTCTCTGCTTACCAGGGAGCAGGATCCGCTAGTGAGGTCTGCTCACAGTGCTCAAGTGCAGCTCAGCTTATCTGAAATGTTTCACGCTGGTCCAATAGGGAGGCATATTGGACAGTGGGGGGAAACCTGGCCAGTTAGTGCACAGGCATTTGTTACAGCCCTGGTAATTGGCAGAGGAAACGCCTTGGTGCATGCTGGGTGACTGTATAAATGCCAAGGGCACATGTGCTTGGTGTCTTTAGGCTGAAGAGAGGGGTCCCAGAGGGAGGGGGAGGCTGCCCCTCCTCTGTAGAAGCTACCATGGGCTCTAGGGGGTTGACCTGAGGGCCTGAGAGTCAGAGAAACACTGAACCCAGAGGTCCTGCAGAACTGACTGGAAGGGAGACACTGGAGAGGATCTGATTCTGCCTACAGTGAGTACAGATCTGTGTTATGGGGCCTGTCCTGAGAGGGCCACCCCCTTCTGCTAGAAGAGTCGTGGATGGGTGTCAGTCAAGGGGATGCTAGAGGGTATTCTGAAGGAAATTGAAGATAGTTGATATGAAGATAGTTCCATCAAGTCTACTGCTTTAGAGAGCAAAATGACTTAATTCTTCTATACAAATGGCAGTATGGTTAAAGCAGCATGTCTGCTTTCTCAAATAACCCTGTAAGGCCAAGTGAGAGTTGTCCCCATCTACTGTGAATAGTTTAATTTGGAGTATCCCACTATTCCCTTCTCCCATCCAAGTTCCACAATAAATATAAAAGCAAATCCCCTAGACAGTCTATTGAGTAATGAGCAACTGGGAGTAAGTGTGGATGTGTGAAATGTCCCTTTGTGGCTGTCTGCAGATAAGAGAGAGTCCCAAGAATAGGGATGATTGAACGGTTAGGGTCGACCATCGGTTCGACCCGAACATTGACTGTTCAAGGTTTGGCCGAATTCTGAACTTTTTGCTGAAAAAGTTCGTAATTCGGCAACCAGAACCGACCAAAATGCAATGGGACACGAACTGGGCTTTAAAAGCCCGTGATTGGACCAGAACCATCAGTAAAAGCCAATTGAGGGGGCAGGAGAATGCTAGGAATGTGATTGGAGTGACTAGGGGGTCCAGAGGCCAATCATTAGTGAATATGCCCCCCAGTATATAAGATAGCCCTGCCAAATCTCTACCATTTTAATACAGGGCTGTGGAAGAGAGTGGAAGCAGTTCTGTTACTTCTGCTCTCAAAGTTTCATTTAGCAATTATTAGTGTGAGGAAAGGGATATCTAGTGTAGTTAGGGTACTATTTTCCACTATAGTTAGATTTAATAATCTAGTTTCTGTAGGGAAAGTGTTAAGTGTAAGGGGACCGTAGTGTAGTGTAGGGTTAACTGACTCTGACTGCTATGGCAGGGTGACAAAACCCTTCCATGTCAGGGTGACCGCTATAGAGAAAAGATTGTTTTTCTTAGAAACACTTATAGAACCGGATAGTGGCTTCGCCCCTGTCACCCTGCTTTTTGTTGCAGGCGTTTATAGGGCTTTTTTGAGGACATGTTTGGAGTCAGGCATGACATCAGAACTTCTGTGTAGGGGTATATATACACACACACATGTATGTATATATACACATACACATATATAGGTGTGAAAGTAGCAGAAACCTATGCTTGCGCTAATGAAATAATTAACACCCATATGGCTTCCCTGCTATAACACCTATATATGTGTATAAATACATATAAGTGTGTGTGTATATATACCCCTATACAGAATTTCAGATGTTTTGCCTGCCTCCAAAGACCCACAAAAAATGCCCAAAAAAACGCCTGCTGCAAAAACACACCTGGGCGTTTTTGTAACTGGCGTTTTTTTGGGCATTTTTTGGGCGTCTTTGGAGGCAGGCATAACATCTGTACTTCTGTGTAGGGGTATATATACACACACACACACACACATGTATGTATATATACACATACACATATATAGGTGTGAAAGTAGCAGAAACCTATGCTTGCGCTAATGAAATAATTAACAGCCATATGGCTTCTCTGCTATAACACCTATATATGTGCATGTGTATAAATACATATAAGTGTGTGTGTATATATACCCCTATACAGAAGTTCAGATGTTATGCCTGCCTCCAAAGACCCCCAAAAAATGCCCAAAAAAACCCGCCTGCAACAACACACCAGGCGTTTTTTTGGGCATTTTTTGGAGGTCTTTGGAGGCAGGCAAAACATCTGAAATTCTGTATAGGGGTATATATTGTAGGGGATTAGCTCGATGGCGGGTATGGATGACCCCTTTGGGGGGTGCGTTTACACAGGGAGATAGCCGAGAAGTGGATGCAAACAACAGTTTGGTTTATTCTTGCAGTTTACTTCACACAATTGCAAGCCTCAAAAACATCCAAAATAAAATAAAACACAAAATAAATTCTTCTAACCTTCTCACATACAGGAACCTACCTACGGAGTCTGTCTCCAACCTACTGTTGGGCAAACTTTGCTGATCCTACAGCAGACACGCAATAGTCCATGTTTTTTCTTCATACAACAAATGTCCATTGAACATGTCCCTTTTCCTCTTCACATTCAATATGTCCCTTTGCTTTTCTCTTCACATAGAACACATTCCTTTGTTTGTCTCTTCACATAGCAACCATTCCTTTGCTTGTCTCTTCACATAGCAAACAGTTCATTTATTTCTTTTCACATAGAAATAGTCCAGACCTCACCTTGAGTAGTCTTCACACTTTTTACCCTCCTCAGCGCACATCGCTCCAGGAGGTCTTCTCCCATGCTCACACAGCGTCGGGAGGCACACATCTGACTGTCCTCCTCTACCCACACATCGTCAGGAGGCAGCAGTCC
This sequence comes from Pelophylax lessonae, assembly GCF_965119305.1. Classification (NCBI taxonomy): domain Eukaryota; kingdom Metazoa; phylum Chordata; class Amphibia; order Anura; family Ranidae; genus Pelophylax; species Pelophylax lessonae. The sequence continues at coordinate 460,501,496 of NC_138771.1, read as the reverse complement.
TTCTCCCAGGCTTCACACAGCGTCAGGAGGCACACATCTGACTGTCCTCCTCTCCCCAGCTCACACAGCGTCAGGAGGCAGCAATCAATAGACTTCCTTTGGACAAATTATAGAGGCCTTAACTTCCTCATTCCGAACAGCTGAAGGCCTTTCAACTTCCTTAAGCCGTCCTGGCTACCTTTCCTGCTGCCTTTGCAGCCGACACCCTATAGTAATTGGTGAATTTTCTAAACCAGGTGGAAATGTATCTCCTGTCTGTGACTACATCCACAGATTTACCTGACTTCCTGTCACATACCCCCCCTCTTGTTTCAACCCTAGGGTTGGGACACAGTTTTCCAGGCACGCATGTGTCAGGCACTGCTCTTGACTCTCACTGATAAGCCTCCTAGTATCTTCCCTCCCCAGTTCATTAACAACTGCTAACCTTTGTTGAAATGCTTGTAGGGGTGGCTCTTTCTTTAGTCCGTTAGCTTGTCTATACACACTTGTTTTGGCTGATCCTCTCCATCTTCATATAGCCAATTCTCTGTATCTTCAAGCTTCAGGATGAAACTGTTTCTGTCATCTTCATTGACAGATTTCTCATAAATGTCAGACAACTTGTCCCTCATCTCATATACACATTCTTCAACTGCATTTTTGGCATCATTTTGCTCCTTCTCAAGTTTGTCCTGCATAACCGTCTGTCCTATCCACCATGGAGGACCGTGATCCATAGGCAACTCAATTGTGCTAGTCTTAAAGTCTTCAACATTCTTAAGACGCCTCTCTCTGCAATCAACAAATGATTTCCACAACACTTTGAGAACCTCTGCTTCACTTGGCTTTGTTCCAAGAAATGTCTGTACTTTATCAACTTTCCTTCCAGCATCATATGGGTCAAAGGCAACAACACAGTCTATTACAGGTTCCTTCAATGCACTTTCTGCTATTGCACTACTTTTCCCTTGTAGCTCCTTTAGTATTTCCTTGATTTGGTTGAATTGCATATCTGCTGAACTATTTGACCGCTCAAGGTCACCTAGATCCTTTTCTTTATCTGAACTCCACATGGAATGTATCTGAAGATCACGATCAAACTTCTGCCACCTGTCTTTCACCAGTTCCATTTTGGAAATATTCCCTGAAAGGCACTTATTAATTTGCTTCACGTTTTCACCCACAGACTTAGTTTTCTCCACTAGGGGGTGTTTGCTTTTTTCTCCAAGTTTTATATCACTTGCCTTAGTTTTCTCCACTGGGTGGTGTTTAATCCAGAGGGGCGATTCAAACAACATGTCATCAAATTTCTGATGCTCACTCAGGACAGACCCCAAAACACTGATCCTTTTATAAACTGCATCCGGCACACTATCCCCTCTTTGGGACAGATCCTCTGTTGCCTGTAATTCCTCTTCAAGTTCCTGCAACGGAATCTTCATCTCTTCTAATTGCTGTTCTAAGACTCGCTTAGACTTTTCTAGCTCCTGAACACTTTTCCCAACATCATCCTTGGAGCTGACCAAATCTTCCATCTCTGTACACAGCTGTTTGTTAACTCTTTCTAGTTCAGCCTTACACTCAAGAGCTTCCTCCAAGGAGCGAGCCAAGAACAGGGCTTTGCTCTCTTTATCACGCGCCTCCGCTTCTGCACGGTCGCGTTCTTCTGCATATTTTGCAGACGCAGTCTTCTCCTCACCAAGCATCTGATCAAACTTCTTTTTCACATCTTGAACACTCTCTAATGAACCAACGCTTTCTTCCATGCGTTTTTTCATATCCGCTATCTGAGCTTGCAGTGTTGCGACTTGCTCTGATAGGTTTTTCTTTGCTTCCTCCTCCTCTTTTAATTGTTCCAGGAAGCCATTTTTCTCATCTTCCATTTGTTTGAGCTTTGTGCTAAACCTCAGCCTTTGACACCTCTCTTCCTGTAAGAGTTCCTGCGTGTCTTGCAGCTGCGATTCCAAGATAGAGAAATCTTTGGCAATTTCTCTAGATTTGCTGTCTGCTTGAGAAAGCTGATTCGTGACATTGTCCAACTCAACCTGCAGTTGGTTTGCCTTCTCTGACAGCTTAGCACACAATCTGTCACCTTCTGACACCTTGACTTGCGATTCCTGCAGCTGTGCCTCTACTTTTTTCTCTTGTGTTCAGAATCTCATTTTCCCTGCATAAGAGCCTTCACCTCATTGGCTAGTTTCTGGGAATGAGAATGTAATTCTGCCACACAGGCTTCTTTCTCCTTTAGCTGCTGCTGGACACGTTGGGCTTCATTTTTCCAACTTTCACAGTCAGTACGTAATATATCTACCACATTTCTCAAAGTGGTGAGCTCATACACAGTACTCAGTAATTTAGCCTCTCTCTCATTTTTCTCCTTGTAGCTGAGAGACAATGTCGTTTTCAGAGAGACATTCTGTTCCTGCACATCCTGCAGGTCTATTTTTGTAGCTTCTAAAGACTGAAGACTTTTTTCCAGCTGATCACGTAACTCCAACATTTCACCCATACTTTGCTCCTGCAAAGTCTTAACCTCAATTTCCTTCTCCATGAGGATGGTATCTTTCTCCATTATAGTCTCTCTACGTTTTTGTAACTCGGAAAAAAGAAGAGCAGTGGATTCTTCCTACTGTAACACCCGAGCCTGCACGTTTCTATGCTCCATCCTAAGCAACTCCAGGGCTCGTTCCTTTTCTTCCATTTTCCGTTGCAAGGCATCCAGCTCAGCCCTGCACATATACTCGGTTTCCTCCAAACCGATGGCCTCCATTTGCTGCTGGCGTCTCTGTTTCCAGCCTGCCATGCTCTCTTGGTGAGCCCTTTGTTGAGCTGCAAAGCTCCGCTGAAAATCTGCATTTGCCTCAGTGTTGCTAGGGACAACAACATTTCTCTTTAGCAGATTCTGTTCAGGCATGGATGGGGCTCGTTCAGACGGTAACATCCCCTCCATCCATAAAATCCGGTCTCTCATTTCAGCTATCTTTGCATCTTTCAGGCGTTTTGACCGCCCCATCTTCAATAACTCCACAATAAATTTTTCACAGTCCAGCAAAAAAATTTGAGACCACTGTCTCTTTAAATCTAGTAGTTTTTTCTCTCTCTTGCAGGATCTCCTTTCCTGCACACACAGTTTGTGCAGTCTCATGCACCAGACAAAGTTCATCAAAAATTTTGAGACCACTGTCTCTTTAAAACAAGTAGTTTTTTCTTTCTTTCAGGATCTTCTCTCCTGCACACACAGTTTGTCGGGAGGCACACATCTGACTGTCCTCCTCTACCCACACTGTTTCAGGAGGCAGCAGTCCTTCTCCCAGGCTTCACACAGCGTCAGGAGGCACACACCTGACTGTCCTCCTCTCCCCAGCTCACACAGCGTCAGGAGGCAGCAATCAATAGACTTCCTTTGGACAAATTATAGAGGCCTTAACTTCCTCATTCCGAACAGCTGAAGGCCTTTCAACTTCCTTAAGCCATCCTGGCTACCTTTCCTGCTGCCTTTGCAGCCGACACCCTATAGTAATTGGTGAATTTTCCAAACCAGGTGGAAATGTATCTCCTGTCCGTGACTACATCCACAGATTTACCTGACTTCCTATCACAATATACACACACACTTATATGTATTTATACACATGCACACATATAGGTGTTATAGGAGCGGAGATATATGCCTGTTAATTATTTCATTAGCGCAAGCATAGGTTTCTGCTACTTTCACACCTATATATGTGTATGTGTATATATACATACATGTGTGTGTGTGTGTATATACCCCTACACAGAAGTACAGATGTTATGCCTGCCTCCAAAGACGCCCAAAAAACGCCCAAAAAAACGCCAGCTACCAAAACGCCCAGGTGTGTTTTAACAGCAGGTGTTTTTTTGGGCATTTTTTGGGGGTCTTTGGAGGCAGGCAAAACATCTGAAATTCTGTATAGGGGTATATATACACACACACTTATATGTATTTATACACATACACACATATAGGTGTGAAAGGAGAGAAGCCATATGGGTGTTAATTATTTCATTAGCGCAAGCATAGTGTTCTGCTACTTTCACACCTATATATGTGTATGTGTATATATACATACATGTGTGTGTGTATATATACCCCTACACAGAAGTTCTGATGTTATGCCTGCCTCCAAAGACCCCCAAAAAATGCCCAAAAAATGCCTGCTACAAAAATCGGCAAGGTGTGAAAATAGCGTAGCCACTATCCTGCAATTCGAATACAAACAAACTTTTTTTTCTGGTTCTGGACATGCTACAGAGGTGAAACTTCACAGGTACACTAACCCCCCCCCCCCCAGACACTAAATCCAAAGAAATCTCATTTTTTTTTTTTCAATAATTTTTTCAATAATTGGCTCTCAAATGACAATTTTTAAGAACTTTTTTTGTGTGATTAATAGTCCCTGGGGCATGACCAAGAACCCTAGGCACTTTTTAGGGGCATTTATTGGGTTTTAGGGCTTCAAAATGGTGTTTTCTGATTACCAAAGTTCGGGTCCCATTGATTTCAATGGGGTTCTGAAATCCGGGCCGAACTTTCGGGAAGTTCGGGTGTTCTGGTCGAACCAAACTTTTGAAAAGTTCGATCATCCCTACCCAAGAAATCATCACACAGCAAGCCCAACGGGGACAGTGCTACAAATAATAAAAATGTGAGGCTTCAGTTAGGCTTCAACGAAAGCCCGTGACAGACCACGACATAAAGCAAGAACTGCATAAGCAGAGGTTACATTTCCCGAAACTGCTCCTCAAAACATAAACTTGGTCTAGGTCTGGTGGAGGTGTATAGCTGAACATCCATGAATAAAGTGTTGAGGTAGGGAGTCTCAGCCCTTTCTTACATAATTATTATTTTTATATAGGATTTATATTGTGCCAACAGTTTTGCTCAGCGCTTTACAAATTAAAGGCAGACAATACAGTTACAATACATTTCATTACAGGAAGAATAAGAGGACCTGGCTCCTTAGAGCTTACAATTTAAGATGAAGGGCCAAGCAATTCCAAATGCAATAACTGTGGGTAATAACCCGCTAGAGAAAGTAAAATGACAGTTTATTAGTGTAGCCAGGTACTGGGCCTCGACAAAATTTGGAGACAAAGACATTGTTGTACTTTCATTACCCTGGTTTGAGTTGTTTATATTGAGCTGCAAAATTCTCCTTTGGCCAGCAGGGGGAAAGCTAAGTAGATATGAACCCATAGACTTCTATGCAAGACATCATGATGCATTGGATGGATAGTTTCGAGGTGGCGGCCATATAATTACATAACTGACTTTCTGAACTACAGGTCCCAATAGGCTGTGGGACACAGTAGGAGCCTACAGGTCCTTTTTTTCCCCAGAGAAAAGCTTGTTCTCTTGACGCCACAGGAGTTTGCAGATTCAGACCTGTTGGCAGGAGCAGGAGAATGAGCCAGTCCTAAAGAGCCCAAGGTAGAGAGTGACATTGCCAAGGAGCCAGTTGCATCTACAGCCTTGCTGACCATGCAGGATTGCTGCTGAGAGACTGGGAAGTTCACTAGCCTCCTTTCTCTTGTTTAGTGAGCTGCAGCTGCACTGGGACCAGGCTTTCACTGTTAAAAGTCCATTGCCACCTTTGGGAGTCGATGAGAAGGCCTCTGGCCCATTTTTGTACTATCAGTAGTATCCAAGTCACTGAGAGTAGCATGTTTGTACTTTTCTTTCCACACCCCTCCACTTTCCATATCATCCCCTTCAATATCTTTGCTGCACCAATAGTTAGCTATGAACTGCAGCCATAGTGCATCATCACCACCTGTGGCCCAGTTTGTTTCGCACACCACAGTCTACATTGTACCTTTGCCACTAAACTGCATGCAGGACTAAGGACCATCATAAGTGCACCAATGCTTTTGAAAACCCCCCCAATGTTAGCCAGCAGATGATCAAGCTTAAAGGCTGCCCCCTGCCCTATCATCCATCTTACAAGTTCTACTCATACTCCTACACTGTTTATGTTGTTTAAATTTTGACCACTTTTAACCACCATGATATACTGGCAGTATAGCCCTTTAGTAAATTGTGTTTTACTACTGCCTGGTATTGCATCCTGGGGTGGCACTGCTACTATTCCTGCTAACTCAATTGTCCTGTGCCTCTTATGCCTAGTTTTTTCTTTTTTTTTAGTAGCCATTCAGTGTTCTGGACTGTGCTACCCCTGTGACTATTTTTTCTTGTACTTTCAAGGTTATCAACTCTCTCTACTTTTCTGAGAGAATAATATATTGAGTTTACCCCATTTAATTGTTTGGTCTCCCTGACATTGGATAACAGAAATTATTTCCATTGTGTTTTCTTGTATTCTCTTAACCTGGTGTGTCAGAGGGGCAGAGGGTGGTTGAGGATAAGAACAGGGGGCCCATCTTAACCAACGGCTCCCTTGGGGAAAGCGCTACATTAGTTAGAAACAGGATAGGCTTATAGTGTTTAAAACGACTCTACTGTACAGTGCATTGAAAAATGATTCATACCTATAGAAATTTTCCACATTTTGTCATGTTACAACCAAAAACATAAATGTATTTTATTGGGATTTTATGTGATAGACCAACACAAAGTGGCACATAATTGTGAAGTGGAATATAAATAATAAATGGTTTAAACTTTTCAAATAAATATCGGAAAACTGTGGCGTGCATTCAGCCCTCTTTACTCTGATACCCCTAACTAAAATCTAGTGGAACCAATTGCCTTCAGAAGTCACTTAATTAGTAAATAGAGTCCACCTGCGTGTAATTTAATCTCAGTATAAAAACTGTTCTGTGAAGCCCTCAGTTGTGGAGACATTTAAAGCAGGTTTAGGTAATAAAAAAATATCCCAAGCTCTGAACATCTCACGGAGCATTGTTCAATCCATTATCCGAATATGGAAAGAGTATGGCACAACTGCAAACCTAATAAGACATGGTCATCCACCGCAAGGAGAGCATTAATCAGAGAAGCAGCCCATGGTAACTCTGGAGGAACTGCAGAGATCCACAGCTTAGGTGAGAGAATCTGTCTAAAGGACAACTATTAGTTGTACACTCCACAAATCTGACCTTTATGGAAGAGTGACAAGAAGAAAGCCATTGTTGAAAGAAAGCCATAAAAAGTCCCATTTGCAGTTTGCAAGAAGCCACGTGGGAGACACAGCAAACACGTGGAAGAAGGTGCTCTGGTCAAATGAGACCAAAATTGAACTTAGCCTAAAAGCAAAAGCTGTGTGGCGGAAAGCTAACAATGCACATCACCCTGAACACACCATCCCCACCGTGAAACATGGTGGTGGCAGAATCATGTTGTGGGGATGCTTTTCTTCAGCAGGGACAGGTAAGATGGTCAGAGTTGATAGAAAGATGGATGGCCCCAAATACAGGGCAATCGTAGAAGAAAACCTGTTAGAGTCTGCGAAAGACTTGAGACTGTGGTGGAGATTCCTCTTCCAGCAGGACAACGACCCCAGAGCTACAATGGAATGGTTTCGATCAAAACAAATTCATGTGTTAGAATGGCCCAATCAAAGTCTAGACCTAAATTCAATTGAGAATCTGACAGGACTTGAAAACTGCTGTTCACAGATGCTCTCCATTCAGTCTGACAGAGCTTGAGCTATTTTGAAAAGACGAATGGGCAAAAATTTCACTCTAAACTCATAGAGTTTAGAGTGAATTTTTTTTTATGGCCTTCTATTGTGTACAGAAGTATTTTTTGGCATATGGTACAGAACAAAAAACAATAACAGCCACAATAGTTACTGTATACTGTGACTTAGGTAGGCCATAGACGATGCAAAATTTGCATGATTCCCCCATTAACACAGACAATGCTGACAGGGGAATCCCCCTGCCGAGCAATTATCTGCTCCTGGCAAGGGGGCGGGGGTGGGCAGGGGAAGCCGTCCCCACCTGGAGAAGACAGTGATTGTTGCTAGCGGCTAAAGCGGCCACTAGTGATATTTGCAATTGTACCCAAGTTGATCGATCGATCAACTTGGTACATTCAGCCTGCCCACACGCAGATCAATAGGAGGAGGGGCCTTGGAAAAGTCATACATCACATGTCCAGCATAAAAGGGGCAATCAAAATTTTGACAGCTGACAGAGTAGGTCCCTGTGACACTGGCCAGACACTGGCTTTGTCTCCACCTTGGTGATTTCTACCACTTATGCTGGTTTCCGAGAATTGTAACTGTAAGTGTGCTATTTTTTTTATTTTAATAAAAGATTACTGTTATGCTAATGAGGATCCCACACTCCTGTTTTCATGTTGTTTGAGCAAGATATTACATGTTGTATCTTTCACTCAGTGTCAGAACATTTATAAAAAAGTCAGGCCAGTGAGACAGCCCATCATAGAACCCAACCATCAGGAACTTGTGGAGAGATCTCCCTTCCCTCTTGATGCTGCAGTGAACACATCAATTATTATTTATTACAGGCATTTATAAAGCGCCAACAATTTTTCAAAGTGCTTTACATACCGAAGTATTCACATCAGTCCTTAAAGGGGTTGTAAAGTCAGAAGTCATTCTATATATTAAGATAAAAAAAACCTTATGTGTGAAGACCCCCTCAGTCCCACCTAATTATTACCTGAGCTCCGATCTCCATGGCTGTCTCAGCCGCCCAGGACACCCCTCCTCATTGGCTAAGACACAGCTGTGGCGCCAATGGCTCCCACTGCTGTCAATCAAAAGTCAGTTAGCCAATGAGGAGAGATACACAGAGCTGTGGCTCGGCTTGGGTGCCCCCATAGCAAGCTGCTTGCTGTGGGGGCACTCAAAGGGAGGGAGGGGCCAGGAGAGCCGAAGAGGTACCAGAGAAGAGGAGAATCCAGGCTACTCTGTGCAAAACCACTGCATAGAACAGGTAAGTACAACATGTTTGTTTTTTTTTATTGAAAAAAAAAACGAGACTTTACAATCACTTTAAAGTATAACTAAAAGCAAAACTTTTTTTTTTAGTTTTAGGTAGAGTGGAGATAGATTAGAACACCTGTCAGGTTTTTATTGCTGTCTGTGCCCCAATCACCCTCTCTCTTTGTTGCAATGGGATACAGATCATGAAACAAAATGCAACAGGGTAGGGGCGTAACTACAGGGGTTGCAATTGCAACTGGGTCCCATGCTCCAGGGGGCCTGTGCGGCTCCCCTGTACACCTGGAAAGGAGGGGCGGCGGGGGCAGCATGTAGAGAAATCACTGTCCTCCTTTTTCCTCCTATAGCTGCAGGAGGAAAATGGAGGAGATTGGTTCCTCTGTATGCTGCCCCCACCACTCCTCCTATTCACTTTTTCACTTGTGTTCTGCTGTTTTTGGGCCCCTGTGTGCTCCCCTGGTCCCCCCCACTGTGCTGCCCCCCCCCCACTGTAATCCCTCCCCTCTCCTGCCGGCTGCTGCAGGGGATGTGTAACAATAGAGAACCAGGAAGGGGGCAGTAAATATGTAATTTACCAGCTCCTTCCTTTCCTGAATCGACAGAGTCAAAGTCAGTGACAGTGTAAAAAAATAAAATAAAATGATAAAAAATAATACAATTAAAATACCAAAAAATAAAAACTACTGACACTAGTGGGTGAACTTCCAGGATCGCAATGGTCACACTTGCCACCGGGCCCTGGCATTCCACCACCATGGGGAGTCCCACTGCAGAACTTGTGAAAAGGTTCCCCTGCGGGACCGTAATAAAGGGCCCCACAATGAGAGTAAAGGACCCCAGAATCAGTGGGAAGAGCCCCAGGCTTGAAGGGAGGGGCCACGGCCAGGGGTTGGGGGTCCTTCATGGTTTCTTGCACTACGGCCCTGAAGGTTCTAGTTACACCTCTGCAACAGGGGTTTTTAGCCCTCACTTGCACTATCCAAATGAAAAAAAAAAACTGTTTTGCCTATAGTTCTACCTTAAAATCTAAGGCCCCTATCTCACATGCATACATTATAGGGTCAATTTAGAGAGGAGCAAATTAACCTACCAGCATGTATTTGAAGTGTTGGGGGAAGCTCTTACAAGCACAGGGAGAACATGAAAACTACATGCAGATAGTGTCCTGTCTGCAATTTAAACTGATGACCCCAATGCAAGGCAGAAGGGCTACCCACTAAGACACTGTTATGCCAACAAATCAAATCCTACCACTGAGGGTCCTACAACAGACAAAGGAGCATCAAGTAATTTTACTCAGATTATTAGTGCATATCAAGAACTGTAATATCACATTTCATTGGCCTAAATGCAACAGATTTGAATCCCAGGGCATGAGAGTCTTATGCCAGCTATTATAAAAAAAAATGTAGCTGTTAATTACTTCAGAATGATGTCCTTTTAAAAAGTCATTTCCTATATTCATAACTGACTATAAATCAGATTCTCTCTTTGTAGATCTGGAAGCATAGCATTGTTCCTCTGATAGTTCATTTAGGACCATTGCGCATCCACACCTTGGCTAAAATCAATTTCTACAAAACACAGAATAAGTAGTATGAGAAACAAAGCATTGCCAACTTTAATCCATGTCACTGTGATTGCAAGTCCAGTCTTATTTGCGTATGTCTACACATCCCGCAGCAATAACAATTCACAATGAACAGAAACCCCAAAAAAAATGTCTGCGAGAAAATTTGTAATAATTTACAAAGTGAGCTTGACATTGGCAATCATTTTTTGCCAAATCCTGGTAACAAGCAAAGGCAGAGTTGATGTTTAGCTTTGTTGTCCAGGACATTGGGCAGATGAGCTTAAGTAAATATAGCGCACCCCACGTAGGAGCCGCAAGTGAACCAGGATCCCCCACCCTGCACAGCCAGGCACACCAAATTTCCACAGGTACACTTGAGTCAGGAAACAGTCTAGCACTTTGTTTTTGTATTTTATTGAGGGGATACAACTTGGATGGGGAGTAGGGGTATTATGGGATATGATATTATTAAGGGAAAACACTTCAGGGACAACTCTTCCTATATACAACTATATACAGTAAAACCTTAGATTGTGAGCATAATTCATTCCGGAAACATGCTTGTAATCCAAAGCACTCATATATCAAAGCAAATTTCCCCATAAGAAATCATGGAAACTCCGATGATTAGTTCCACAACCATTTTTTCATAAGTCCTTCAGTTTATAGTCCATATAAAAAGTGAGCGCCATATAATGCACTGTGCTGTTGCAGTGCATTGATTGCTGATGATTGGCCAAAGCATGCACCTGACCTGCATGCTTTGGCCAATCACAGCACAATATCCTGTCAGAGGCATGATTGGCCAAAGGCAGCGTGCCTTTGGCCAATCATGGCTCAGGGGCTAAGTCCATGCCCCACATTATATAAGACTGCTGTCTACATGTGTAGTGTACAGGCATACCCCACTTTTAAAATGTTTGGATATATGGTAGTCCTGTGTCCCCTCTCGGTGCTCCCCAAGTTTTGTGTCCCTGTCATTTAAAGTTCAGGAGCAGTGCCATGCCAAGCTGACCAAGATTTCCCATAAACGCCAATGTGAAAGACAGGGAGCAGTGCCCTGTCAAGCTGACCAAGATTTCCCATAAATGCCAATGAGCACTGAAAGCTGAAAATTGGTCTGGGCAGGAAGGGGTGAATGTGCACTGTATTTAAGTGGTTAGGGGAACCCTATGACAGATATAAAAAAAAAAGGCGTAGGGTCCCCCCAAAATCTATACCAGGCCCTTTGAGACTGGTATAGATTTTAAGGGGAACTCCACACCAAAATTTAAAAAAAGAATGGTGTGGGGTCCCCTATCCATACAAGACCCTTATCCGAGCATGCGCCCCCCCCCTCCTGAACCATACCAGGCCACTTGCCCTCAACATGGGGAGGGTGATTTGGGTTGTCCCCCAAAGCACCTTGTGCCCATGTTGATGGGGAAAAGTGCCTCTTCCCGACAACCCTGGACTGTGGTTGTCGGGGTCTGCATGGGGGGGGGCTTATCAGAATCTGGAAGCCCCCTTTAACAACGGGCCCCCAGATCCCGCCCCTCCACCTATGTGAATGGGTATCGGGTACATCATACTCCTACCCATTCATCAAAAAAGTGTAAAAAGGTAAAAACCACAGAACACAGTGTAGCCAGGACCAGACTACTATTATCTGATAGTGCAGATTCACCTTCTGTTTCTTCAGATTTTCTTTGTATCCCTCTGGTGTTGGTCTCAGGATTAAATCATCATATTGCAGAGACTGGGAGAACGGTATTGTGGGAATTGTAGTCTTCTGTAAGGCTATGACTATGTGGCTGGATTGTTTAAGAACTATCTTTCCCAGCAAGCTTTGGATTACAGAGGGGCATCTTGGGAGAGACTATAAAGGGATCTGCTGAACAGGCATGGGCCTCTTGCTTCCCGGGAACATCAGTCTGCTGTACAGAGAGAGAGATAGCAGACTGCGGCCTACTGCACACCGCCCATCTGCCTGTAGACTCCGCCCTGGTGGGATGGATGTTCATCACCGCATCGCAGACATCTTTGCAGTATCTCTGATTGGGTGGAGTCGGCTGGACACACTGAGACAGCAGAACGGGAAGGATTGCCATCGCCTGTTTTTCCAGGATCCTCCATGATGGACATCAGGATTTGGTGAGAGGGAACCTGCTCGGAGTTCAGTCCACAATTATATAGTTCTAGTTACACTGTACACAGACACTCTGCAAATGAATCAGCCACCAGATCTTTTAGGATTATAATCAACTATTCTGCATTGCTTGCTATACACTGAGTCATATTGGAAACTGTTCATTTCATGAGCTCCAGCTGCCGGTGAACACTTTAGCAAACATAGAATGTGTCGGCAGAAAAGAACCATTTGGCCCATCTAGTCTGCCCAATATATCTGAATCCTATGAATAGTCCCTGGCCCTATCTTATATGAAGGATAGCCTTATGCCTATCCCATGCATGCCTAAACTCCTTCACTGTATTTGCAGCTACCACTTCTGCAGGAAGGTTATTCCATGCATCCACTACTCTCTCAGTAAAGTAATACTTCCTCATATTACTTTTAAACCTTTGCCCCTCTAGTTTAAAACGGTGTCCTCTTGTGGTAGTTTTTCTTCTTTTAAATATGCTCTCCTCCTTTACCGAGTTGATTCCCTTTATGTATTTAAAAGTTTCTATCATATCCCCTCTGTCTCTTCTTTCTTCCAAGCTATACATGTTAAGGTCCTTTAACCTTTCCTGGTAAGTTTTTTCCTGCAATCCATGTACTAGTTTAGTAGCTCTTCTCTGAACTCTCTCTAGAGTATCTATATCCTTCTGGAGATATGGCCTCCAGTACTGCGCACAATACTCCAAGTGAGGTCTCACCAGTGTTCTGTACAGCGGCATAAGCACTTCTCTCTTTCTACTGCTTATACCTCTCCCTATACATCCAAGCATTCTGCTGGCATTTCGTGCTGATTTTTTACATTGTCTTCCCACCTTTAAGTCTTCTGAAAAAATTACTCCTAAATCCCTTTCCTCAGATACTGAGGTCAGGACTGTGTCAAATATTCTATATTCTGCCCTTGGGTTTTTACGCCCCAGGTGCATTATCTTGCACTTATCCACATTAAATTTCAGTTGCCAGAGTTCTGACCATTCTTCTAGTTTTCCTAAATCCTTTTCCATTTGGCATTTCCCTCCAGGAACATCAACCCTGTTACATATCTTTGTGTCATCAGCAAAAAGACAAACCTTACCATCGAGGCCTTTTGCAATATCACTTATGAAGATATTAAACAAAATTGGTCCCAGTACAGATCCCTGAGGTACCCCACTGGTAACATGACCTTGTTCTGAATGTTCTCCATTGACTACAACCCTCTGTTGTCTGTCACTCAGCCACTGCCTAATCCACTCAACAATATGGGAGTCCATGCTCAATGACTGTAGTTTATTGATAAGTCTTCTATGTGGGACAGTGTCAAAAGCCTTACTAAAATCTAGATATGCAATGTCTACTGCACCTCCACCGTCTATTATTTTAGTCACCCAGTCAAAAAAATCTATAAGATTTGTTTGACATGATCTCCCTGAAGTAAACCCATGTTGTTTTTCATCTTGCAATCCATGGAATTTAAGATGTTCCACAATTCTATCCTTTAATAGGGTTTCCATTAATTTGCCTACTATTGATGTCAGACTCACTGGTCTATAGTTGTTCGATTCCTCCCTACTACCTTTTTTGTGAATGGGAACGACATTTGCCAATTTCCAATCTTCCGGGACGACTCCTGTTACTAATGATTGGTTAAATAAATCTGTTAATGGTTTTGCCAGCTCACCACTAAGCTCTTTTAATAATTTTGGGTGTATCTCATCAGGACCCTGTGACTTATTTGTCTTCACTTTAGACAGCAATCTTAGAACGTCTTCCTCTGTAAAGACACATGCATCAAACGATTCATTAGTCATCCTTTCAAGTGGAGGTCCTTCTTCTTTTTCTTCTGTAAAAACTGAACAGAAGTATTCATTAAGGCAGTCGGCTAGCCCTTTATTCTCTTCTACATACCTTCCGTCCTTTGTTTTTAATTTAGTTATTCCTTGTTTTAATTTCCTTTTTTCATTTATATATCTGAAGAATGTCTTATCCCCCTTTTTCATAGACTGAGCTAGTTTTTCTTCTGCCTGCGCTTTAGAAGTTCTTATAACTTGCTTGGCTTTTTTCTGCCTAATCTTGTAGATTTCCTTATCTTCATTGCTCTGGGTTTTTTTATAATTACAAAATGCTAGCTTTTTATTTTTAATGATTTGGGCCACTTCTGCTGAGTACCACAGTGGTCTCTTCCTTTTTTTGCTTTTACTGACAAGTCTAATGCAATTTTCTGTTGCCTTCAATAGTGCACCTTTTAAGTAGTCCCATTTCTCCTGGACTCCATGTAATCCGTTCCAGTCTGATAAGGACTCATTTATGACTAATTTCATTTTTGAAAAGTCTGTTTTTCTAAAATCTAAAACTTTTGTTTTTGTGTGGTGTGATTCTTTCACAGTTCTTATATTAAACCACACTGACTGGTGATCACTAGATCCCAAGGTTTCGCCTACAATGACATCATATACCGAATCTCCATTTGTGAATACCAAATCCAAAATGGCCTCCCTCCTGGTTGGCTCCTCAACCACTTGTTGCAGAGACAACCCCAGTAGGGAATTTAGAATTTAGAATATCTGTACTCCTGGTAGAACTTGCTATTTTGGTTTTCCAGTTTATATCTGGAAGATTGAAATCTCCCATAATGATAACTTCTTGAAATCTCCCATAATGATAACTAGCAAGGCCTTGCAAGTAGGACATTATCATATTGTTGCTTCTTAAAGGGGATACGTTACTGGTATCTAGATTACCTTATCTCTCATCAGGATACAGGTGGTATAGGCCGGCCTGGGGTTACCCTTTAGCCTGAGTGCTTACAGTGATAATATATATAGTTTTCTGAGAGATCCACAGGCATATTTCCAGAGATTGTTTTTATTAATATCATTTGGTGTTATTAAAACCTGTTTTCTCACTGTCTTTTTGATGTCAATTCAACTGAACCCTGGCGGTTTATCCAAGGTTTAGTTGACTAATATAATTTTGCAAATTCTTCTTCTGAGTAAAGTTAAAACTCATTCATATTGTGTCAGTGTGTTACTTAAAGGTATATGCAACATGTCTGAACCTAGAGTGTCAGGAGGGCTGGACGATTTACAGGGTCAAAGCAGTACAGAAGAACATACATTTACCAGCAACCCCCAAGGGGGTAGTGCTATAACAGTTTTTAACAAGTCCTTTATTAAAAAGAAAAAAAATAGTGCCCCTCGATGTAAATCCATCATCAATCAGGACGATCACCGGACACGAAAAATAGAAAAAAAAAATATTTTACACTTACACTTTTACACTCTCAGATAAGCACAATCGTAAGCCGCGTGACTAAGTTGCTGTGTCCTGTAACGTCACTTCTGTTTTTTTCGCTGTATACGCCCTATGCGTTATGTCACGGAATCACGTGACTTCTTCTGGGGATCCCCTAGTACCTAAATGTAAGTTACTACGTTTTTTTGGAAAGAAATTGCATTCAGTACTACACTATCATGGCCAACCTGTTTCACTGAGCTATAAGGACCACTTACGAGGAAGGAGCATCCTGATTAAAAAGGAACCACAATCCCCCCTGAGAGCCAAAGGTTGCGACATGCTGAGACAGGAGTGGAGGAGATATATCTATCCTGGGCTTGATACCATAGGCATATTTTTCATAAAATTGAGGTGAGCAGTTAGTGAGAAGAGCACCCCTGTTCATGTTTCCAAAAGGTGGAGGAGGTCGATGATGAAAAA
The DNA here is from genome assembly GCF_965119305.1 of Pelophylax lessonae. Taxonomy (NCBI): domain Eukaryota; kingdom Metazoa; phylum Chordata; class Amphibia; order Anura; family Ranidae; genus Pelophylax; species Pelophylax lessonae. Next base: position 460,485,187 of record NC_138771.1, on the reverse strand, counting down.
ATAAGGGCGATTTAATATATACAAGGAAATATTGGAAAATCGTCACTAAAAAACTGGACACTATAGCACCTTTAGCACCTTGAGTGTTTTGGAATACCATACACTTTTGAGTCTGCACTGGAAAATATCAGTTGATTTGTTGCACAAATATATGTATTTGCACCTTATAGAAAATTGTTTTTTTGCACAACAATAATTAACCATTTGGTCTGCACATGAAGCACTTTAATTTGATTGTCTTTTATAAATTTTTTGCACAAAATGTATTCACCATTTAATTTGCACATACAGCACTTTATGTAAATTATTTCTATTATACGTGTATGATTTGACTGTCAGTATTATTTTGAATATTTCAGTAATTTAGTGATTTGCATTTAAAATAATGATGTATGATTTATGAACGGAACATTAGCACTTTCTCTCCCTCTCTAAAAAGAACACTATTTGAATATTTATACACTTTAAGAGGCTATAATATAACCAAATATAAACAATTTTTCTTGATTTATAATTGAAAACCTATATACATTTGATAAATGGATTTGCACTTTATCACCCCTGAAGCGCAGTACCCTCCCCTGTGTTTATTTAGATTTTTCATGTTCGTGTCCCATAGACTTTAATGGAGTTCACATGTTTACTAGAACTTTTTCCCTGTTCGAGATGTTCTGGTACGAACCGAACAGGGTGGTGTTCAGCTCATCACTACATTTAATGAAGGTTCAACATTTAGAAAATCACATGGTTGATGATTAAAAGAGGCACATCTAAGAATGCAGGCGGCCGGGTTAAAGCTGTCCACATAGATCGTCCTCCTCTCACTCAGTCTACAGTCGTGACTGGGAAGACCACCCTGCAATAGAGGGATCTGAAAGCAAGGCTTGAAATGCTCGTGGAGCGCAGCGTGGAAAGGATGACGTAGATTGCGGTGAGGAGGACAGTCTTTGTGGTCAGCTTTACCCCGTGCCTACATACTTAGATGTGCCTGTTTTAATCATCAACCATGTGAGTTGCTAAATGTTGAACCTTCATTAACCACTTAAGCCCCGGAAGATTTTACCCCCTTCCTGACCAGAGCCTATTTTGTGATTCGGCACTGCGTGACTTTAACGGACAATTGCGCGGCCGTGCAACGCTGTACCTAAACTAATTTGACGTCCTTTTTTTTCCCACAAACGGAGCTTTCTTTTGGTGGTATTTGATCACCTGTGCAATTTTTTGATCATGCGCTATAAACAAACAAAGAGCATCAATTTTGCAAAAATAACAATATTTTTCACATGTGATACAAAATGAAAACAGCGCTTGACACATATATAAAAATAATCAAAGTGATCCTATTAAAATAAATCATATAAAATGAATCATATAGAGAAATTAGTGCAAAAAGTAGTGCAGCTGCTGTGCATCCAAAAAAATTTTTGGAAAAAATGTGTGTGAAAAATTAAAACAGTTTTAATTTTTCACACACAAATATTTTTCACATTTCACATTTTTTTATATGAAATTCCCCAAAAGAAAAGCGTATTTTGATTGGTTTGCGCAAAAGTTATCGCGTTTACTAACAAAGGGAAAGATTTTTGTAATTTTTGTTGTTTTTTTTTAACGAGTAATGGTGGCAATCTGCGATGTTTTTTGCGGTACTGCGACATTGCGGCGGACAGATCGGACCCTTGACTGACATTTTTGACACTTTTGGGGTTACCAGTGACATTACTGCAGTAATCAGTGCTATACATATACACTGTTACTGTAAAAATGACACTGGCAGTGAAGGAGTTACCTGTATTGGAGAGGGAGGGGTTAGGTGTGTCCTAGGGGCGTGATTCTAACTGTGATTGGACATGGCTGCTAGTGTAAGAACAGAGATCAACGGTCCTACATAGTAGAACCGTCTGATCTCCATTCTTACACAGGGAAGAATGACAGGCAGCTTTGTTTACATCAGCCTCCTGCCTTTCTTCCAGTGTAAACGGACGATCGCGAGTGCCCGGCGGACAACGGGTCCGCCGGGCACACGCGCGGAGGTGTCCGTGACCACGCGGGAGCGGGAGGGCGCCTCCAGAGGTGCATGCTCGCTCCCTAGAGCCTCACAGGCTAGCGACGTAGTACTACGTCGCTTTGCCTGTGAGGGGCTGACCGCCACAGTAAATAGTCGTGCGGCGGTCGGCAAGTGGTTAAATGTAACCATATTCATAGATGCTACTCTGGAGGCCTGGAGGGCTGTTTCCTCCCTCCTCCAAGGTCACATCACTACTCACACTGTGGAGCTTTCCCTAGCCATGTATGAGTTCCTAATTCCGTCCTTAAAAATCCCCATAGGGATCGACCCTAAAAACACCTCCTACTGACTCTATCTTGCACAAGCTAACCGGTACCACTACTATGCAACTGCCCAACTTAAATATTACCATGTTAGATATCCTTATTGCAGTATGGCAATACCTGACCTCACGACTACACAAACCAAAAGGCATATCGTGGTTTTATACCTACTTACAATCCCAGTCTAAACCCAATAAAACTACGAGTATGCTTAGCTGGCAAAAGGATCTTCAGGCTCTATATACCCCTAAAAAATGGGGACTTGCCTCACTTTCAATTCTCAAAGCATCCCACTGTACGAATCATTGGGAACTGGCCATGAAACTTCTTCATAGGAGCTACTTAACCCCTGTACGCATGAACCGCATATTCGCCCAGTCCTCTGACCTGTGCTGGAGGGGCTGAGACGGCACAGGCACCTTAACCGCTTGCCGACCGCCGCACGACTATTTACTGCGGCGGTCAGCCCCTCACAGGCAGAGCGACGTAGGTCTGTGAGGGTCTAGGGAGCGAGCGCGCGCCCCCAGAGGCGCGCTCCCGCGCGGTCACGGAACCCCACTCGGCGATCGTCGGTACAGTGGGAGAAAGGCAGGCGGCTAATGTAAACAAGCCGCCTGTCATTCTCCCCTGTGTAGAAACAGTGATCATACGGTTCTACTATGTAGGACCGTTGATCATTGTTCCTACACATCAAGCCACAGCCAATCACAGTTAGAATCACGCCCCTAGGGACACACATAGCCCCTCCCTCTCAAAAAAGTTAACCCCTTCACTGCCAGTATAATTTTACAGTAACAGTGCATATATATAGCACTGATTACTGTAGAAATGTCACTGGTAACCCCAAAAGTGTCAAAAATGTCAGTCAAGGGTCCAATCTGTCCGCTGCAATGTCGCAGTACCGCAAAAAAAAATCGCAGATCGCCGCCATTACGCGTTAAAAAAAAAACAACAAAAATGACAAAAATCTTTCCCTTTGTTAGTAAACACGATAACATTTGCGCAAACCAATCAAAATACGCTTTTTGCAATTTTTTTTACCAAACATATGTAGCAGAAAACAAATTGGCCAAAAATGTTAAAAAATTTTGATTTTTAAATTTTTGGGGGGGAATTTGATATAAAAAAAAATGTGAAAAATATTGTTATTTTTGCAAAATTGACGCTCTTTTTTTGTTTATAGCGCAAAAAGTAAAAATCGCACAGGTGATCAAATACCACCAAAAGAAAGCTCTGTTTGTGGAAAAAAAAGGACGTCAAATTCGTTTAGGTACAGCGTCGCACGACCGCGCAATTGTCTGTTAAAGTCACACAGTGCCGAATCGCAAAAAAAACCCTGGTCGGAATGGGGGTAAAATCTTCCGGGGCTTAAGTGGTTAATGCATATAATGTTTAGCTGCAGATGCCTTCGTAGCTTTTGGAACGCTGTGGCCAGACTGATAGCCCAAGTCACAGGTCTGATCTTCTCCCTTAAAGCAGATCTTTCGATCTTGAACTTAAAAATTGATAGTTTTCCCAAACAACACAGAGTGATTATAACCCATATCCTAGTAGCAGCACGGCTAGCTATCACATCTGAATGGAAGTCACTTGATGCACCGAATGTCACAGACATTATTAGCAGAGTCCAGGCACATTGCTCCTATGAGGAATTCTTTGCTTTCCGCAATGGTTCTCTTAAGCGATTTTCGAATGTATGGTCAGTGGTCAGCCTGGTGTGCGCAGTTCCCGAAACCACACCCTAAATAGTTCTTACTGTTCTCTTGATGACAATATATCTTTGACATTTTTGGTGTTTTTTTGTAATTTTCTTCTTTTTTTTTTTTTTTTTTATTGTCTGTCTGAATCTTTTCCCCATACTTCATACTGTTGTTTTTGTTCCCCACTTCCTCCAATGGTCAACTACTGACCTAGGTGTTCACACCCTTAACCCGTGACTGCCATTGGGACATCACCTCCCTATTGGTAATACCCCCTGGCACCTGGGTGAGACCTGGACAAGGACACAGTTATTGCTCCCATTGGGGGTGTCCGAGTCTCACCATGAACAAAACTCAGGGAAAGTTATAGGACACATTTGTACCTTGATGCTCCTGGTGGCGGCATATCTGTCACACTATTGCCTTATAGATTTTGTGTTATTCATATTATCTGCACTGTACAGATGTTTCTTCTAGTTTGTGAACACTGCTATCTTTTCTTGTTTTCACATTGTCCTATTGTTGGACTCTTTGAATGTTTGTAAGCTTTTACTTGCCTTGTTTGAAATTAATAAAAAATAAATTGAATGAAATGTAACCATATTGCTACACTTAGAGGCACCTCTCTTCTCTTTTATACTAAGTTGTGCCGTGACGCTACTTGTATATCAAGACATACATTTTTCAAACTATTTGCTTGTCTTGCAAAACCAAGTTACTCTCAATCCACGGTTTTACTGCACACTCCTTCTCTTCCTCCAGCACTAACTTGCTTGTAGAGCTCCAGCTGGCACACAGTTTGGTAAACCTGACACAGCAATAGAAGCAATACCCCATTACAGGCAGGGACTCCGGGCCTCTTTGTTGTGTAGCAAAAAGTTAGTGTCCAGCTTTACATTCCTATGGCTACTGATTCCAGGACGACCTCTTCAGACACTGCCAGCCCGCCTGGCTACAGCTGCCCCTTAACTAGCCCTCCTGGCTACTTCCCACAGTCCCCCCAGACTGCTCACTCACCAGCTGACCCTGCTGACTCCTCTGGAGTCCCATGGACAGGCTGACTTTCCTTGCTCCTCTGCCTCCAGGATTTTCTCTGTGTGTAGAAGATCACTCCAGCACCCAAGCCCAGACCCAAGGTCACCCCCCCCCCTACCAGGGGACTCCCGCAGCCTCCTCAGTACTCCTTCTCCATCTTCCACCCAACTGCTGCTGCTGGCATGACTCATGAGTGTTTAAAAGGTGCCCGTCCCCTGCCAGCCTATCTTGATGGAAATTGGCAGAAAGTGATGGGAACTCTTCAACAGTAAGACCAATAGAAATAAAAATGCTTTTCTTTTAGTGAAGTAGTGGAAGGCTAATACCTTTGTCCAGTATTCATTACTGTCTTTGTTCCTTTTGCAAATTCCCCCCCCCCATCCTGTCTAGTGCAGCTGTTGTCATCAGGGCATAAGGCGCGGGTGTGCTTTTACCAGAATACCGGATTTTACAGCCCCACTCCCTATCTTATCTTAAAAGAGAAGTATAAGAATTTTTCTTTTTTTAGATTTATACTTACCTAGGTGGATGCAGCATTGGTCCTTGAGCAGACAGCTGATGACTGTCAGCTCTCTGCTTTGCCCCCCACTCTCACTGGACAACTGGACCGTGGAGGGGGCAAGAGCGGCTGGCTGAGGCTCTCAGCATTTCGCTGACAGGCTGAGCTGGGTGCCGGTCAAGGCATGTGGATTGATCCCAACCATACAGTCCTGATCTTTCCCCAGCCTGGACTGTCTCTGTGATGTCAGCCAACAGCAGGCTGCTGAAAACAGGTCACAGGAGTGCAGAATAAACTGCGTTCCTGTGATCCACAGGAGGAGTACTGCCAAAAAAGCTTTGGCTGTACTCCTCCTTAAGGCTAAGTTCACACTGATGTGGCCGCAGCGGGGGGTCCAGTGCATCCCTGTTCACCGATTTAGGTGCAAATCCGGTCTAAATTTTTGCCTGAATTTGCCTGTAAACAGAGCCAAAGATGCACAGGACCCATTTCCAATGCGAACCATGGCCACCCCGAAGCTGTGGCAATCGGCTCCATTGAGAGCCGGTCACACTCTCCTGTCATGCTAATTGGATGCAGGGAAACCCACATCCAATTCGCCTCAGTGTGAACCCAGCCTTAGGGCCCTTTCTCAAGGGCTTTCCGATCAGGTCCGCCTGTCAGTTTTTCCAGACGGACCTGATCGGACGCTCCATGCATCTATATGAAGCAGCTATCTGATCTGATCCTGTTGTGAAATCCAGATGGATGGAAACCCTATTTTCCATCCGTCTGGAGGATCAGATCAGATTGGATTGGATGTAAACGGACAGGCGGTCCATTTTCATCCGATCTCCCATAGAGGAGAGCGGGGATCTGACAGGTCTTTCTCTGCAAAGTAAGTGGAGACGGACCTGCCATCCGCCTGCTTAGCAGGGATCGGCGGATCGATCCCCGCTGAGCAAAACTGAGTCCGCCGGGCAGAAAACCAGTGTAAAAGGACCCTTAAGCAGCCTCCTTATGCTGGCGCTGGCCCTGAATGGAGCCCTGGACAGCAGTACAGACCAAAAAAGAGTTCTACTCTTTACACATGCTATCCAAAACGATAGGAAAGGGTTTTAGCTTGGCATATACTTTATAAAGTACAATTTTGACAGAGGTCTATTTATCAAAATAAAGAGGGACATCTGAGGAAGAGCGATTTATTTTGTTATAAAGGGACTGTTTCTCCAAATGAGGTCCAGCTAGAATCTACAGTATGTGTTCATGCATACTTCATAAAACAAACATTTTCTTTCAGTAGTGCGGACGCACACACAAAAGGAAGAGGTCAGAGATGGCAGCCTCCATATTCCTTTTATGATTCCTTTATACAACAAACAGGCACATCTTGTGCTTGTATTTCAAAGCTTAAAAAAACAGAAGTACATCTGAATGAAAGCAGTTAGTGAAATGTGTATTTGCAGCAGCCTGAAGTGATTGTTTGCAAAGTTATTTATGTAGATGTTAAATTCACAAACTGATAAAGGATTACATGAAAGATATTTATTTCTGGCTGCAGGGCAGAACAATATAAAGTTATTTTAGAATAAAGTTGTTTATTCTCCCAGCTGGAAGACATGGGTAATGCAGATTTGGAAATGTTTAGTTGCTAAAATTAATTGTTTTGTATAAAACAGAGCAGAACGCTATTATTTATCAATAACTAAGACTGCAAGCTTGCAAATCTTCCTCTGTTTGCGCTTGATAATGTCACAATTTGTTAAACCTGCGGTAAGAAGAAATTTATCTGAATAAGGCCCCTTTCTCATGGTGGGACCTCAGTTTTTAAGGCGAACCTGAGCAGACCCTCTATTGTCTTCTATGAAATGGCAGATGTAAATGGACATGTATCCGTTTACATCTGCTGACATCCAATCCAATCTGAGCTGCTAAAACCAGATGGATGGGCATCCTCTCCCCATCCGTCTAGTGGATCAGATGGAAGTGAGGTGTAAATGGACAGGCGGTCCATTTACATACAACCACCCATAGAGAAGAGTGTGCTGTGTCTGTGTCCGCTGTGCATAAGCGAAGCGGTCACAGACCAACTGCCCACCTGCTCAGCAGGGATTAGCGGATAGATTCATCGTTGAGCAGGCGGACTCCAGGCAAAGTCCGCCCCATTTGGAAGGGGCCTAAGGGAGGTGGAGGATGATCCAGAACTATCACAATTAGAGGTGAAGGCAGCAATAAAAAAGCACCACTTAAGGTTCATTCACATGGGTGAATAGACGGATACATTTGTATGGAGGCGTTTGTGTATGCACCTGAAGTAGCGTACAGCCACGCCCACAAAAAATATATGGGAGTCTGACAGGCCTAGGTATTGTATTATTATGGTATCATATTGCATTGTTGTTTGTTTGATTTTAAATCATTTTATTCCTATCTGACTCTGTAGCTAGGGGATGCTCTATGTAGTTAGTCCAACCCTTCTTCTTAAAGGAGTTGTAAAGTCATAAGGTTTTTTATCTTAATGCATTCTGTGCATTAAGATAAAAAAACCTTCTGGGTGTAGCAGCCTCCCCAGCACTCCCTAATACTTACCTGAGCCCCATCTCTTTCCAGCAATGTCCATAAGTCCCTCAGCCATCTGGGACTCTCCCTCCTGATTGGCTGAGACACAGCTGTGACAACATTGGTTGTCAATAAAAGTCAGTTAGCCAATCAGGAGAGAGAGGGAGCAGTGCTAAACTGCAGGTTCGTGTCTGAATGGATACACGAAACTGCAGCTCAGCTCGGGTACCCCCATAGCAAGCTGCTTGCTGTGGGAGCACTCGACAGGAGGGAGGGGCCAGGAGCAGGAACGAGGGACCAGAGAAAAGGAGGATCCAAGTTGCCCTGTTCAAAACCAACTGCACAGAGGAGGTAAGTATATGTTTGTTATTAAAAAAAAAAAACAGACTTTACAATCACTTTTAAGCTTTAGCCTCCATTCACCAAATGTAATGTATTCTGTTGGACACACTAAGATTTTTTGACGTATCTGATGTTTATATTTTATGATCCGCACAAGTTTTCGGAATAAAATTGTTATTTGGATTGAGTCACTGTCTGCTAATTCTACTGAAACTGTAAATTACAGCTATCTTGCCACAATTGGATCAGTTGTAGAGATCATACTTGCTGGGGGTTAGTTTTGAGAGGCAGAACACATTTGGATCTGTATGCACATCTGAGCATGTACTTGTGTACATGTACAGATTAGGGATGAGCGAATTTTCAGGGTGTTTGCTGGGTCTTTGCCCCGGCGAACACCCTGCAATGCACTGAATGCTGCACAGTGCATTCTGTGCCCTGATTGGGCAAAGCTTTGCCCAATCAGGGAGCAGTGTAAGCTGGTTGTTAAAGAGTGGGGTCGTGGAAGCCAACTATAGAGTGCTTAACAACCAGTGAGTCATCAGCTGTCAATAAGTTTCCCCGCTGACAGCTGAATAAAAAAAAAAAATGTCGGTAAAAAAATTTAGAAAAAAATGGCATGGGGTCCCCCCCAGTCCATACCAGGCACTTAGGGTCTGGTATGAATTTTAAGAGGAACCCCTGTTGTGGAAATTTTATTAGGACTAGTGTGGACATTATTCAGGATGTGTTTTATTTAGTTTGTCAACATGGCTCCTGTTGTCAGTTTGCTTTTGATACGCTCATTAGAGCATGTACGGGCGAACTGACATTGAGGAAAGACTACTGGCAGTGAAAACCTTCCTTTAGATGTGTAGACGCGTTCGCTCTACATAGACCTCTCCGCCGACTATGCGCGGGTCTGTTTGCCGGTAGAGATCTATGTGTATTGTGGTGCGGAGTTCAAGGATCAAGCAGCAAGGATATGACCACCAGCGGGGGCCCCTGTATAATGTGCAGAATTGTTCGCTCTGTAGGGATGTGTTTGCTCTGTGAATTCAATATTGTTTTGATATCTATCTGCCTTTATGAAGGGATACATGCTCATGTCTTTCTACTCTGCCTGATCACCATAGTGGAAACAGAATGGCTCTTTCCCTGCAGATAGCCTGATGTCTATAGTATAATCTTATTAGGAATTGTTCTCTGAGCCTTGCTGAATGTGATTCACGCTAGTAGCAGTGGCGGGAGTGCATGCATGGGTTTGATCAGAGCAGCGTTCAGGGTTCTACACGCTGGTTTCATTGTGTGGTGTCAGACGCAAATTCTGCTAAACGTAGGTTTCATTGTTAAAGCGGAGTTCCGGGCACAAAAACAATTTTTTTTTTGTGCCCCTCCGCTAGGTAGACCTGACCTAAAAAGGAATTGGATAGTTATTTTTATTTTTTTTGTTTACTCACCTTTTTATTGAAGATCGTAAATACTCACCTCTGACTGCTTCCTCCCTCGGAGCCGCGGCTCACCCCGTCACTTCCTGCGCTGCGATGATTCCTGGGAGCTAAACGTCATCGCTCCCAGGAATCAATGCGCCGCACCGGCCCCGCTCGTCACTTCCGGGCGACGCCGCATTCCCCTGCTAAACAGCTTCTGGGCATGCCCAGAAGCTGTTTAGGAATGCGGCGCCACGCCAGAAGTGACGAGAGGGGCCGGTGCGGCGCATTATGGGAGAAGAAGACGCGGAAGAAGACGCAGAAGAGGACCGCGCCGGCTTCAGCTGCCCACAAGAGAGATGGAAACGCTGTGGAAGAAATTTTCTAAGTAAGTATTTCTTCTAAAAGGTAAGTGCAAACCGGGACAGATCAGAGGCTAGCCATTGTGGAATGTGCTAGCCCTGACTGTCCCGGGGGTATGTTCATCAAAAAATGACATCTGTGCCTGGAACTCCGCTTTAACTGCGGTGCGCGGATTGCCACGCACCAACGGCGGGAAGCCGTGCACACTGTTTTGCTCGTTCACGATTGTGTACTCCCCTTTATATTGTATATTTGAATGTATGCAGGTGTGTCATTGGCTGATTCTCTGTGAGTAACTTATGTCATGTGACTGTACACTTGGAACTGATTGGCTGATGTTGTTGTGTAGCCATCACTCCATGCAGTTATCCCTGTGTTGTCCCATAAATAAACAGAGCTCAATGCTTTAGGCAGGACATTCTATTGAGCATCGAATGTGATAACAGCCTGTGTGTCTGTATTACTGGGTACTGCTGAACATGCTCCATTACCTTATACAAAAGAGCTGAGCACTGTGATTTTTAGCATAACGGGATTAATTGCACTTAGCGTATATTAATATCCAAAAGTACACTTATTAGCGCAGCAGAGTTATTTGCGCATCAAGCATACATTAAGATCCACAACATCCCACGCCAAAATTTAAAAAAGAATGGCGTGGGGAGCCCCCCTCCAAAATCCATACCAGACCATTATCTGAGCATGCAGCCCCCCCACCTCCTGAACCAAACCAGGCCATATGTTGGGTGGTTGGGTGCTTTGGGCAGAGGGGGCTCTGCCCCCCCATTCCAAAGCACCTTGTCCCCATGATCCTGCCCCCCCCCCTATATGAATGGGATTTTAGGGGGGACTCCAAGCCATTTATTTTTTTTTATTCTGGCATGGGGTTCCCCTTCAAATCCATACCGGACAGTAAGGGCCTGGTATGGACTTGGGGGTAGTGTGGCGTTTATTTTCTTTATTTTTTTAAAAAAAGCTATGTCATTTTAAATGGGATTTGACTGTTTTTTTTTTTTTTTTCTTTAAAAATGTCATTTTTTTCTGTAGCATCTTTTATGCATGCTACAGATGTGCCACATTACAGGCACATTAAGGGGACCCCCAGGCACTATATTTAAAATAATTTTTCATTTTTATTGTTGCTCTTTAGGCATACTTTAAATCACTGCTCCTGAAAAAAGGGTTATTTTTAAAAAAGATCTTATTTTATTGATACATGTCCCCCAAGGCAGTACCCAGACCCCCATATCCCTTTTATGGCAAATTACTGGCATATAAGCCTTCAAAATGGGCACTTTCCATTTTTCCTGTTCGGCTCCCATAGACATGAATAGGATTTGCTGTTTGGGTTAGAGCATTTCCCCTGTTCGGGACTTCTGCTGTGAACCGAACAGGGGGTGTTCAGCCCAACTCAAGTACCGATGAGTGGCTCTGAACACAGACTGCGCCCAGTGCTACTCATCTGTCCCTGTATCAGTTCTCAAAAAGGATATTGGGGAACTTTAGAAAGTGAAGAGAAGGGCAACCAAACTGATGAGAGGGATGGAGAAGAGGAGATTAAGGGGGTATATGATCAACATGTATAAATACATAAGGGGTCAATAAAGTGAACTTGGTGTTGAGTTATTCACTTTAAGGTCAACACAGAGGACAAGGGGGCACTCTATACGTCTAGAGGAAAACAGATTTTCTCCAAATACGGAAAGGTTTCTTCACAGTAAGAGCTGTGAAAATATGGAATAGACTCCCTCCAGAGGTAGTTCTGTCCAGCTTATTAGATTGCTTTTAACCTCCTTCTGCCCGCACTATAGCCGAAAGAAGGCTACAGCGCGGGCTCTAATTTCCAGGAGGCCGTCTTTATACGGCCTCCCAGTAACAGGCTCCCCGCGCGCTCCCACGAGTGCGCATCGGGGAAAATCAGTGTCGGCCGTGTCCCTTGGACACAGCCAATCATAGATCGTGGTGAATGGCCAATCACAGCGGCCATTTACCACGTGATCGGACCGTGCAATGAGAGATGATCTCAAATGTAAACATATGAGATCATCTCTCATCGCCAGCTCTCCTTTCTCACACAGACTGCAGTGTGAGGAAGAGGAGAGCCGATCAGCGGTAAGGGGACACAGAGGAATGTAATCAGGGCACTGATCACCAGTGCCCTGATTACACAAGAGGGGAAAAAAATGCCATAACTGCCCACAGTGCCCACCATCAGTGCCCCCCATCAGTGCCCATAGTGCTGCCAGTCAGTGCCCATCAGTGCCTGCTCATCTAGGCTTTGATGGGCACTGACTAGCAGCACTATGGGCACTGAGTGTGGGCACTGATGGTGCTGCCCATGAGTGCTCATCAGTGCCGCCCATCAGTGCCACCCGTCAGTGTCCATCAGTGCCACCCATCAGTGTCCATCAGTGCCGCCTCTCAGTGCCCATCAGTGCCGCCCCTCAGTGCCGCCTCTCAGTGCCCAGCAGTGCCACCTCTCAGTGCCCAGCAGTGCCACCTATCAGTGCTCATCAGTGCCGCCTATCAGTGCCACCTATCAGTGCTCATCAGTGAGGCATATTAGTACCTCCTCATCAGTGCCACCTCATCAGTGCCCATAAGTGCCACCTCATCAGTGCCCATAAGTGCCACCTCATCAGTGCCCATCAGTGCAGCCTATCAGTGCCCATCAGTGCCGCCTCATCAGCGCACATCAGTGAAGGAGAAAAAAATTATTTATTTTCTAAATTTACTCACAGAAAATAAGAAAAACTTTTTTTTTTCAAAATTTGCTGTCTTTTTTCTTTTTTTTTTGTAAGAAATAAAAAACCCAGAGGTTATTAAATACCACCAAAAGAAAGCTCTTTTTGTGTGAAAAAAAAAAAAAAATGATAAAAAATTTCATATGGGTACAGTGTAGCATGACCGCGCAGTTGTCATTCAAAGCGTGAGAGCGCTGAAAGCTGAAAATTGGCCTGGGCAGGAAAGGGGTAAAAGTGCCCAGTAGGCAAGTGGTTAAAAAGGCCTGGATTCTTTCATACATAATATAAATGGGTACTAATATTTATAGGTAACGTTGCCTCTCGGGGATCAGGAAGGAATTTTTTTTCCCTGCTGTAGCAAATTGGATCATTCTTTGTTGGGGTTTTTCACCTTCCTCTGGATCAGGATTAGGATTGTATAGGATTGGTATAGGATTGTGTATATGGGATTGTATGGTTGGGTTTTCTTTATTGTTTTTTTGTTTTATATTGGTTGAGCCAGATGGACTTGTGTTTTTTTCAACTTGGCTAACTATGTAACTATGTTATTTTTGCTTAACCACTTTACCACTAGCCACTGTGCTGCTACTGCGGCACAGTGGCTCGTTATCGTCCAGCGACGTAGACCTACGTCGCTGGACTCCTCCCCCTGTAGGCGGCCCTCTGCCCCGATCGTCGGGGAATCCAGTTTTGAGAACCGCCCGCCTGTGTAAACAGAGCGGGCGGATCTCCTAAGTGACAGGGAGTGACAGATCGGAGTGTTCAGCATAGCTGAACATCCGATCTGTCCCTGGCTCACTCAGTCACCCCCCCCCCCCACACATTAGTAAGCACCAGGCATATATTAACCCCTCCCTCTCCAATAAAATTAACCCCTTCCCTGCCAGTGTCATTTTTACAGTAACAGTGCATATTTATGATGTCACTGGTACCCCCAAAAGTGTCAAAAATGTCAGTCAAGGGTCCGATCTGTCCGCCGCAATGTCGCAGTCCCGCAAAAAAAATGGCAGATCGCCGCCATTACTCGTTAAAAAAAAAACCCACCAAAAATTACAGAAATTCCCTTAGTTAGTAAACGCAATAACTTTTGCGCAAACCAATCAAAATACGCTTATTGCGATTTTTTTTACCAAACATGGGTAGCAGAAAACAAATTGGCCAAAAATTTTTAAAAAAATTGGTTTTTACATCTTTTTTGGGGGGAATTTCATATAAAAAAATGTTAAAAATATTGTTATTTTTTTCAAAATAAACGCTCTTTTTTTGTTTATAGCACAAAAAGTAAAAATCGCACAGGTGATCAAATACCACCAAAAGAAAGCTCTGTTTGTGGGAAAAAAAGGACGTAAATTTCGTTTGGGTACGGCATCGCATGACCGTGCAATTGTCAGTTAAAGATGCACAACGCCGAATCGCAAAAAGTGGCCCAGACGTAAGACAGCAAAATGCTCTAGTGGTAAAGTGGTTAAGCAGTAGCCTGAAAATGTACATTTTGTCCTGAGTTCTCCCTTCCATGTATATGAGTGTGCCTAGGCACCTACAGCCTCATAGCTGCATATCTGCAGACGCTGTGAGATCACTGCCGCTAGTCTCATGAGATTTGGTAAGATCAATACTGTGCTGCTCACTATTCTACTTGCTGGAAGCTCTAACACAAGGAAGCAAAGTCCTGCCTCCACCAAGATGGCCACCTTCCCAAAGACACATATTCAAGAACAAGGCATGTCAGTAATGGGGAAGAATCAGATGCAGAAAGACTAGACCACACTGGTGACTATTCCTTTGCCTGTTGCATTCTCAATTTATGATTACATTAGATACAAACTAAATGAGTGATATTTGTTTTATTAAACACTGTGTAGGATAAAATACTGTCAATTTTTTTTTTTTATAAAAGGGGGCACATTATGTGGCCACTTGTGTGGGATTGTGGCCACCTGGTAGAAGTTTGGTTAGTTAAAAGCATAGGGTTATAGGTGTACAGGTAGGCTAGTGAAAGGTTAAATTTACCTGAGCATTGCAGCAAATATTAGCCAATCAGTGTGCAGGGAGAGTTTCTGGCAGGCTGGGCAGAGGCTATATAAATCTGGTTTGGGCTAGAGTGCTTCCTTTTGCACAGAAGAGCAGCAAGGAAGAATTTTCAGCCAAGGAGTCCCAGAATTGCTGTCCCACCTGCTGCCATGGAGGCCCTGCTAAAACAGCTGATAGAGAAGGCGGAGAGTGCGGGAGGTGAAGCATGGCTGAGGCAGTGTCTCTCAGTGTCCGGAGCTGAAGAGAGAATGCCGGCAGAAGCGCATCCTGTTTCTTCACAGGCAGAAGCGCCTGCAGCGAGGCCGAGTGTACTCACAGTGTGGGAGACGAGAGCGCGGAGGAGCCGGGCCCCAGAGAGGGAGAAGACGCCAGAGAAGCCAGTCAGTGTGACGGACAGTGAGCCGCCGTGCGGCGCCATGGATGTGAAGACGGCTCAGGCGCGCATGCGCCGTACATCTAAGAAGAGAAGAAGAGCCTCCCTATCTCCAAGAAGGGGTGGCGGAGGGCGGGCTAACGCCTGCCAGGCGGACCCAGAGAAGGAGAGAGGGCGTCTGCCATCTCCACAGAGGAGCATTCCTGTAGTGTCCAGAACGCCTGCTGTGGGAGTGTCTACAGCACAGCATGGAACACTAGGAGCAGCCCCCAGCGTGCTAATGGAGGAAGCTGAGCAGCGACCTGTTCTCCCCCCAGCAGCTGGTGAGTTATGCAGGGTTCAGGATTTGTCTTCATTGATTAACTCTTTGTCCTCTCTAGTGCAATCTTTCTCTCAAGTCTCCCCTGCTGTTTCTCCTCTCTCTGCTAAGCCTGTTTTGTCTATTCAGCAGCAGCCAAGCTGTGAGCTTAGTTTCTCTCCTGCGGTGTCTACTGTCCCTAATTTGTATGGGGTTAATGTCACAGATGTCAATGGTGGCCATAATATATTTAAAGAGGAGAATGCTATGCCTACGCATGCACCTTTACTGGGAGGTAGTGGTGTGCCGGAGGTATGTATGAAAGGTGCGATGCCATGTGAGATGTCACCTTTGGGCTACCACCTGAGTTTGGGAGTTAAAGAAAAAATATGGAAAGGTGATTTTGTAGATTTGTTATCATTGTTGCCTGCACACAAGGAACTGTTGGTTAGGACGGATAAAAGGGATGACAAGCAGGAGGAGGAGCGGCGCAGGGGGGGCTCCTAGGTCTTTCCATAACTGGCTGCAGGCGTTTTGTATATTCGCCGGAGTAATGGCAGAAAAGCACCCTGAGAGGTGTGGGGGCTTATTCCAGCACCTGGACCATGTCTTGGAGGCGTACAAGAGCTTCGGGGGGTTGGGCTGGTATTACTACGACGAATCTTTTCGTCAGAAGCTGTCGGTCCACCCCTCTTTAAGATGGGGTATGAAGGATGTGGGCCTGTGGCTGAACTTAATGTCTCCGCAGAGGCAGAATCCTGTTAGGCAGCCGGTAGGAAACATACAGAATGCAGCATATCGCAAAGGTTGCTGCTTCGCTTTCAATGAGAATCAATGTCGGTGGAATGCGGCTTGCCGTTATAAGCACGAGTGTTCGTTCTGTGCGGGCCCACATCCAGTGAGTAAGTGTTTTAGAAAGAACGCTGCTGTTGGGCAAACCACAAGGGATATTTTTCCAAAAAGCCTGCACGCCTGTGAGGCTGGAAAGAATGCGTCCGTGGTTGGACAGGTACCCAAACAGGGAGAGGGCCCGTTTTCTCATTGAAGGTTTTGAGAGAGGTTTCCCTTTGCCTTCATTTGTGGGAAAGGGATGTACAGAGGTGGGCAACCTGAAGTCAGTGGAAAATTTTCCACAGGGGGTTAGGGACAAGATTTTTAAAGAAATCGAGCTGGGTAGGGTGGCGGGTCCTTTTGATCGGCCGCCTTTTGACAATTTTCGTGTTTCTCCACTGGGAGTGGTCCCCAAAAAGGAGCCGAATGAATTCCGGGTCATACATCACCTCTCTTACCCGAAGGGAAGCTCGCTGAATGATGACATCGATGAGACTCTGTCATCAGTATCTTATGCCACGTTTGAAGAAGCCATAGCTAAGATTCGGCTTTTCGGGCAAGGGGCATTGTTGGCAAAGGCGGACATAAAGTCCGCATTTCGACTTTTGCCTATATCACCTTTGGCATTCAATTCTTTGGGCTTTCAGCTGGAGGGTTTATATTTTTTTGACAAAAGCCTCCCTATGGGATGTTCTTTGTCCTGTTCGTATTTCGAAACATTTTCTTCTTTTTTGCACTGGGTGGTGTCAGCCAAGTCAGGTAGTGTGGGAGTGCTGCACTACCTGGACGATTTTTTGTTCGTGGGCCCACCAGATTCGGTTGATTGTCTGTCTTTGTTGCAAACCTTTAGGACAGTGGCGGAGGACTTTGGGGTTCCTCTGGCGGAAGAAAAGACTTGCTTGCCCGCTACAAAAATGATTTTTTTGGGTATTCAGATTGATACCGAACGCATGGAGTTTTGTTTGCCTATGGACAAGGTGGCAAGGTTGAAATCTCTGGTACAGTCATTCATGTTGCGGAGAAAGGTTCTGTTGAAAGAAATGCAGTCCTTTTTAGGTTTGCTAGCGTTCGCGTGCAGAATTATGCCCATGGGTAGGGTGTTTTCCAGACGTCTTTACCTGTCCACTTCGGGCTTGAAGGCCCCATTTTCCCACATCAGGTTGACTAGCGACCTTCGGGACGATTTGTCGGTTTGGGCGGAATTTCTTGAAATGTACAATGGTCGTTCATTTTTTCAGGAGGAGTTTGTTTTTGCCCCGGATTTCCGCTTGTTTACGGACGCGGCGAGTTCTAAGGGCTTCGGAGCAATTTGGCAGACACACTGGTGTTGTGCAGGATGGCCGGATTTGTGGAGGATTGGAGGGCTGACGAAGAACGTGGTTTTGTTGGAACTGTTTCCGATATTAGTGGCATTGGAACTATGGGGTTCCTGTTTCGCTAACAGAAGGATTTTGGTGGAAACTGACAACAAAGGGGTCTTGTTTGCGGTGAACTGCCTTTCATCCAAATCTATTCCTGTAATTAAGGTGCTCAGGAGGGTTGTCCTTTTGTGTTTACAGTACAATATATGGTTGAAGGCAAAACATACACCGGGTGTCTTGAATAATCTGGCCGACGCTCTATCTCGGTTTCAGATGGACCGGTTTCGCCAGCTGCTGCCGGAGGCGGACGAAGAAGGTACCGAGATTCCGAGCCGAGTGTGGACAGTTGTTGGGATCTAGTCGAGAGAACGATAGTGGGATCAGTGGCCCCGAGGACATGGGCGAGCTACGCTGCTGCCTGGAGAAGTTGGTTGGCTTTCACGGAGGCGAAGGGCCAGATGGAAGGTCGACCGGAGGAATGTTGGGTTTTGGAGTTTGTAGGTTCTTTGATGCAGCGGAAACTGTCTTATAGTCACTTGCGTAAGACACTGGCGGGCATTTCCTTTTTCTGCCGCTTGAAGGGTTTTCCGGCTTGTACATCTTATTTTTCAGTACAGCAATTATTGAAAGGCTATAGGAAGGAAGTGTCGGTAATAGATGACAGGAGACCTATTTCTATTGAATTATTGGGGGATATCTGCGGTATGACTTCATCAGTATGTAGTTCCGTTTACGAAGCACTGTTGTTCAGAACAGCTTTTGTCTTGACCTTTTTTGGGGCGCTGCGCATCTCGGAGTTGATACCGTTATCAAAAAAAGCAGAAGGGGGCCTTTTCTATGATCAGGTGGTGGTGGGCAGGGAAGATATCGGGATTTGGTTACGGCACTCAAAGTCAGACACCTTGGGGAGAGGTGTGGGGATTACTATCAAGGCCCAACAGAACAAGGATATTTGCCCGTTGAGTATGGTTAAAAGATTTTTGGAAGTAAGGCCAATTTGTGGTCAACATTTTTTAGTTCACCTGGATTCTACTCCACTAACGAAATACCAGTTTGACTTCATTCTACACAAATGCTTAGAGCGGCTGGGTTTAAGTAATTTTAGGTTTTCCTCACACTCATTTAGGATAGGGGCAGCATCGGAGGCGGCTAGGAGGGGATTTTCGGATAGGGTAATACAAAGTATGGGAAGGTGGAAATCTAAATGTTTTAAAGTATATGTAAGGCCTAACTTGTTTGTTTGAATTCTCCAGGTTCTCAGCGAGCAGTCTGGATACTGGGACACTCCTTTATTTTCTAGGCGAGAAAAAGAGCATCGCAACGCGTTTACAGTACAAACTTAGCTCTACCTCCGGAGTTTAGATTGTTTTGGAAGGGAATTAGAGGCCTGCAGTGGCACCAGCTGTACTTTCATTTGTCTAGATTATTCCAAGTTTGGCCTCCTCCGGCCATTGTGATTATCCATGCTGGGGGTAACGACATTAGTAATATTAAAACATTAGATTTATTATTTAAAATGAAACGAGATTTACATTTATTTTCCCTTTCTTCCCCTGGGACGGTGGTGGTGTTCTCCGAGATAGTTCCTCGGCTTCCTTGGCTTTCCTCATCACAGAGGAAGGTTATGGAGAAGATGAGGAAGAGGGTCAATAGGGCGATGGAGAAGTTTATGCCGTCTATCGGCGGCTTGTCCTATAGGCATGTAGATTTGGAGGGTGGCATCCAGGGGCTTTATCGCCAGGATGGCATTCACCTTTCGGATGTGGGGATTGATATTTTTAATCTAGGGCTGCAAAATAGCATTGAAAAGGCCGCGGTGGTGGGGTAGGGCCGTCCTTGTTGCTCAAGCCCGGCTGGTGGGGACATTGTATTTCATATGGTATTTGATTTGATTGATGCTCGAGTTGTTCTATAACTGAGCAAGTATAAGTTATTCAGTTTGAGTGTTTTTTACAAGCAAGTAATTTTTATGAATTAATTTATTTCATTTAAACCAATAAAGCGTGCCGCGGCCTTTTTCTTTGCCAAAAAACTTGAAGTCAGTGTTATTATTTATATTAAATTAAGTATGGTTAAGCGGGAGTGTGGCCTACAATTCCATTAAATCACCTTTGTTTTCATCCTATTTTGCATCTCGCTGCTGGTGTTTTCCTGCAGCCTCCTTGCAACCACTACATGTACACCTGTGATGATTGTGTGCATTTCTCAGGACGCATTTACTGAGTGTGAAAACAAAGAATGGTGCTTATGTTTTGAAACATCCATTTGTATTCTCAAGCCTAAACCTTTTGGATGGTGTTAAAGCGCAGTAGGGATGCAAGCAATTGGTGTTGTCACCCTATAATAGGAAGCACCTGAACAAAGACCTTTATGGCAGGATCAAATGGTATTATTGAAATGAAAGCAAAAGATAAAAGATATTGAAAATGACTTTTGAAATTACATATTAAATGCTTATATGGGATTTTGGTAATTGAATTTACATTAACTTTGATGCAGCTTTATGTTTAATGACAAAAAATGTTAAAAGTCAATAATTGCAATACCAGAATTTGATTTACTACCAGTCTTATGTAATCCCCTGTTAACCAGTTTCCGACTACCTTATAGCAAATCAAATTTACTGCTACAGGGCAGCCTGTGTGTGCAGGATCATGTCTATATACAGTACATGATCCTTCAGTTCCGGGTAGTGGGCCCGAATTTGAGCGGCTTGGCAGCTCACTTCAGTTGTGATTATACACAGCACAAGCCAATAAGCGGGTATCGCAGACTTGATGTACCCGCCAATCATTCGCTACAGAGGCAGAATGGCATTCTGTCTTTATAAACAAGGCAGATTGCCGTTCTGTCAGTAGAGAAGACATGCATCCCATGTTCCTTCAAAGTAGGGACAATATCCATGTCTTCATCTAGTAAAAGTGTACAAAAACACCAGCTAGGCACACAGTTAACCCTTTGATCGCCCCTGATGTTAACCCCCTTCCCAGCCAGTGTCATTAGTACAGTGACAGTACATATTTTTAGCATTGGGGTCACTGGTTCCCAAAAAAGTGTCAGTTGGTGTCCGATTTGTCTGTCACAATATCGCAGTCCTGTTATAAGTCGCTGATCGCCAACATTACTAGTAAACAAAATAAAAACTAAATACAAAATTTCATAAATATATCCCATAGTTTATAGACGCTATAACTTTTGCGCAAACCAATCAATAAATGCTTACTGGGAATTTTTTTTTACCCAAAAATATGTAGCAGAATACATATTACCCGAAATTTATGAAGACATTTCAATTTTTTTATTGGACAGGTTTTATAAATCGTCAGTCTTTTTTTGTTTATAGCGCAAAAATAAAAAATAAAAATCAGAGGTGATCCAATACCACCAAAAGAAAGCTAAATTTGTGGGGAAAAAAGGCCGCTCCAGTAGACGTCCTTCTGACGAAACGCGTAGGGAGGAGTCTGAACGTCACACGTCACTTCCGGGTACGGAGCTACTCTGATCCTGATCGACCAAACGAGTGAGTCTGCATAATTTTTCTACACTACTGCTTTGGATTTTTGCAAATCATGGGGTTTCTATTCTGTCGGAGCCTTTAGAGCAAGAACAACAGGTCTCGGTCCCTCAGAAGTGGAGTGTTAACCCCGAAGCAAACAAATCCTAGTGGTCCATACACAGGTTCTATTGCAAGTGTGCCACCTGGTGGTTACACGGAAGCACACTTAACACTTTTTTCTTTTTTTTGCTTGGAAGTTTGTGGATACACTTTTTATTTCCAATTTCCATTGAAAACTGAGCTTTGGTTTTTACCGACCCAGTTTTGATACTTATAAACGAAGACACTGCTTATCATCTATAGGCACTGTCATCACCACCAAGGTTTTTCTTCACTTATTTGGTGGGAGAATATTTCACTATTTTTTTTGGATGTTCTTTAAGTTTTTTTCACAATATATGCACTTTCCTTTACTGTTCACATTTTGCACTTTTAATAAAAAACAATCTTATCATTTGGCATTGTTATTTCACCCATAATATCACAGTTGCACTTTATTTATTTTGGGGGGCACTGCGAGATACACTTATCATTTGTGATATACTGTAATCACACTGCACACCACATTTTTTGATTTATGAGTGTTATTCATAGGTAGCGCTTGTATCAACCTTCACACACTTCTCACTTACTCTCACCCTTGCACCCCAAGGGTTGGTTGGTGACAGCTTACACCTATTTTTATGGTAATTTATATCCTCTGTTTCTTCAGTAACTTCATAGCGCTGGTCACCCCTTTTTTGTTATATTGTGAGATTTTGCATCTTCCTTTGTGTCCACAAATGTACTACAGAACAAAGTGCTCCTGTAAAATAGGATACAAGTCTTCCAAAATGGCTCTTAATGCCTAACTCCATCCAAAACATTTTATTTTCAGTTTTAGATACAGTGAAAAATGGTTCAAACATTTCTCAGATTTTAAATGCTGCCTGTCTTTACATTGAAGACATTTTCCCACAGTTTGTACATTACATTCTAACTCCTATCACCTGGTCAGGAAGTGTTGTGAAATCCCCCTGTGGAGACACAGACAGCAATAAAATCCTAAAAGTTTCTAAACCTTCCTTACACTATTAGAAAATGTGCTTTATTGATGTCCCTGTCCATGTTGGAAACTTTCCCCTAGTGGCTTTTTTTGTTTGATACCCATTAACATAGTTGCTGACATTTCAAAATAATTAAGAGAGGGACACCTTGAAGGAAATGAGAGGGGCCTAGCGGTCCCAATTCACAGTGCATGACTAGTAGTAATGTATAACAACCTCCTGCACTTATCACTTAAAATCCCTTTGCCACCTCGCTAATAGAAATCGAAATGTACAGTGCATCCGGAAAGTATTCTAAGCGCTTCAGTTTTGTTATGTTACAGCCTTATTCCAAAACAGATCAAATACAGTATTCTACAAAATTCTACAAACAATACCCCATAATAACAATGTGAAAGACATTTGTTTGAAATCTTTGCAAATTTATTAAAAATAAAAAACAAAACAAATCCCATGTATATAAGTATTCACAGCTTTTGTTCAATACTTTGTTGAAGCACCTTTGGCACCACACACAAGTCTTTTTGAGTATGATGCTGCAAGCTTGGCACACCTATTTTCGGGCAGTTTCTCCCATTCTTTTTACAGGACCTTTTAAGTTCCATCAGGTTAGATGGGGAGAGTTGGTTCACAGCCATTTTCAGATCTCTCCAGATCTGAATCGGGTTAAAGTCTGGGCTCTGGCTGGGCCACTCAAGGACATTCACAGAGTTGTCTCATAGCCACTCCTTTGTTATCTTGGCTGTGTGCTGAGGGTCGTTGTCCTGTTGGAAGATGAACCTGTGCCCCAGTCTGAGGTCCAGAGCGCTCTGGAGCAGGTTTTCAACAAGGATGTCTCTGTAGATTGCTGCATTCATCGTTCCCTCAATCCTGACTAGTCTCCCTGTTTCTGCTGCTGAGAAACATCCCCACATCATAATGCTGCCACTAACATACTTCACTGTAGGTATGGTATTGGCCAGATGATGAGCGGTGCCTGGTTTCCTCCAGACACGACCCTTAACATTCAGGCCTAAGAGTTTAATCTTTGCTTCATCATACAAGAGAATTTTGTTTTTTATGGTCTGAGAGTACTTCAAGTGCCTTTTGGCAAACTCCAGGCAGGCTGTCATGTGCCTTTTACTGAGGAATGGCTTTTGTCTGGCCACTTTACCATACAGGTCTGATTGGTGGAGTGTTGCAGGGATAGTTGTTCTTCTAGAAGGTTCTCATCCCTCCACAGAGAAACACTGGAGCTCTGTCAGAGTGACTATCGGGCTCTTGGTCACCTCTGTGACTAATGCCCCTCTCCCCCGATCACTCAGTTTGGCCAGGTGGCCCGCTCTAGGAAGAGTCCCGGTGGTTCCACACTTCTTCCATTTATGGATGATGAAGGCTACTGTGCTCATTGGGACCTTCAATGCTGCAGAATTTTTTCTGTACCCTAGATCTGTGCCTTGATACAATCCTGTCTCTGAGGTCTACAGAAAATGTCTTGGACTTCATGGCTTGGTTTGTGCTCTGACATGCACTGTTACTGTGGGACCTTATATAGACAAGTGTGTGCCTTTCCAAATCATGTCCAATCAACAGAATTTACCACAGGTGGACTCCAATCAAGTTGCAGAAACATATCAAGGATGTTCATTGGAAACAGGATGCACCTGAGCTAAATTTTGAGTGTCATGGCAAAGGCTGTGGATACTTAAGTACATGTAATTTTTTTGTTCTTTATTTTTTAATAAATTTGCAAAGATTTCAAACAAACTTCTTTCACGTTGTCATTATGGGGTATTGTTTGTAGAATTTTGAGGAAAATAATTAATTTAATCCATTTTGGAATAAGGCTGTAACATAACAAAATGTGTAAAAAGTGAAGCGCTTTGAATACTTTCCGGATGAACTGTATACAAATATGTGACTGTTTTTCATCAAAACTCCACCATATATTAGGACAAGTCCGAAGCAAAAAATAAAAATAGATGCAGGGCCTCATGATAGGGGGGGACAGGGTATACTAGGCAGCACAGAGTTGATATCAACAAGTGTATCATGGAGAGGTCAATTACTGTGATAGGTGGGTTATTGTAGTAGGTGGGCTGCTGTCGGTGAGAAACCGGGAAATGACCTGGTATCGTGATATACCCCCTTTGGAGCAAAGGACACTCTGGAATCAGATCCCTTCCTGCTTGCTGTGTTCCTGCCTGCCTTTCAACACCATGGATTTGCGACCTGGATTTGCTTTTGGGACAGCTGCAGTCCGCCGCTACCTCCCTGAGCACGGCGTGGATCCACCAGAAAGTCTCCTCTATGCTCTGTGTGGAGACTTCTGGGGAAGGGGAATGGCCCCAGCATGCTCAGAATTCCCAGCCTCCAGAGCGTTTCAGCCCTCCAATGTTCTCTAGAGCTTTGGCCCCAGTGGGAGCCCCTATGGGGACCCTCCAGGCCCGCTGTCACAGTAATCCCCTGCTGCTGCCTGTGCTGGTCCTGGGAGGAATCCCCATTGCCAGCGGAGCTCTTCCAGATGGGGCCACTCCCTGTAATGTCCCTGGCCCCGCCTGTACATCACAGGAGTCTGTAATGTGTGGCTGCCCCAGCCAGTGATGTTCCTACTGTAGGGGCAGCTCGACGTGGGAGAGTGACTCATGCAGGCGCCAGCCATTTGGGGGGAGCAGCCAGCTTGGTGGTGTCTCCAGTGGCCGGTTTGACATCGTCGCCTAGTAAGAGCTTCACCAGGAAGAGACCCAGGTTGTTTAGTGGAGGATTAAGGCCTTCCCGCCAGTGTGGTACAGCGGACAAGCCGCCTGGACCCTCAGTGCCACACAGCGCGCTCCAGGACAACCGAAATGATGTAGCTACAGCAAGGTCAGAAGGGGAGCTGTCCAGCTCAGAAGATGGAGAGGCCCAATGTCTGTAGCCGGCAGTGGAGTTGGGATCTTTAGCATAGGGGCTTCACCCTGGTCAGCCTGGTGAGTCCCTTACTTCAAAAATTGATCTTCATTTCAGTCTGCCTTAAATGCTGTATTCGATTTGGGTTGAGGCCGGAGTAAAGTGCCAGATTTGGGGGGTGTTCCGTTGCTGTCCACTGTACCCCCTCATGCCTCACAAAGCAGAAATTGGGTCCGCTGTGTTTGGTGCGTTTTCAGGCCTGCAGTAATTGGTGACGGGTTTGCAGTCATTTGGCCTTTTCCTCTTCAGGGACGGGCCTGGTGTTGCTGTCAGGGGCTCCATCGACGACACCTATGTTGGGGAACAAGGCAGAGGACCCTTAGAATGTAGGTAAGTCTGCAGACACTTGTCAGATTCCATGAAATGTGAAGTATATATGTGCTTTGAAGGCCCCTTGGGGGCGCCTCTCAAGCTGGAAGTATAATAGAGAGAATTTGGAAAGATGAGTACATGCTGTAGAGATATTTACTTTACTCCCTTTGGAAAAATTCAACTTGGACAGGCTGAAGCCTGAGGAATCCAAAAAGAAGGAGGAGAATTGTCGGTTTCGGTTGATTCCATGCTTGTTTAGTAATTGGTTGCAAGCCTTTGCTATCTTGGCCAGTGTTATCGGAAAGAAACATCTGGAGAATTGTTTGTCTCTCTTTTGTTATCTAGGCACTATTAGTGAGGCCCTCCAGGTGTATGGGGGGGGGTGCATGGCTTCGTTATGACGAGAAATTCCGTCAACGCAAGGTCATCCGACCGTTCTTGAGATGGGATCACAAGCACATCAGTTTGTGGATGTGTCTTATGACCTCGGTACGGATGGCTCCGCTCTTTTTTTCTGAGTGGGGCCGGTAATCTGAACACGTCCGAGCAGTGGGCCGCGAAGCGTCAGGGGTTCTGCTGGTAATTCAATGAAGGAACATGTCGATTTGGTTGCACGTGTCGCTTCAAGCACGAGTGCTCAGGATGTGCTCATGCCCTATCCCGCTGCCCTAAACAAAGTAGGGGTCGTTCCGGGGATGCTTCAGGAAAAAGGGATGACACTGGTGAAGGTTGAAAGGATGCAGCCTTTCCTAAATAGGTATCTGGATCTGGCGGCTGCTCAGTTGTTGGAAGAGAGCTTTTCAGTTGGTTTTGTTATTCCTTGTTCTCTTGCCCGAATTCCCCCAATGGCGGATAACGTAGATTCCACCAGGTTTCACATGGACGTGGTTTCTGAAAAATTGGCTAAAGAAGTCACATTTGGATGCATGGCTGTGCCTTCTACTCACCCACCAGCCCCCTTTTGCCATTTTAGTAGTTTATTCTTTAAAGCTTTATTCCCAAAAAGGAACCTCAGAAGCTCCGTCTTATCCACCATCTGTCCTTCACAAAAGCTGGCTCCGTCAATGATGCGATAGATCCGGAGGCCTGTGCAGTTTCTTACACCTCGTTTGATGCAGCCAAGTTTTGGGTACGGCACTATGGGCCTTCATGGCTAAGGCAGACATTGAGGCGACTTTCCGGGTTGCTGCCGGTGCATTGGCAGAGTTTTTTCACCCCTTGGGTTGCAGGTGGTTGGATTTGTTTTATGTTGAATGCTGTCTTCCTATGGGTTGTTCTGTCTCTTGAGCCTTTTTTGAAACGTTCAGCTCCTTTGTTGAATAGTGAGGTATCGGGGGTCAGTATCCCTTGTCCAACTTGCGTGTGGTATTTTGCTGGCCACGATTCAACATGTGGCTGAGTGTTTCAGTATTCCCTTGGCTGTGGATAAGACTGAAGACAATCGCGACAATCAGTTTTTTGTGGATTGCTGTTGACTCTCTTGCCATTGAATGTCACTTGCCAGAGGACAAACTGCTCACTCCTAAATCTGAAATTTGTTTGGTAGTCTGTAAGCAAAAAACTCCAGCAGTTGCAGTCTCTCCTCGGCAAGCTCAACTTTGCATGTCGCATTATGGCGATGGGTAGGATTTTTAGCCGCAGCTTGTCGGTGGCTACTGCAGGGGTCTTCTCGTCATATCACTTCATTACGTTGAATTCAGAACACAGGGAGGATATGAGGGTTTGGCATGTTTTCGTGGATACCTTTAACGGCCATTCCCTTTGGCAACAGGACCCTGTCAGCAATTTTGATATGGACCTGTATACAGATGCTGTGGGCTCCACAGGTTATGGCGCCTTTCTTGGTGGCCGGTATGAAAGGACCCTTAGGTGTATACATCTGGGGTATCCTAGCCATGCATACACCTCCAAAAGCAGCTAGCACCAGAAATGCATACAATCACCTGTGCAAATGAAAAAAAAATATATATACAAAAATACTAGATAGTGCAGCGCTATCCCTTAAAATATATTACAAAACTCTCAGTGCATATACAATATGTAGTAATAGATGCCAACTGTGAAAATCAATTGATCAATCTCAAAAGATCAGTAATAAAGTGCAAATCAGTGCAATAGATTGATTTATTTTCACAGTTGGCATCTATTACTACATATTGTATATGCAATGAGAGTATTGAGGGATAGCGCTGCACTATTTAGCATTTTTGCATGACTGGTAGTGTTGCACCTTTCCCACTTTTTTTTCCTAGATTTTAGACAAACTAGAGACTGGGGGTACACTGAAGAGAATGTAGGAGTAAAAACAAGCTCCATCACTAATGTTAGTGGTAGTAAAAGTCATTCCCATCATTATTATCAGTGGAGGTAAAAATTTAAAAAAAATAAATAAATAAACGATTTGCCACTGGCAATAATATTAAAGCCCCCCCTCCCCTTCTACTGATGGTCAGTGCCAGAAATAATTAACCTCCCACTCTCCCTTTCCTGGTGGTCACTAGCAGTAACAATAAGCTCCCCCACCCCCATGTTTCATTGGTGGTCAGTGGCAGTAATAACTACCCCCATATCATTACTGGTTAGTGGCTGTAACACATAACTCCCTCCCCATGTCACTGGTGGTCAGTGGCAGTAATAACTAAATCCCTTTTAATGGTGACCAATGGCAGTGTTAATTAACACCCCTTTTTTGGTGGTCAGTGGCAGTGAAAATCAACGCCTCTATGCCCCCTTTTAATGGTGGTCGGTGGCAGTGAAAATCAATGCCCCCATGCCCCCTTTTAATGGTGGTCGGTGGCAATAACAAATAATCACCCCACCCACCCTCTCCTTCATTGGTGATCAGTGGCCCTAAAAATTATTCCCTCCACTCCCCCCTTTGCTTGGTGGTTAGTGGCAGTTAAAATTGGTGGTCAATAGTTTTCTTTACTTGATCACTCGCACCCACACTGCTGCCTCGCTTCTCATGATATGCAGCTGGGACTAGATTTCTACTATTGGGCAGAGATCACTCCATCTGACATTTATGCAGTGGTATCAGGTGTCCTTGGTCCTGTGGCACATTGTCCCAAATCCTGGAACTGTCCCACAAGATTCAAACACTTAGCAACTATGGTTTTAGGAAATATATTTTTATTGATCCCCTCATCCTTATAAGGGGGATCCCCCCCCCCCTTGCTTTTCTGTTTGATACCCATTAAGAAGTACAGGAAGTGATAAACCACTTCAATACAGGACAGCCTCTTTCTGCCCAGACCAATTTTCAGCTGATCACACATTGGCACTAATAAGTGGCACTGATAGGTGGAACTGATGGGCACTGATAGGTGGCTCTGATAGGCATCACTGATGGGTACTAATAGATGGCACTAATAGGCAGCACTGATGGGCGGCAATGTTAGGCGGCACTGATGGGCACTCATATGTGGCACTCATGGGCACTGACAGGCTTTACTGATGGGCACTGACAGGAATCACTGATGGGCACTGATTGGCATTTTTGATGGGAATCTGACGGTCACTGATCGATTGCTGTGATTGGCACCTTTGATGGGGCTGCGCTGATAATCAGTGCGCTGTTTATCAGTGCAGATCCCCCCCTTCCTGTCGGGAGAGCCACTGATCGGCTCTCCTCTGCTTGTGCCTTGTCAGCGTGAATTGAGGAAAGCCGATCACCGGCACTTTCTGGTTACCGCTGTGATCAGCTGTGATTGGACAGAATGCACACCCAAGGCACACCTGTGCAATAATCATGCTGTCTAATCAGCATCTTGATATGCCACACCTGTGAGGTGGATGGGTTATCTCGGCAAAGGAGAAGTGCTCACTAACACAGATTTAGAGAGATTTGTGAACAATATTTGGGAAAAATAGGCCTTTTGTGCACATAGAAAAAGTCTTAGATCTTTGAGTTCAGCGCGTGAAAAATGGGGGCAAAAACAAAAGTGTTGCGTTTATAATTTTGTTCAGTGTATATTATCAGCACACCATGGATCTTTAAAATAACGAATAATAATAATCTACAAATTTATTAAAGGGATCACATTGCAGATGTCATTTGCTATGCAGGACCCCGTCATCGCATGCCTGATGAAAGGGGTCCTGCGTGACCCTAAATCATTGCAATTTACTTCTGTAATGTGATTGCTTTATTAATTTGTTAGACGTTATCCTAGATGTTCTTAATAAGGACACAGGTAGCTAAACATTATATTGTCGTCCATGGTCACATTGGTGGAATTTCCCTATACTTTCTGTTCTGTTTGAACATTATATTGTCAGCAAATATGTATTACTTGATGGTATTGGCCAAGCCGGGAGGTTTTCCCCTCACTTCCTATTCTGTCTGACGCCCGGAGAGTTAGGTGAAATTTCCTAAATGGGGACATAGGTAGTAATTAAAAGTTAACTGGGGTTGTAATCTTCTTCCCTAATAAAAATAAAAAAAATAAAAAAATAATTAGGCTGGAGTTGCTTACTACATGCTGAATACTCGAGCACATAAATTGCAGACGCTGAGGTTATGATCATGCATACTGTACTTCATAAAACAAAAGTTATTTCAGGAATGTAGACACACACACAAAAAAGAAGCTTAATTGACCTATTCCCCAGCTCTACGTGCGCAATAAGCACTCTGTCAGCATAGCGTTTTGCTTGTGTATAACAATAAGAGCAGAAATCCTCTTTCCTGTTATTAAATGTCGGCTCAGAGCTGAGAGATAACGATGTAATGTTGTTTTTTTTTTTCAGGATAGTTTGTTTTTCATTTGGACAACCTGACATCTTACCAAAGCCACTAAAATACGAAATATCTCATAGCAGCAACTCCAGTAAATGATCACAATTTATCTTAAACGTGAGCAGATGCTGATTAAGGACTAAAAGCATTGCTGGAATCGGGATAGAAAGAGAAATCAGACTTTACAAAACGGAACCTGTAACAAGCGCTAAGCATATGGCACAGGAGCTCTAAAATTACTTTGGAGTGGCTTATTTAATACATTAATTAGAAGTAAACATTTTTAATTGCATAACTAGGGTAATGGATAAATAATTGCAGTACAGCTGCCGCAAAAATAAAAAAAAGAAGAAAAAAAAAAAATAATCATATAATTTGTTTTTAATAGTCACTTAAAGGTCAATCCAAGCAAAAAGGCAATTTCAGTTTTAGGTCAGTCTTAACGGCAGTTTATTTGACTTTTTTGTATCTCTGTGATATGATATGATGCCCTAGAAAGGGTTGCAGCTACTGGTGAGTCTTGGGGAATTGTGCAGAGATACGTCGCTGCTGTTATCATCAAGAAACAACTGCGTCATTCAAGTCACCAATATCTACCCAAAATTAAAATTTCAAGTTTGGGTAGAGTTACCTGATCAGAAATGTTATTTCAAAGCTCAGCATGCTGATTGTTTACAAGCTCTAAATCAAGGGTCTTCAAATTATATCCCTCCAGTTGTTGAGGAACTACAATTCCCATCATTCCTAGTCATGTCTGTGAATGTCAGAGTTTTACAATGCCTCATGGGATGTGTAGTTCTGCAACAGCTGGAGGGTCGAAGTTTGAGGATCCCTGCTCTATAGCAACAATTTTGTCATTACATGCAGTGCTGTATCTTGGCCTAGGCCAACAAAGCCCAGGCCTAGGGCAGCACCTTGCAGGTGGGCAGCAAAAAAGCTGATGGGGCTGCACTGATATGCTGATGGGGCTGCACTGATATGCTGCCCTGATGGGGACTGATATGTTGCACTGATCGGCATTAATAGACTGCACTGATGGCCCCTGATGAGGCAGGACTAATAAGCGGCACTGATGGGCACTAATAGATTGCACTGGTGGCCACTGATGAGGCTGCACTGATGTGTTGCACTGATGGGCAGTAGTGAGGCTGCACGGATGAGCACTGATGAAGCTGAACTTATGGGAACTGATGAGGCTGCACTGATGGACTGTGGTTTTTGTCTGTGGTTTACAGATGACAGGGCGGGTCATAAACAGGAAAGGGTGTGGCCTTTACAGGAAGGGGTGTATTCTATTTAAATTAGGGGTGCCCATGTTTAGTCAGGCCTAAGGCAGCACAAAACCTAAATACACCACTGATTACATGTATGCAATGAGAGAAACACACTGCACCCATTTTAGCACCATTAACTGCTCCATACCTTTCCTGAGCATTGGGAAGCTTCTGATAACTCTATGGATAGAACATTCTATTAAAGCTCAATTGACATCACAGGAAAAAAAAAGCAGTCAGACACACATTGTACTAATACTCTCTTTTTTTTTTAATTCTTAGCTCCAAATTGTTAAATCAGTTAAATAAATGACTGTGCAATTGAGTTAGGGAAAGAGATGTATATCGCTCAGGCAGTTGGAGCTTCACAGCCAGCTTTGGGTGCAGGACCTCGGATCGCCACCGCAACCGCGTGTGAAACATCCATTTTGCTGTACCTTGCATCCTTGTTAAATAAAGCCTTTCATTGTGAGCCATCTGGTGTGCGGCCATTTCTCTTGTATCCCGTGCAATTGAGTTGGTAGCAGACTCAGTATGTAGGTAGATGTAGTTTGGCCTCCTAGCAAGGGTGATGCTGCTAGGTGACCACCGTGTTGCGAGAGAAGGAGAACAAAGGGGTACCCATGTTCCTTTGAGGCTTCCATAAAAAAGATAATTGAATCCTATCACTTATCACCTTCCTTTGAGGCTTCCATAGGTGTTATCAGGGGAGCAGTTGTCCTATTTGACACTGCTGTTCTGGCTGACCTTCACGGTCATCTTTAGCATAGGCAGTCCTAATCCCCTTTTTGTTAGTGCACATTTGGTGAGTCAGGGATACAACCCCCCTCAGGCTAAGGATTAGAGGTCTAGTGTAGGGAAAGGTTCTTGTGGAGGAGGGTTGCCGGTCTGCCTTCCAGCCGCCTCCTCTGTCAGAGGCTGTTTGGTGTCACGGAAATCTTCTGTATGGTTCCCTGTAGGTGCTTCGGTCCACTGTGTACATGTATGCACACTCTCTTATACGTCCTCCATACCCTCACGTTAATATGCCTTGCTTCAAGATCTGGTCTCCATATGAGTTTGCTTCCCCTGTATCATATCAAGCCTGTCATATCATAGACCTGTTTAAACACGCCCCCTCATCTTTTCTGTAATACAAGTCTGTGTGAGGACACTTGTGCTGAGGGGTGTGGCTATGACTATGGGTACGTCACTAGCCTGTGAGGCTCTAGGGAGCAAGCGCGCGCCGCCGGAGGCGCGCTCCCGATCCTGCTCGCTCACGGACCCCCCCGCGCGTGTGAGTGGTGGACCCGATGTCCGCCGGTCACTCGCGATCGCCGGTTACAGAAGGAGAAAGGCAGACGGCTGATGTAAACAAAGCCGCCTGTCATTCTCCCTTGTGTAACAGCAGAGATCATACGGTCCTGCTATGTAGGATCGTATATCTCTGCTGTTACATGAAAAGCCACATCCCACAACAGTAAGAAGCATGCCCCTAGGGACACACATAGTCACTGCATCTCTAATAAAGTTAACCTCTTCCCTGCCAGTGTCATTTTTACAGTAACAGTGCATATGTATAGCACTGATTACTGTAGTAATGTCACTGGTACCCCCAAAAGTGTCAAAAATGTCAGTCAAGGGTCCGATCTGTCCACCGCAATGCCGCAGTCCCGCAAAAAAAATCGCAGATTGCCGCCATTACTCATTAAAAATAAAACCAATAAAAATGACAAAAATCTTTCCCTTAGTTAGTAAACGCAATAACTTTTTCGCAAACCAATCAAAATGCGCTTATTGCGATTTTTTTTACCAAACATATGTAGCATAAAACAAATTGGCCTAAAATGTTAAAAAATTTAGATTTTTACATTTTTTTGGGGGAATTTCATATAAAAAAATGTGAAAAATATTGTTATTTTTGCAAAATTGTCGCTCTTTTTTTGTTTATAGCACACGATCAAAAAATCGCACAGGTGATCAAATACCACCAAAAGAAAGCTCTGTTTGTGGGGAAAAAAAAGGACATCAATTTCATTTGGGTACAGCGTCGCACGACCGCGCAATTGTCCAACAAAAAATGAGACAATTTTGAAAAAAAAAAACAATATTTTTCACTTTCTGCTATATAACATTCCAAAAAAAAAATTAAAAATCAACATTTTTTAACATTTTAGGTCAATTTGTTTTCTGCTTTATATTTATGGTAAAGAAAATTGCAATAAGCGTATTTTGATTGGTTTGTGCAAAAGTTATCGCGTCTACTAACTACGGGAAAGATTTATGTCATTTTTATTTATTTTTTTTTTTTTTTTACTAGTAATGGCGGTGATCGGCGATTTTTAGCAGGACTGCGACATTGCAGCGGACAGATCGGACCCCTAACTGACATTTTTGACACTTTTGGGGGTACCGGTGGCTTGCTATGGGGGCAGTCGGCAAGGGGGAGGGATAAAGAGAGCCAGAGGGGAGACCCGAGAAGAGGAGGATTGGGGCTGCTCTGTGCAAAACCACTGCACAGAGCAAGTAAGTATCACATGGTAGTTATTTTTTTAAATTACATTTTTTCCTTTACACTCACTTTAAGCTTTTGTTTAAAAATTTGCTTCTGTTATTGGAATACTCTCAAGGGCTGCATAAAATGCTTCTAATAGAAGACATCAAGGAATGATTAGTATTTAAAGGGTAAAAAGAAGAACATACATTAGGTAGTTAGACTTTTTGTGAAACACTTGTCCCATTACTGCCCGATAGATACATTTATCTACTGTAAACAAACAAATGTAATAATTACAGAGCCATTGAAAGCACAATTACTAAGTGCTGGTTCACACTGCCGCTACCACTAAAGTAGCGTCGCTTCCAGCGCGACTTTGACGCGATTTTGACGCGACTTTGGCGCGACTTTGACGCGACTTTGGCGCGACTTAGCGCGACTTAGCGCGACTTTGACGCGACCTAATCGCGAGGCAACTTTTTATTTGGCCAATCACAGAGCTGAAAATTGACAGGTACACTTAGACCCCCCAGACACTAAATACAAAAAAATGACATGCCTGCCTAAAAAAATGCCCGCTAAATGCCTGCAAGAAAAAAAGACAGCTGGTAAGACACTACAAAAAATTATAAGAAAAATGATTTTTTTTTAGGGGTTCTGGACATGCTACATAGCTGAAACTTGACAGGGACACTTTTTTGACCCCCCAGACACTAAATCCAGAAAATGATATGCCTGCCTAAAAAAATGCCCGCTAAATGCCTGCAAGAAAAAAAGCCAGCCGCAGAGAAGCCGTATCCCTGAAAATATAGTAAAAATGCTGTTTTTTAGGGGTTCTGGACATGCTACAGAGCTGAAAATTGACAGGTACACTTTTTAGACCCCCCAGACACTAAATACAAAAAAATGACATGCCTGCCTAAAAAAATGCCCGCTAAATGCCTGCAAGAATAAAAGACAGCTGGTAAAACACTACAAAAAATTAAAAGAAAAATGATTTTTTTTAGGGGTTCTGGACATGCTACATAGCTGAAACTTGACAGGGACACTTTTTTGACCCCCCAGACACTAAATCCAGAAAATGACATGCCTGCCTAAAAAAATGCCCGCTAAATGCCTGCAAGAAAAAAAGCCAGCCGCAGAGAAGCCGTATCCCTGAAAATATAGTAAAAATGATGTTTTTTAGGGGTTCTGGACATGCTACAGAGCTGAAAATTGACAGGTACACTTTTTAGACCCCCCAGACACTAAATACAAAAAAATGACATGCCTGCCTAAAAAAATGCCCGCTAAATGCCTGCAAGAATAAAAGACAGCTGGTAAAACACTACAAAAAATTAAAAGAAAAATTATTTTTTTTAGGGGTTCTGGACATGCTACATAGCTGAAACTTGACAGGGACACTTTTTTGACCCCCCAGACACTAAATCCAGAAAATGACATGCCTGCCTAAAAAAATGCCCGCTAAATGCCTGCAAGAAAAAAAGCCAGCCGCAGAGAAGCCGTATCCCTGAAAATATAGTAAAAATTATGTTTTTTAGGGGTTCTGGACATGCTACAGAGCTGAAAATTGACAGGTACACTTTTTAGACCCCCCAGACACTAAATACAAAAAAAATGACATGCCTGCCTAAAAAAATGCCCGCTAAATGCCTGCAAGAATAAAAGACAGCTGGTAAAACACTACAAAAAATTAAAAGAAAAATGTTTTTTTTTAGGGGTTCTGGACATGCTACAGAGCTGAAACTTGACAGGGACACTTTTTAGACCCCCCAGAAACGAAATCCAAAAAATGACATGCCTGCCTAAAAAAAATGCCCGCTAAATGCCTGCAAGAAAAAAAGACAGCTGGTAAGACACTACAAAAAATTAAAAGAAAAATTATTTTTTTTTAGGGGTTCTGGACATGCTACAGAGCTGAAACTTGACAGAGACACTTTTTAGACCCCCCAGAAAGGAAATCCAAAAAATGACATGCCTGCCTAAAAAAATGACCACTCATGAATGCCAGCAAGAATAAAAGACAGCTGGTAAAGACACTACAAAAAATTAAAAGAAAAATGATTTTTTTTTAGGGGTTCTGGACATGCTACAGAGCTGAAACTTGACAGGGACACTTTTTAGACCCCCCAGAAACGAAATCCAAAAAATGACATGCCTGCCTAAAAAAATGACCGCTGATGAATGCCAGCAAGAATAAAAGACAGCTGGTAAAGACACTACAAAAAATTAAAAGAAAAATGATTTTTTTTTAGGGGTTCTGGACATGCTACAGAGCTGAAACTTGACAGGGACACTTTTTAGACCCCCCAGAAACGAAATCCAAAAAATGACATGCCTGCCTAAAAAAATGACCGCTAATGCCTGCAAGAAAATTATGCTCTTTTCTTGTTCACTACCATTTTTTAGCAAAGTCGGATGACAAGTCGGATTACAGGTCGCTTCAATTAAGATAAGGAGGCGACTCCCATTGAAGTATATGGGACAGGTCGGATCACTGGTCGCCTGAAAGTAGTACAGGACCCTTTTCTGAAGTCGGAGCGACCTTAATAGCGGCAATTAAGACGGCACTGATTCATTTACATTGGTTTGGTCATGTCAAGCGACCTGGGGCGACCTGGGGCGACACAAGTCGCCTCGTGAGTCGCCCTAGTGTGAATGGGGGCTTAATAGCAAATGTCTGTCAAAGTCATTCTTTCTGGCTTTTAAAAAACAGCTGAGACTGGTAGTGAAATGAAGCGAAGTATTGATTTTATGTAGATGTGGATGTTTGATCAATTTAAAGGCAATCAGAGGTTAAAGGTTGTTTTAGGGCAGCTGTGTGTCTGGGAAGGCAACCCGATTTTGGTTTAAATTGGCCACCTGTGATCAATGATTGACCGCTGAGTTCATTTTTAGAGATGACGGAATGTCAAGTATTGTGAGTGCCTAGCCATTGGTTTCAGTTCTCAGAAAACAGAATAGCCAGGTAAAGTGGGGTCACGCAGGAAAAATAATATATTGGTAACAGAGAAAATTTCTGTATTAGCAACTACTAGAATATTTCTCTCTTTTATCTCCTCAAGCAACAGTGTCTTACAGTGAAGCTTCCCCCAAAAAGAAAGCTTCGCTCTTCCTCCTTCTCCGCCCTCCTCTTGGCACTTTTTTTTTTTTGGGGGGGAGCACCTAGTTTTGACTGGTACCCATTCCCAGTTCTGCTCTGATTAGATCATTCACAAAGTGCACCACGGCGCACACATGCGCAGTGGCCATCTAGCTGTAAAGCCCCAAGAAGTCACAGTTGGCTGCCCACAGTTAACATGCCGTCACCGGGGACCCATAGACCCTGACCAGGTGAGGATAGTGCTGGATCCTTGATCAGGTGAGTGTCTGTTTATTAAAAGTCAAAAGCTATAGTTTTAGCTTGTAGCTGCTGACTTTTATTTTTTGCAGAACTGACTGAAGAACCATTTTAAAGAAGAATGATGACTTCCATGACCTTCCCAGGAAATTCCACCTAATGCCACTTCCTGTTATGGTTTGACAACAATGGCGCATTGCTCCTGGATTCAGAGCAGAGTTGTCACCCTCATGGAGGCCTGCTTGCACTACAGTAAGATTAAAAAAATGTTGTAGGGTGAGTGGATATCGGTATTGTCACTGCTGGTTCCCAAGACTATAGCATGTCATTCAATACCTGGCCACACCTCATCCTGCCCACTGCTTTCTGGATTGACAGCACTGCTGTCATCCAGTGCTAGTGCTGAATGCCTCCCACTGTGATCAGTGCAGTGTCTGGGAAGGGAAAAATGTGGCACCGACTTCAAAGTAGTTCCTGCACTACTTTGGCACGATTTTAATGCGTTTTCAGGTATGTAGCCATAGCCATTGCTTTTAAAATCGCATCAAAATCGCGGTAAAATCGCGTCGCATAAGTGTGAAAGGGGCCTTACTGTTTAATGCTTGCTCTAAAGTTTCCCTTTTAAGTGGTGTATTGCATGGCGTTTCCAAAGAACAGGGCTTGTAACATTGGGACTGTAGGTTAGAGTAGATACAGTGCACTTTAGTCCAGCATGTATTTTGCTGTCTAGTGTAGGCCATATAGCCATTGCTGGGGACAACCGTCCATGTATCACATGTATCTTAATGTAACCAACAAACTAATGCAACCAACCAATCAATCAGCCAACCATGTAACCAGCCAGGGAATGGGTGACTGGCATAAAGTTACGGTTACTCTGGTATTGAAGGGGTGTTGTACTTGTCCTCTTCACTAGCAGTTTCCCACATTTTGAGACTGGACCTGTGGCACAGAGCACATAGGGACCTAGCCTGGGAGTCACAGGTGAGGCACCTAGGGACCTAGCCTGTGAGTCACAGGTGAGGTGTAGAGGGGTGGGAGAGAGAGAGAGTGAGCACTTGTTACAGAGTGAGGTTCATTTCCTGTATCCATTGGTAACTGTAGACATGTCACTGGGAGTGAGATAAGGTATTTCTGGGTTGGTGGATGCTGGTGCAGGTTCTGCAGCCAGTTTCTAAATGCTGTGCACCTGGGAGTTGGTGTTCTCTAACTGTGGTAATGTTTGTAGTGCTTAGTGTTAACAGTATCCATTGGATTCAGTTAGCCATGGGTTAATAGAGGGTTAACTGTGTTCATTGTGTCTTGTTTCTAAGTCTGGAGGTATGCCTTAATGCTGGTTTTCGCATGAAGGCAAACTCTTGCCTAGAACTTAGAACGATAGCAAGTGTAGTTCTAGTGTTCCCCACTAGGGTGCTTAAGTCCCGCCCACACTCATGAAGAAGGCTGTGTCTGAGAAGGTAAAGGAAGTTTTTGATTACTATATAAGATCTGTGCATCACATAGTAACTGAATTTGGTACTGGTTTAGACTGCAGGGCCCCTTTCACACGTACGGATAAAAAACAGACAAAAATGCATTCCTATGGAAAACGGATGAAAATTGATGATCATTTTTTTTACATCCGCTTCTGTCAACATCCGTTTTTTTGAATGGGTGAAAGCCCTTTTTTTCTTCCATTAAAAAAAAAAACGGATTGGCCAAAAAACATATGAAAATGGATGAAAAACGGATAACAACGGATGCAACCAGATGACAACTGATGAAAAATGGATGACAACAGATTACAACAGATGAAAAATTGATGAAAAGCGGATGACGACGGATGAAAAACAAATGAAAGAAGGATCACAATGGATGAAAAACGGATGATAGATGGATGTGAAACTGATGTTGACTGAAAAAGACTGATGACATAAAAACGCAAATGAACTTCTGAAATGTATGTGTGAAAGGGGCCTTATACAGAACCCTTTAGATATGCTGTGGTGACGGTCCATAATGGAGATGAATGAGGTTATATCATTTGTTAAGTAATTATTTACACATATTAAAAATGCAGTTTAAACATCGTTAGTATAATAATTTGAAGTCTGCAGTTACACTAGCTTTTGCATATCATACATCAGAATAACAGTGATTTCCTTTTAGCCAATCAGGTATTACTACATTGCACATTATTGCCATACTAACATGTTTATTGCACTTTAAGCTGGTGCTGAAGGTGTTTAGCTAGCGCACACATTGAGGAGAGCATTTTTAATGCAACCCCATCAAGCAGATTTTCCATCACTTCCTTTACTTGTGACACCCGTCCAAGAAATTCAGGAAGCAGGAAGGCACAGGCAGTAATAAAGCATTGTCAAACATCTGACTGTTATTCTTTTTTTTTTTTTTACCTTGTCCCCATTTGAGAGAATTCCCATAACTTCCTGTTCTGAAAGGAAGTGAGGGGGAATCCCCCCAATGGGGAAAGATGACAATAAAAAACAGAACAAACAGATTCTCTAACCCTTTCCCACTCTATCCAAAACAAAATATATTTTGGCTGGAGTTGAGCTTTAGCTCCTCCTATAATATACTTGTGATCAGGTCTACAGTAAGTAATTGTTTAGTCTATGGAAGGCTATTTAAAAATGATAGATGGGTCTTTTTAATATCTGGGCATGTTAGAACGAAAAGATAAAAGGTGGGAATAGGTTGTACTTAAGCTTTTTTCAATTGGTCAAACAACTGTTTTGGGCACCATTATGGCTTGAAAGAGTCCAAAGCTCATCAACATCAGGCTGGGGTCTTGAGAATTTGCAAGTTTGGGTAGAAAAACAAAAGTTCCAGGTCAGGTTTACTGTAGAGTGAACTTAAACTTAATTGTTTGCTACAAATGAGAGGCCACATGGAACTTCAGTTCAGAATCACATTGTACAAATTCGGCATTCATTTACTGGAATGTTACAAGACCTTCTTGCTACTGTGGCCAGGTAAGCTTATGCTGGGTCTAGAATGTCAGGCTGAAAATCGAACGGCATTGGTCGGTTCAATAGAAATTGTCCGACATTCAGCCCATGTGTACAGCAGCCGGTCTGACAGAATCCGGCCGAATGGGTCATGACTGAAAAAGGTCTGCCAACTAGCTCCCGATCAGCACTCTCAGCCAATGGCTAAGAGTGCTGACTAGAGTGTTCTTGCGGGGGGGGGGGGGGGGGGGGGCCCTCTATCAGAACACAATAGCACAGCAGGGGAGATCACTGTACTAACATCGTATTGTTATTACAGTGGCTCCAACTTGAGTTGTGTACTTAGGTTTAGGGCCTATGTCACAAGAGTGATTATATGGCTGCCAACAACCTACCAGTAACAGGATTATGGGTTTGCCTCTACCCTGGTTTTGGGGGGAATCCTTCAGGTTCAAGATTCAAATTCCCTCTATGTCCGCCAATGAAAACTGCTTTTCATAGTGCTAATGAAAGTAAAAACTAGCCCTAAAACTCCATTCAGGATTTTGCAGATGTGATAGAGCATGCATGTTTTTGTACAGTACGTACACGGCAGCCTGTTCATTTTAATAAATATTTTAAATAAAAACACGGCAGCCTAAACCCACTTAAACTGAAAAAAATGGGAAAGCACTGCTTCGTCCATTTAGGACTGGGTACCTCCACAACTGGACTAAATCCATAGGGAAAGACCGGAGAGGCCCCTTGGGGATACTCCGGAAAAATAGTTGTTAAGGAGAACCAACAATGGTGTAAGATGCAAAAAGTTTCTTTATTTAAAAAATAACAGTTAAAAAATTCAATATTAGAAATATCCTCCCAGACACCTCATCAAAAACCACACAGACAATGCTGTCTCAGGGAGCACATTCAAACGGGCCCCATTCACTTCCTCTAGCACTCCATTGGTGTACAACCTCATATCCTATTGTTGTAGATGGATGGTAAGGGTTTAATCAAATTTTCCATGTCAGGGATCAACACCCTATAGCTATGGAACCTAGTCCCTCAAACAAATCAGGCCATAAACAGACATGAATCCAAAAATTTGGTAAAGAAGGATCAGTGTGTAGAAAACGCCCATGGCCAGTCCCAAATGGTGGGAAAATAGCAGATAAGTTGCCTCCAATGGCAGCCAGGCTGTTAACGGAGTGGGATCTGGACTTCCAGGTAGAGGGAGGAGACTGACCAGGTGCTGAAGAGTGGTAAGAAGCCTCCGGACACCCTTTATTGCTCCATCCCTTACTCTGCCACTGCCTACTTGTAGCTTGGAGTAGACTGTCATTGTAGTGGCAATATTGCCCGTACTACTACCCAGCACATGTGAAGTTTTTGGACCATCCTGTCCTAGCGGCAAATATCCAGCGTTTAACAAGAGGATTTACTTCCCTCTCATATGCTTCAATGGGATTTGTCTCTAAGTTCAGGTTCTCAGAGTTTTGAACAAGGTTTGCCAAACTCTTGGCACTTTAAACATGGGCAGACTCACCCATCACTAATCACTAAAAGACCATTTAACTGTTGCCATGGAATCACTTCCTCACTAACCAGACTGGTGAGATGTCGCTCCCTTGCTAGCGGGTGAGATTTGGCAGCGTTCTGGGACAGCGAGGGGTTGATTTTGTTAAAGTAAGCAGAAGCCATCCCTCAGGGATCCTACTGCTGGTGATATTGCACCAGCTTTAAATCGCTTGTCAAAAAATGACCTAATAACCCTATCACTAGAGTTGAGCGGACACCTGGATGTCCGTGTTCGGCGGGTTTGGCCAAACTTGAAAAAAAAGTCCGGGTCCGTGTCCCGGACTTTTTTCGAACTTTACCCGGACACCGAACCCCATTGAAGTCAATGGGGACCCGAACTTTCAGGCACTAAAATGGCTCTAAAAAACCAATGGAAAGGGCTAGAGTGCTGCAAAATGTAGTTAAGAGCATGACAAGTGCTCTTAAAAAAATTCCCCTTTAAATTTGTAATTTTTAAATAGCAGATTAGAACAGCAATCTGTAGTAAAATATAGCTGAACGCTGCACACAACAGACTGATAAAAATATATTTGTTTCTCCCTCCTCCTCAGTGGGCTCAAGTGAGGGCAAAAAGATTGTTCACTGCACCACCCCCCACACAGCAAAATCGATGTAGATCGCTAACGGACGATTGTTCTGTCCTGTGTCTCCTAATCTCTCCCTGCCTAATCTCTCCAGCCTGTCCCTAAAATGCTCAAATATCTTTCCCTGCCTACACTCCAACCTGTCCCTGCATTCTTTTCAGCACAATGGTGTTTTTCCCTGTCTGTCCCTAATCAGCAGCAGCCAGCACTGTTATGTGTGCTCTCTCCCTACACTACAGCAGACTGACGCACAGCGCTGTGTCTCTCGAGCTTATAAAGACCTGGGTCACATGCTTCAGCTGGCCAATCACAGCTCCTAATACATTAGTAGGCATGGCTGTGATGGCGCACACCAGTTAAACGCTTGTTGATTGGCTGTTGAAAGCCCGCCATTAAAAGCGCGCCATTAAATACAAAACAGGAAATAAAATTACCGAACACGGATTTTAAACCCGAACATACAGTAAAGTTTTCGGGTCCTTGTCCGGGTAACAAAAATCCAATTATCCGGTACGGACCCGAATAATACAGTCCGTGTTCGCTCAACACTCCCTATCACCTTCAAAAATACTTTCCTAATGATTCAAAGGAAACATGAATTTTGAGTTTACCTCCCTCCTAACGTAACCACAAAGAAACCGCAAGTAGACATATATATGTTGGAAATATTCACATTTATATGTAAGACTTGTACACACTGGAAGTCTCCTTTAAACGTGATTTGTGGGGTATTAGGAATTCCAGCGTTATTCAGAAATTCTGAATCACTTAACCCTTCCTCCAAAGTGTGATTACCTAGCTGGTGACAAGGCTTCAAGTGGGAATAGATAATGAAAAAGGCATTATTATTATGCTAACTTGGAATGTGTATCCTTCCCTCCCCCTCTGCTCTCTGAATATAACTTCATTACTTCATGACACATTGTCTGCAGGTTTTTCTAAGGGATCAGGTGCTATTGGCATCGAATAAAAATTGGCTTTTCCAATTCTGCTTCACCTGTCCTCCCCTAGCTCTCTGAAGCCTTCTCCCTGGTGGGGTGTCACTGTGGAAACAGCCCACTTTCTGATCACTTTTCAGCAAGGAAATCCCTTTACTTATTAATGACTGGGGAAGTAATGACATTAGATTATGATCAAGTTGCTTTGTGATCGATCAACAGGAGAGCATGTTCCAGTGCCGTTTCTTTTCTATGTTGCACAATCCTTACAGCTAAAGCCGGTGACTTCATACTATTCTAGACTAAAATATAGATATACGTATATAAATATATATTTTATTTTTTATGTTTTTCTTCGGGTCTCTTTGATTGAAAACATACTTTTAATGTATATTAATAGGGCCCAAATTCTCATATAATCCACATTTCTCTGATACTAATGTGTAACAATTTAAGTACAAATGCACAGTTTTGCCCATTGGGACTTTGGATGAAGTGCCACACAACCAGTAATAAAAGCATAGTACAGGTTTATTGAGTATATGCCAGCAATGGAACTGGGAAAAGGTGTCATAATGCCAAACAGTTGGCCCAAATATACAAATCCATTACATGGTTACATACAGTAATCAAATAATCCATGGTAAATGTGTTACAGCATCTATGGTAACCCGACTCGTTTCCTGAGTCCAGTTGATGCATAGACATAATCTAAAAAGTAAATTGGTTAAAAAAATATAACATAGTAATGAACATGGAAATGTGTCAGGTACTGTAGATTGGAATGTGGGAATCAAACCAACCATATTTTGTTTCTTAACAATTTAAGTAGCTTGTTTGGCATATATAGTGGTTCTCTGATGTAGTAAAAATGGAAAATGCCTGAGCAATTATAGTGGTTCTCTGATGTAGTAAAGTTAATCTGTCACTTTTAGGGCATCATTTTTTCCTTTTAGAAGATTCTATTTTCACCTTTTTTTTTTTTAATCATTTGTTACATGTCATTGCTTCTAAACCTCAGCAACCTCCTGCACTCACCTATTGTCTACATGCACTCCAGCAATGGTTGTATGGCATTGCTCAGGGTGGCTGTCCTGAAGGAAGTCACTTCTAGTCTTGCTTTTGACAAGGTAATAACGCAGGAGAGAAATTGGCAAACCCATCCTAAAGTACTGACTGCCTATCTCATTTCTTGAGGCCCCAAAGTGGCAGGACAGCATGAATACCACTAAATGACCCCTTTTTGGAAAGTAGACAGTTCATGGTATTTAGAAAGAGGCAGTGTGAGTTTTTGTAGTTGTCAATTTTTGTCACAATTTGTTGGAAAATGAAG
This sequence comes from Pelophylax lessonae, assembly GCF_965119305.1. NCBI lineage: Eukaryota > Metazoa > Chordata > Amphibia > Anura > Ranidae > Pelophylax > Pelophylax lessonae. The sequence continues at coordinate 460,440,296 of NC_138771.1, read as the reverse complement.
AAATTAAATACATTTTTTTTTATGTCATTTAAAAAAAAATATTTCTCACACACAGCTTAGGTATACTCAGAATTAAACTTTTTAAACACATTCTGCTACTCCTCCCGAGTATGGTAATACCACATGTGTGAGACTTTTTTTACAGCCTAGCCAAGTAGAGGGGCCCAAAATCCAAGGACCACCTTTAGGCATTCTAAGGGCATAAATTACCTATCTAAATTCCTGACTACCAATCACATTTTTGGAAGCCTTTTGAATTTTTTGAAGACTTCATTGCTTTGCCACAAGTTTTGGAAAATGCAGAAAGAAATTAAAAAAAAAAAATTCACACAGAGTTGTCAATTTAATAGGGTATTTCTCACACACAGCATGGTAATACACCCTAAAACACATTCTAATGCTCCTCCTGAGTGTGAGGGTGGCTCGCAGTCTGCACTCTAATTCATCCAAAAGGTTTTCTATTTAGTTGAGGTGGTCAGGACTCTGTGCAGGCCAGTCAAGTTCCTCCACTCCAAACTCATTACTCTATGTCTTTATGGATGGCCCTTCCTGTTGGAACAGGAAGGGCCATCCCCAAACTGTTCCCACAAAGTTGGAAGCATGAAATTATCCAAAATGTCTTGGTATGCTGATGTCAGAGAAACGGCCATGCTGCAACTGGCAACTCCGCCAGTACTTCCAATGGCCGCAATGGACTCAGGCCATAGACTCATTGTCAGTGAAATGGTTGTGCTGCAACTGGCAAATTTGCCAGTACTTCCCATGGCTGCAATGGACTCAGGCCATAGACTAATTCACTGGCCTATAAAAGGACTCTGCTCAGCCCATCTGATTGCTGGATTGTCTTCAGCTCTTCCTGTTTCCTGTGCATTGCTACTTCCTGGATTCCAGTTTGACCCGGCTTGTTTCTGACCTGTCTGCTCTCTCTCCTGGCTTTGACCCACAGCTTTGTCTGACCCTTCGATCCTGCTCCAGTGTTTGACCCTCGGCTTGTGTGACCATCCTTGCTCTCTTGTCCTCTGCCTGACTTCCAGTGTACCGATCCCGGCTTGCTCAACGGACTTGCTTCTGCTCAATCCCCTTGTCTTGGCGACCTGTTTGGACTGATACCTGTGTATGACCCTCGGCCTGGCTTTTACCTGCACATTGCTTGATTCCCTGGAGGCCCTGCAAGTTGTTCCAGGATATCCTTGTGAACCTTTACCTGCACTCCACAAGCATCCAGTGCTCCTTGGGACGCGTCACCTCCTGTCCCACTTCCAGGGGTGATTCGCACCGAGCTGCAAGGGAAGCCCTCTCAGCATTTCGGCCTCTACCAAGAAGTGATCTGACAGCTGATGCCTTAAGAGTTCCCTTCACTGGAACTAAGGGGTGAAGCCCAACCCCTGAAACACAACCCCACACCATAATCCCCCCCCTCCACTAAATTATTTGGACCAGTGCACAAATCAAGGTCCATAAAGAAATGCATGAGTGAATAGAGGAACCTGATTGGCAGGCACAGAGTCCTGACCTCAACCCAACAGAACACATTTGGGATGAATTAGAACGCAGACTGCGAGCCAGGCCTTCTCTCCAACATCAGTGCCTGACCTTACAAATGCGCTTATGAAAGAATGATCAAACATTCCCATACACACACTCCTAAACCTTGTGGATAGCCTTCTCAGAAGAGTTGAAGCTGTTATAGCTGCAAAGGGTGGGCCAACTCGATATTGAACCCTACAGACTAAGACTGGGATGCCATTAAAGTTCATGTGCGTGTAAAGGCAGGCATCCTATTACTTTTGGTAATATAGTGTGTATATATATATATATATATATATATATATATATATATATATATACACACACATATATATATATATATATATATATATATATATATCTGTGTAAGGTGAGAACAATTGCTGTAAATTTGAAAATTAGAGTGATACAAAAGTCTTGTATTTTTTGGGTTAAAAATATAAAATATGTCATACTTACCTGCTCTGTCTAGTGGTTTTGCACAGAGCAGCCCAGAGCCTCCTCTTTTTGGGTTCCTTTTTGGTACTCTTGGCCCCTCAGCAAGCAGCTTGCTATGGGGGCAACTGAGCTGAGCCGCAGCTCCCTGCGTCCATTCAGACACGGAGCCTCAGTTCGGCCCCACCCTCTCTCTCTCCTCATGGCTCACTGACTTTGATTGACAGCAGCGGGACCAATGGCGCCACACTGCTGTCTCAGCCAATGAGGAGCGAGAGTACTGGGCAGATGAGTCTCCCCTGAAACATCGCTGAATGGAGATGGGCTCAGGTAAGTATTAGGAAAAGAATACATAGAATGCGTTAAGATAAAAAAACTTTCTGACTTTACAACCACTTTAACCACTTGCCTACCAGGCACTTTCACCCCCTTCCTGCCCAGGCCAATTTTCAGCTTTCAGCGCTCTCATGCTTTTGAATGACAATTGCGAGGTCATGCTACACTGAAATTTTTATCATTTTTTTCACACAAATAGAGCTTTCTTTTGGTGGTATTTAATCATCTCTGGGTTTTTTATTTCTTACAAAAAAAAAGAAAAAAGACAGAAAATTTTGAAAAAAAAAAAAAGTTTTTCTTATTTTCTGCGAGTAAATTTTGAAAATAAATACATTTTTCTCCTTCACTGATGTGCGCTGATGAGGCGGCACTGATGGGCACTGATGAGGTGGCACTTATGGGCACTGATGAGGTGGCACTTATGGGCACTGATGAGGTGGCACTGATGAGGAGGTACTAATATGCCGCACTGATGAGAAATGATAGGTGGCACTGATAGGCGGCACTGATAGGTGGCACTGCTGGGCACTGAGAGGTGGCACTGCTGGGCACTGAGAGGCGGCACTGACAAGGCGGCACTGATGGGCACTGAGAGGCGGCACTGCTGGACACTGATGGGTGGCACTGATGGACACTGAGGGGTGGCACTGATGGGCGGCACTGATGAGCACTGATGGGCAGCACCATCAGTGCCCACACTCAGTGCCCATAGTGCTGCTAGTCAGTGCCCATCAGTGCCTAGATGAGCAGGCACTGATGGGCACTGACTGGCAGCACTATGGGCACTGATTGTGGGAACTGATGGGGGGCACTGAGGGCACTGATGGTGGGCACTTATTGTATTTTATTTACCTCTTTGTAATCAAGGCACTGGTGATCAGTGCCCTAATTACATTTTTCTTTGTCCCCTAAGCGCTGATCGGCTCTCCTCTTCCTCACACGCAGTCTCTGTGTGAGGAAGGAGAGCTGGCGATGAGAGATGATCTCATATGTTTACATATGAGATCATCTCTGATTGCATGGTCCGATCACGTGGTAAATGACCGCAGTAATTGGCCATTTACCACGATCTGTGATTGGCTTCCCCGATGCACGCTCGCAGGAGCGCGCGGGGAGCCTGTTACTGGGAGGCCGTATAAAGACGGCCTCCCGTAAATTAGAGCCCGCGCTGTAGCCGTCTTTCGGCTATAGCGCGGGCGGCAAGAAGTTAAGAACACTGTCAGAAATAGAAATGTTAATACTTTATTTTTATCAATTACCACAATGGAAATTAAATGAACCGATGAGAAATCCAAATCAAATCAAATTACTATTTGGCGTGACTACCCTTTGCTTTCAAAACACAATAAATTCTTTTAGGTACACTCGCACACAGTTTTTGAAAGAATTCAGCAAGTAGGTTGTTCCAAACATCTTGGAGAACTAACCGCTGATCTTCTGTGATTGAAGGTTGCCTCAAATTACTTTGTCTCTTCAGGCAAACCCAGACAGACTCAATGATGTTCAGATCAGAGCTCTGTGGGAGCCAAATCGTCTCTTCCAGGACTCCTTGTTCTCTTTGTATGGGCATGTCTTCCCGGGATGACACATGTCCCGCCTGGCTGTATATGTAAAATGGCTGGGCGGGAAGCGGTTAAATTGTGATTCGTTTTTAACATAACCTGGTATGTAACTGATGAATGCTAAAGAACTTTTTCCTTTGTTCCTGTGGTATTTTCCTTCTGCGGTGTGGACAAGGTTAAACTGTTTATTCATTAATGCAGAAGTGTAGCAGCCATCGTGAAGGAAAACACTTTGCAAGCTGGTCATACATGGATTGAAATTCAGCCAGTTCATCAGGGACCAGATGAATTTTGATCCATATGTGGGCAAGCTGGTTGTATATACTGTAAGTCGTTCTATTGATCTATTTGTATACAACCAGCCTGTGGGGTTTTTCCTGAACAATCAGCGCTGCTGGCTATAGCCAGCAACGCAGATTGTTGTATTCTGATAACAGAGAATTAAGTGTGTGGATGGGAGAATCAAGGCATTTTCTTTCGTTCAACCTAAATATATGGGCTGTTTTATTGATTGTTTGTATAAGTACACTTACTAATCCTCTCTTTTCTTTTAATGAACTCTTTGAAATACCTCAAGGTGTGTTGGTAAGTGCTAGGTGAACGAGGTGTGTCATCTTCAGGTGTGCAGAAAAGTCACCAACCAGTTCAGCGGCTCCTCTGGGGGTAGCTGTACACTTTAAAACAGAGCCTTTAATTGCTCTAGCCCAGGGATCCTCAAACTACGGCCCTCCAGCCTCCGGAACTGCGCATCCCACGAGGCAATGTAAAACTCTGACATACACAGACATGACTAGGCATGATGGGAATTGTAATTGCGTATAGAAAGTAGTGCGCACAACAAAAATTCAATACATAAAAATACACGTGTAAAAAGTACAACAATTAAACAACGTGAATAATGTGATAAACATAAACCATAAGAATAAGGCAGTGTCACAAACTGTGCAAACATGAAGCGCTAATCAAAAAGAGTCTCTAAAAAAAAAAAAGACATAAATGTGACAGTGCACAAAACTTTAGAAACCAAGTCTCTAAATTAAAATGAATGAATGGAAGAGATATCTTCTAATCTTGCAACTGTGAGCCAAATGGTCCAATGTGCAAAAACAAGTGAAGTGGCTCCTTACCAAATTCCACTAAGATCAAATAGTGTAGAGACCAGAAATTCCACTCTCAGTGCTGGTGGCCGTGTCTTTCAGCAGGAACCATTTTTTGCGTGTTTTCACTTGATGCCATGTAAGTGTATTTGTTGTCTAATAAAGTAGTTATAAAGGGTAATGCACTATTGGCACTTTATTTTTTCTACTTCTGGGGGAGTCATAAAAGTGACAGACACCATCGTCTGCATATGCAAGCCTGATACGCCCCTGTGAAGAGAAGAGCCACATATGTCCCAGAAATTGGAGCCGACTCTGTGCACTATCTCTATGTAGAAATCCATACATCAACATATGGTTCAAAGTTTACCCTCCATTTATTTCTGGTAAGAAGCCTATAGCCTCGTACACATGCACAGATTGTTGGCCGACCGATCGGCCGTCTTTTGTCCAGTGTTGTTTGTTGGTTGAAATGTGCTCTAGACTTGCACTGGACTTTTGTTGGCCAACAAAAACCAACTTCAGAAGTGATGTCATGTGATGGTTGACTTTCCGTGTGTTTTTTCTTCTCTGAGCATGCCCAGTCTTGCTCATCTGATTTTTGTCTGCCGAAATCTGTACTGACTGAGGAACAATCGGCCGTTCTGTTGTTGGCCAACAAAAATTTTATAGCATGCACACCGGATTTTTTTCGGCCGAAAAGTCGCAGTTGGTTGTTGGAAGCATCATACTAACAAGCCTACAATCGGCAGATCGGACGTTGGCCGACAATTTACGGCCAACAATCTGTGCGTGAGTACGGGGCTTATATTATCACCGGGTGACACCAGACACGTTTGAATCACTGAGAGTGGAATTTGTGGTCACTACACTATTTGATCTTAGTGGAATTTGGTAAGGAGCCACTTCACTTGTTTTTGCACCTTGGACCATTTTGCTCTCAGTTGCAAGATTAGAAGATATCACTTCTATTCATTCATTTTAATTTAGAGACGGGTTGGTTTCTAAAGTTTTGTGCACTGTCACATTTATGTATTTTTTTGAGAGACTCTTGTTTGCACAATTTGTGACACTGCCTTATTCTTGTGGTTTATGTTTATCACATTATTCACGTTGTTATATTGTTGTACTTTTTACACATGCATTTTTATGTATTGAATTTTTTTGAGCGCACTACTTTCTATACACAATTATCTTTCATTTCATTACTAGTGCTGCCACAAACACACACACAGGACAGCGCACCCTTTCTGTTACACATGATGAGGATTGTAGTTCCTGAGCAACCAGAGCGCCATAGTTTGAAGACCCCTGCTCTAGCCAGAGTGGGACACAATAAGGCTCCATTCACATGTAGGCGTTTTGGGGCGTTTTTGGGGAGTTTTTCTGCTCTAGGATCAGCTCTCAAAATGCCCAGCAAGACAAATCCTATTCATTTCAATGGCCCCTGTTCACATCTGAGCGTTTTGACGCTGTGAGCAAAATGCCCAACGCTCAAAAAAGTACATAAGCTTCTTTTTGGGCAGATTACAGGCGTTTTCCATTGGTCTCTATTCAATCTAAAAATGCCTGCACAAAAAATGCCTGTAAAAACGCCTGTAAATCGCAGTAAAAATCGCGGTAAAATCGCGGTAAAAAACGCACGAAAACACTACGCTCAAGTGTGAATGTAGCCTTAAGATATCTAAAAAAACAGATAAACATTTAATATGCGAACAATTTATTAAACACATTACCCTAGGAAAGGGTATTTTTTATTCTGTTATTTTGTTTCTAGCTCTGACCACATAGTGAGAATTATTAAAATAAAATATGTAGAAAACCACTATTCATTCCCTTTTATTACATGCGTGAGTAGCTAAGCCTTTTATCTGGAATGCAGAAAATGAAAAAGCATCCTGAATCACCTTGAAAAAAAATGTAGTTTGACAACTGATAGATTTTATTTATAAGACGAGAGTACCAGGAGGGGTGAAACACCATAGCAGTGGTAGGATTACCCTGGCAGGAAACTCTTACTGCTAGACTCCACAAGAGATGTAAAAAACCAATAGGTAATCCAGTTTAATTGGATGTTTTAAGAAAAAGGTTATTTAGTAAGGTAGACTCTGTCAGATCAATTTTATTAGTCTGTACTTTTGAATAGCTAACTATATATTTAGAATTCTGACACATTTGATACTAGAAGGGTGAACTTGAAATAAATACACATCTTTATTATAAAATTCCCCTTCCTAATCTCCTATATACAAGTGGAGCTTCAAAAGTGAACACCAGGCAAACAAGTAAATAAACAACAGGCTGTTTACCAGCCTGGTGACCTCACTTTTTTCTACTTCAGTTAAGCAGCACGGCTTGGTCATGTTCCCACCTCCAGCCTGTGATTAGATTGGAGCAACAACAGAATGATAAAGTAATCTCTCTACTTTCTATCCTGACACCTGATTAGCTTGGAGTGCTGCTTCCACTCCCCGTCTATACAGGGCATTCCAAGATGCTATCATGCATCAGCGTGAATAAATGCAGGGATGAAAGCATAAATCGGCAGGAGTTAGGACTGCAGGTGATGCTTGTGGTTGGGTGGAGTGTAAGAGGATCGGATTTACTGGAAGTTTACAATGCTATTTCCTGAGAGGCTGCAGTCTCGGATTCTATGCTGGAGCATTGACATAGTTTTATCATTTTGATTGCTGCAGGTTTGGTAATATCCAGTTGCAAGATACATTATATACTGCCCATCGCATTCTGTAGTCTGGTAAGGAGATTGGAGTACTTCATGGTGGTGTAGTGTGTTCTTCTCTGCACTGAAGTTGGTGGAGGAACTATCATTCCTACATTTATTCACATTGATGGATGTTAGCGCTGTATATGGACCTATATTGATTATATTTGTTGTTACAAATTGATGCTGGCTGCTCATTACATACATATAATATAGCGCAGATTGCTCCCTTGACATTCCATGATACTGAAATCAAATCAAGTTCAGGCATTCAGACTAGCTGCATTAAAAAAGCCTTACCAAGCATTTATGGTAAAATATAGTTAAAATGAAAACTTTTTTTTTTATAAAGTAATAAGGGGATTTTTTTTTTTTTTTTTCGAATGTTGAGAATTTAGAGCCCTTTTCATGTTTTTCCTGCTGTCTTTGTCCGAACTCGGGAGAATAGCCTTTGTAATTGTCTTCATGGCCATTGTACCTGGGAGAGAATGGGGTTGGGAAAACCAAACTGTTAAGATTGCCACCAAAATAGGGGGACATTTGGTTATTACAGTGACAACTGTCTGAAGAGGGGAACCTGCTGAATGCAACATACAATTAAAAAAAAAAAATATGTAAACTTTCCCTAACCCAAAACTAATAGTAAGAAAAAGAAAACAGAAACTGTAACTTGCAGTTTACTAAACATGTGCAAAATAAAATAATAATGAAAAACAAGGTCAGAATGTCAAAGTGAATGCATACCCTGCAGAGTAAGACTCGCTCCACACTACCGCGACTTGTCAGACGACTTGTCAGCCTGACAAGTCGCGGTCCATTGACTGCTACAGGACCCGTTCTAATAGGAGCGACACAAGTCGCTCCGACTTAGAAAAAGGGTCCTGTACTACTTCAGGGTGACCCCGGAGCGACTTGCATAGACATTCATTATATGAAGTCCGTGCAAGTCGCGCCGACGTCGCGGTGCACGGGACTTCACAAGTCGCCCCCGAAGTAGTACAGAGTCGTGTCGTCATAGTGTGAACCGACTCGAATACAAAAGAGATTTTGAAAGCTGCACAAACATTGGCTCTTCACAGCAATGCATGTAAATCAATCAGGGTGACATGTGGCTGCATAGTAGAGTCTCTATAAGACTATATATAACACTCTATAGTAACAAAGTCAAGCTGAGTATTAATACTTCAGGAAAACAGTACAGAACACAAATAGCTATTTTCGCTTATCCTCAACAGCTTCCCTCTCAGTGAAGTCTAGGGTACCTTTGGTAACAAAATTAAGCAGCTGGAGGGATCCAAGGCCCAAAGACAATGGGCCTAACCACTGAAACTGGAGTACTTGGCTAGCATTTGGAGAGGTGCTCTTCACAGTAGCTGTGTCTTCCAGAGCAGTTACCTGCTATTAGTCTCCAGCCTGCTGCCTGCTCACAGGTTCTTACAAGGTTGAGCTGTTCAACTGGCTGAAGATCACTTGCCCAGCTACCTCTGCCCCATCAGGCGTGGCCTCTATGAGCTGTTTAAGGAGGAAAGCAGAGGAATTTACACTTCCTAGGCACGTCCCGGAACCCAGGGCAGCAAAAAGAGTTAAAAGAGCCTGCATCTGCATCTGAGCATGGGAGTAAATGTGCACTCTGCTACAAAACCTTTGATTTTAGATATTTTTTTTCTTGGAAAAAAAAAAACCCTGTGTTTTTTTTTTTTTTGTTTAACTTGATTTCTATCCCCACTGCTTAGTATCTCTCTTTAGTTCTAGGATCTGAGATGGTGAGAACAGGGTTCTAAAGTTGGAGAAGAGATTACAGTAAACCCCCCTCCATTGCGGGGGTGGCAACGCTGGTTTCTGTACCCCGATAAGACTTTAACTTCCCACATTGTCCTTTTCGTTCTGTCTCACAGAGAACTCATCTATCTGTCTGAGATCTGGTTTCTCCTGTCGGACTATTGAAAAAGGCAAATCGACCGAAACGCGTCTGGTCCCATCCAGATACCTCAGACAGTCTGTACATCAGAGACGTATCTATGGCCATGTTTTTATAACATACATGTGGTTTTTGATGTCTGTTTAATACATGTTCTTCGCAAATAATTTGTAATATTATTGTTTAATAAATTCTTTACTACATATACTCAAGTCCTGTTTTTTGCCTAGAAAATCCAACTCTCAGGGGAACTTTCTTTCTACGGGTTCTAAAGTTGGGTCACCTATGAGGCCCTTAAATCAGAAGATGGGGATCTTACAATAACAAGAATCCCATGCCACCAAGTAACCCAAGCAGCAGAAACATTTCTTTATGGGATTAGGCTGCTTAAAAATACACTGTGGTGGATTTATTAAAGAGGTTGTAAACTCGGTAAAAAATTTTTTTTTTTTCTACAACCTGAAAGAGAAATACATAATGAGCTAGTATGCATCGCATACTAGCTCATTATGAAATACTTACCTTAGAACGAGCCCCCGCCGTGCTGTCCGCTCACCTCTATGACGGGCGACATGTCTAGTCGCCCGTCTTCCGGGATCGTGGCATCCGGCCATCTGATTGGCCGGAGCCGCGGTGACGTCACTCCCGCGCACGCGCACGGGAGCCAACAGTCACGGCACGGGGCTCTGAAGGAACGGCACGAGCGGCCGTTCCTTCATAGCGCATGCGCCGGTGACGTCACTGGATGCATCGAAGGTAAATATCTCCTAAACGGTACATGTTTAGGAGATATTTACAGTACCTATAGGTAAGCCTTATCATAGGCTTACCTATAGGTACAACTTCCCGAGGAGGGTTTACTTCCTCTTTAAAACTTGAGAGCGAAAAATCTTGTGCAGCTCTGCGTAGAAAACAATCAGCTTCCAGGCTGTTTTTTTGTCAATGCTTAATTGAACAAGCTGAACTTAGAAGCTGATTGGCTACCGTGCACAGCTACACCTGATTTTTCACAGTTTTAAAAAATCAATCCCATTGTCTTGCTTATGCAGGGCAAAGTGTTTATGTCTCTCGAAAGGGCACTTCTCAACACTTCTGGGTAGGAGGAGCATTTGACCTGATCCCCTGTGACAGTGCATGGACCTAGCAACCAAACACTAGGCTCAAGCACTGTCATATGACCAAGGGAGTGCATTGCTATGTTCATAAATAATCTTCATATGAATTTATTAGCCTCAAACTGCAACTAGTATTAGAATTCAAAGAGCAACAGTCTTGCCTACTATAGAGAAATTAAATTAGCAGCTAGCAAGGATATAATAAGCATCTGGAGTAGAACTGCTACTAGAGTCCAAATCTGGATGTCACAAAACACTGAGTGGTTGTTGAGTCATCAGTTTTTGTAGCATTTAACCAGTTCACGCCCTGCCTAGAGAAAGGGCTGTATGGCCATCGAAATACAGCAGCCTGAAGTGATGTATGCAGGTTTGGACTTCTCACTGATATGGACGGAACCTGAGATCTGAGATTGCTAATTCTGTGACTTGTCAGCTTTTATAAGTTAAGCAAATGTCATTTTAATTCTCTTTAAGCGTGGGTGTGGTGTTTCACTCTTTCTATGCCAAGTGACTTAAAATACATATACCTGCTATGAAAAGTTTCCTTACGTTCATTGCAAATGAACTTAAAAGGAACGGTGCCTGGCTATTAAGACTATTTATTTTCAATATCTACGATCAAGTGCCATCAGAGCTCCCCAGCTTATGGACACATCTTACTACTGTGCTGGCTGAAGAGGAGTAAGGAGTTGTAATTGAGCACAATTTAGGTAAGTATATGGGGGTCAGTTGCCCTTTCCAAGACACGGTCTCTTTTTTGTGTATGAGCACAGTGACCATGTCTCTTCAAGTGATACAGAATGCAATTGGCATGTATTTCAGAAAGTAAATTTTGATGATAAAAAACAAAAACAAAACAAGATGGCAGCTGCGTTTCTATGGCTGTGGAAAAAATATAAAGGTACATATTGTCAGGTTGGAGTTTTGTTTTAAAGGATGCCTTGCACCCGCATAGTCATGAAGGATGGTAGGTTGAGAGGTAGAGCATTGGATCTGGAAGACTTCCAGGGTGACCTAAAGATGGCAGAAGGTATTAGAAGACAGGATTTGTGTCCACTATTGATGATTTTGCCATCTGGTGTAGCCTATTTTGTGTAGAAGTTTGCTTAAGTGATGTTTTAAACTCCCTTTTTACACTGTGGTAAAAATTTGTTGCACAGCTATGGCTTAAAGTTATTAAAATGCTCAGAATGTCATCATGCCCTGATTAAATGTGATTGCCTTGAGCCATCCCTGTCCTAGCAAAATGGAAGGGGCTAAACGTCTCTAAGTCAAACGGGCTGAAATAGTTGCAAATCCATGCTAATCCAATGGCTATTTGTCAGTTGCTGCCGTTATGCAAATTGTGAGCGAAAATGTAAATGCAATAACATAACCAAATCTGAGCAGGCAATTTTTTTCTGTCAAATACATTTTTTTTTGGTATTCCAGTCATATTTTTATTTCTTCATTTTGTTTATTTGTATTTGTTCTTATGCTATCAGACCCAAATTCAGCTAATAAGGGGACACACTGCACCATATCTGTGCTACCACTGTCGAGTAGATTGGAGTTTGCATAGCTCTGACACCAACATCTCTCGGCAAAGCCAGCAGTGCCAGTCCAATGCTTCCTCTCATTTTCATGTAAGTAATCACCTTTAGGTGTCTGCATTTTTCTCACTGATAGCAAGTGTAAGGGACATTCTTTCTCCCATTAACCACCAAGGTAGAAATAATCCTTTCTCCCACTAACCACCAATGTAAAATCATTTCCTCCTTCAAGTGACCACCAATGTAGAAGGAATTCTTCCTTCCACAGGCTTCCAATCTAAGGTATATTTTTTCCTCCAAATGACCACCAAATAACGATATTCTTCTCCTCTTGACGGGTAGGAGATTATATTTCCACAGGCTAACAATAAAAGGAGGCAATTTAATGGCCACCAAATCATGCGGGCATCACAATAATAGTGTATTCTGTCAATCATTTGATATCAATTTCCTATGGTAATATGAACAAGCTTTCCTAGATAGGTGTGTGCCTCTGTAAAATCTATACAGCTAATGAGCATATGAAGCATTCCTCTGGCTAAATTTCCAAGTTGAAAGCTTGTAATTTATTTTGTCTATGAAAGTAAGGAACTCCTTTGACAAAATATAGCACTGCATCAACATTTTTATGTCAAATTGTGTGGGTGAAGAACTTTATGCTAAAAAGACCCTTCTACTTATGTGTCAGGTGTCACTGTCCCCATTATACCCATGTGGCTACAGTTAACCCCTTTGGCGCTGGTGCCTCCCGGCCCTTTAAGGGGTTTCAGATGCCCGGAGGCGGGGTTGGGTTTATGATCATGTGACCGCCATGGTTGGCTGTCACAGTGGTCACATGATTGGAAAGCTCCTGATTGCAAGTAGCAATTGTGCGCTGTTAGCCGCCAGTAACTGTGTTGGTAACTGGTACATAAATATGCGCCGACTCAGTGCCTGCCGAGAGGCCGCATATTTGCATACTGACGATGCAAAGAGGTTAATTAACAATAGCCTGCCTTTTTTTTAAACTCAGCTCTGAGCTTCAGAAGAAGCCTCAAGTGCAGTGTTGCCAAAAGTCAGTAAATTTACTGGCAGCCAGTAAAAAAATGGGCACTCTTCTCCCACCAGTAAATGCCAGTGACAGGAAAAGTTTGCCAGTAAAAAATATGGCTTTGCGCTTGGCTCAGAACTGCGTATGTGCAGTTCTGGTCGAGAGACGGCTGAGACCATCTGAATGTCTGCTACAGTGTGTTTGGGTGGTGCCAGTGGGTGGGAGAGTCTGGCCGAGCAGAGTGGCCTGAGTCTCGTGTGCGGGTCTGCTGAAAGGGAACAAGGCAAGCGGACATTGTAGCGGACAAACCTGACACCCCGTGACACTTTTTGGGGACCAGTGACACCAATACAGTGATGAGTGCTAAAAAAAAATGCTGTTGGTGTACTGACACTGGCAGGGAAGGGGTTAACACCAGGGGTAATCAAAGAGTTAAATGTGTTCCCTGGAAGTACTTTCTTGCTGTGTGGGGGATGGTTTAACTGAAGGAAGACATGCTCAGCAGAAACACAAGATCTCTGTCTTCCCTTCTAACAAAACGGCGATCTCCCTTGTTTACATAGACAGACCGCCATTCTGCCTCTCTCGGAACGATTGCCGGGTTTCTGCAGTACCCACTGATTGGCTCCCGCTGTGTCCAATCGCAATGCTAGCGGGGCTCTGGCAGCACACGTGCATGGCCCAGGGCCGAAGAAAAAAATCACGTACAGGTACGTGATTTCACACTTAAGGGCCACCCTGCCGCAGTATATGTACAGTATCTCACAAAAGTGATTACACCTCTCACATTTTTGTAAATATTTTATTATATATTTTCATGTGACAACACTGAATAAATGAAACTTAGCCATTATCCCTTCCTGGTGTCATGTGACTCGTTAGTGTTACATGCTCTCAGGTGTGAATGGGGAGTAGGTGTGTTAAATTTGGTGTTATCGCTCTCACACTGGTCACTGAAAGTTCAACATGGCACCTCATGGCAAAGAGCTCTCTGAGGATCGGAAAAAACAATTTTTTGCTCTTCAGTGTTGTCACATGAAAGGATATAATAAAAAATTTACAAAAATGTGAGGGCTGTACTCACTTTTGTGAGATACTGTGGGGCGGTACTTAAGCAATTAAATCACATTGCTAATTGCATATTGTACTTGTTTATAGCCTAAACTTGCACCTTTTGGAAATGCCAGGAAAAACTTGGCTGTGCCAGTAAATTTTGGGTGTCGTGTCAGTAAATTTCAATCTGGTAGGTTGGCAACACTGCCCACCTGTTTGATGCTGTTTGGGACCATTGGCTTTCTGACCCAGTTACTCTTGCCTCTGTATCTCCATGCTTTGTATTATGACCTACTGTTTGATATGACCCATGATATCTGATGTATCGTTTGTGTTACTATTCTGGTGTGTTTTGTGAAGCATTGGGAAACTGTTTAGATTTTTTTCCCTGTATTAGCTAGATATTTTTTCTTCTAGATTTGTTTTTTTGTTGTTACTCTGTATTGGGTTTTTCTATAAAACTGAATAAATATATCTTTAAAAAAAAAGCATTAAAAAAATCTCAGGAGACCTTAAAGAAAATGGGATTTGAAAATTGATAGACATTATTCATAGCTTGAGCGCACTAGAAAATGGGAAAAAGTGCTGGTGGGGCTCTCTAGCAGGTTGAACTTATGTATGTCATTAATATTGAATATGTATGCATATATACTATATATACTGTATGTATGTGTATATATATATATATATATATATATATATATATATATATATGTGTATATGAAAAGAACTGTGTGTGTCATATGACCAGGCAGAAGAACTGGGGAAGGAAGTTGCTCATTCAAGCAGTGGTTGGGCCGTAAGCCTTGAAATACTGTATATAAAAAGTGAAAAAAATTCTACTTGTGCACGGTTTAAATTTTTCATTCAGACATTGTTATAGTGCACCAGTCAACTTTACTTTTTTTGTCGATCGTCCATAAATCTGCTCCTGCAACCCACCCAGTCATAAAATTGTGTCTTGGTGTGGAGCTTTTATTATCCTCTCCTACTGGCTTTTTTGTTTAAACAGCTGCTCCTTAATTACTATTTTGCTTCACCAGGTTCAGACTCCCAAAGTCAGCAGAGCTGACTTCACATTGTGCATCGCTGTGCCTTGTAAATGTGCAGAAAATGGTCTTTCTTTAAAGGACTGGTGCCTGCAATACGGTCATACCGCAGCTTTTTCCATAAACCCCAAAGTGTAACTACAAATGGGTTTTCAAAACCCCTTGCCTAGAAAGTTTGAGAATTGCTTGATGATGCAGCAAGCAGAACGGAGAAGAATTTATACAAAATATGCCTCATTCAGTGCCTTGAAAAAGTATTCATACCCCTTGAAATTTTCCACATTTTGTCATGTTACAACCAAAAAACGTAAATGTGTTTTATTGGGATTTTATGTGATAGACCAACACAAAGTGACACATAATTGTGAAGTGGAAGGAAAATGATAAATGGTTTTCAAAATTATTTACAAATAAATGTGCGAAAAAGTGTGGCGTGCATTTGTATTCAGCTCCCCTAAGTCAATACTTTGTAAAACCACATTTCCTGCAATTACAGCTGCAAGTCTTTTTGGGGATGTCTCTACCAGTTTTGCACATCCATAGAGTGAAATGTATGCCCATTCTTCTTTGCAAAATAGCTCAAGCTCTTTCAGATGGCAAGGGAGCACACAGGGGCCCAGAGACAGCAGAACACAAGTGAACTGGATAGGAGGAGTGGTGGGGGCAGCATACAGAGGAACCAATCTCCTCCATTTTCCTCCTACAGCTACAGGAGGAAAAGGGTAGACAGTGATTTCTCTACATGCTGTCCCCACTATCCCTCCTATCCAGGTGTACAGGGGAGCCGCACAGGCCCCCTGGAGCATGGGGCCCGGTTGCAATTGCAACCACTGTAGTTGCGCCCCTGAGTAGATGTTCACAGCCTGCATGTCTACTCCATAGTAAGAGGCTTGCTATGGTGGCAGAAACAGAAAAGGAGGAGCGGAGAGTGGGGGGGGACCCCAAAAGAGGAGGTTCGGGGCTGCTCTATGCAATACCATTAAAATGAGCAGGTAAGTATAACATGCATGTTAGTTTAGGGGGGGGGAAACAAAGTCTTTAGAACCACTTTAACATCTAGATGTTCCCTATAAAAGCTTCAGTTTTTGAATTCAGTTCCACCTTAAAGCCCCATGGTTTGCCCACAGGTATAGCTAGACTAATATCTTTGAATGAACTTTGCCTTTAAACATTGTAAAAAGAAAATGCTCTCTTTAGAAGATAACTGATGCTATTCTTTCCCGACTCTAGAAATCTGACTGATACTCTTACTGTCATTGTCACATAATTTGTATCTGAATTTATTTTTCTTCCCTGGTACATGCTCTGCAGATTGAATGAGCTCTGCCAAGCAGTTGTATATTGTCCTCCGCTGTGCATACAGCCCGAAGCTTCCTCTCATTAGCTTTGATTGTTCAGGAATGGGAGCAATCAGCAGTTCCAAATGACTCTAATTTTTGCAAACAGCTATAGCAATTCCAGCAGGTGTTTGTTCGGGGGATTATGATTAACTCCTTCACCTTGTGGTTCATGACCTTGGACTTCCTGCTAGGAGGGAGCGACAGGTGAATCTGCATATGCAGATATTTAGTCATTGTTGACATATTATTCAATTATATCATGTTGAATCTAAACCTTAAGTAATCAGCTAGATACAAAGTTAAAATACACATTTGGGAGTGATTTTACCTGCCCAAAAAAAAAAAATTAGCTTTTCTATCCATCCAGTTTTAAGATTTACACAGCTCTGCCATTCAGCACAGTAAAGCTAGATACACATTATACAACTTTTGTTGTTCAATTTCCTTTATGCCCCATACACACGTGCAGATTATCTGCAGACTTTTGTCTGCAGACTTACCAAAACCATATAATATGAGGTCAAACCTAAACACTTTCAATTTGTATGCAATCCGGCAGGCCCTTGCACTACATAGAAAAGGTAAGTCTGCAGACAAAAGTCTGCAGATAATCTGCACGTGTGTACGGGGCATTAGATTTATCTTCAACTATGTAGTGCAAGGACCTGCCTGATTGCATACAAATTCAAAGGGTTTAGGTTTGTCCTCACATTAAATGGTTTTGGTAAATCTAAAGGAAAAAATCTAAAGAAAGTTGTATGGTGTGTATCCAGCTTAAAGAGGTTGTAAACCCCCCAATGGTAAGTTGTAACTATAGGTAAGCCTATAATAAAGCTGGATACACACTATCCAACTTTTGTGGTTAGATTTCCCTAAGATTTACCTTTTCTATGTAGTGCAAGGGCCTGCCAGATTGCATACAAATTGAAAGTGTTTAGGTTTGACCTCATGTTATATGGTTTTGGTAAGTCTAAAGGAAAAAGTCTTCAGAAAATCTTATAGTGTGTATGGCCCATAAGGCTTACCTATAGGTACTGTAAATATCTCCTAAACTTGCACCGTTTAGGAGATATTTACTTTTCTTGCAGCCCCGTATACCATCGGCGTATGCTCTCTGAAGGAACGGCCACCCGTGCCGTTCCTTCAGAGCCCTGTCCCGTGAACGGCGGCTCCCGCGCGCATGCGCGGGAGTGATGTTATCGCGCCATCAGCCAATCAAATGGCCGGAGGATGTGAACCAGGACGTAGGATGACCGAACTTGTCGGCTGTGTTACTGCTGAGAGAGCAACACTGCGGGGGCTTTGTTCTAAGGTAAGTATTTCATAATGAGCTAGTATGCGATACACATAACCTCATTATGCCTTTGTCTTACAGGTTTTTTTTTTTTTTTTCAGTTTACAACCTCTTTAAGCCTAGTGATCAGATTTTTCTCTCCCACAGTTAAGCAGAACAACTACGTCACCTTCCCACCCCCCAGCCTGTAAGAGCCGGTTCACATTTATGCGATGACAGACATCGCATGTGATTCAGAGCGCACTGCTCTGCAAGTCACATGCGATGTCTGTGCGATGGGAATTCAGCCATACAGATTGTATGGCTGAATTTGCATCTAATTCAGGCACAACTCGCACAGGACCCTTTTTTGGGCCCCTACCAAAATCAGATTCATGCCCGAACTGACACGGCGATATGCAAACTGATCTGGGGGTGTTATTAACTTCGTGTTGACCCCCCCCCAGCAATTCACATATGGCAGTGTGAACTGCCTGCGAGTTGAATGTGATGCGGGAATCCACAGTGGAGTTGCAGGATTCCCGCATCACATATGTGTGAACCGGGACTAAAGGAGTAGTGTAATACTAAAGAGATATCCCTTTGCTCTCTCTTCTCCTGTTAGCATGTGTCTTGTAAGCACATGGGAATGCAGGACTCCAGATTGGTTTTTAGTGCTGCCTCTAATCACTTAAGCCCCAGAAGGTTTACCCCCCCCCCCCCTTCACGATCAGGCCATTTTTTTTGCGATGCGGCACTGTGTTATTTTAACTAACAATTGCGCTAACGTTTAACACTGTACCTACATACAGGTTATGTCCTTTTCCCCCCCCCAAATAGAGCTTTCTTTTGGTGGCATTTCATCACCTCTGCGGTTTTTATTTTTTGCGCTATAAACAAAAAAAGACAATTTTGAAAAAAAAAATAATATATTTTTTACTTAATACTTAAAAATTATCGGTACATCCAATAAATAATGTAAAAAATCAAACTTATTCATTAATTTAGGCCAATATGTATTCTGCTACGTTTTTTTGGTAAAAAAAAAATCCTAATAAGTGTATATTGATTGGTTTGCGCAAAAGTTACAGCGTCTACAAACAGGTGTGTTCTGCAGCATTTTAATACATATTACTGCATTTCAGTACAGTTCTGTGCAGAAAAAAATGCAGTATGTTCTACTTTTTCTGGAACTGGAGTGCACTGGAACTGCAAGCACTAGTGTGAACTATGCCATTGAAAACCATGTAACCTACTTTCTATGCGTTTTGGATGCAGAAAAGAAAGCACTGGAATGCATGTGGTGTGAACTAGCCCCAATGCCAAACTATTCAGTGGATTACTTGGAAAACATCAGGCAGCACAGCAATAATCAACTGCAACTAGCTGCAGATCTGTAACAGCACTTGCTATAGTGAGTAATAGATGATCCAACTTTCATGAAAATGTCCACAATTGTGAACACTCATGCATGATCTTGCATTGCCACCATGTATGTGAAGAGTAGTGGCCAAGCCAAAAGTCAGAGGCGTAACTAGAACCTTCAGGGCCCCGGTGCAAGAAACCATGCAGGGCCCCCTGGACCCCTGGCCCGGAGCCCTTCCCTCCAAGCATGGGGCTCTACCCACTGATCCTGGGGCCCTTTACTCTCCTTGCGGGGCCCTTTATTACGGTCCCGCAGAGGGACCCTTTCACAAGTTCTGCAGTGGGCCCTCTTCCTGCCTTCTTGGGGCCTCCCCATGGTGGTGCAATGCCAGGGACCGGTCGCAAGTGTGACCTTTGCGATCCTGGAAGTTCACCCACTGGTGTCAGTAGTTTTTATTTTTTGGTTCTTTTATTGTATTATTTTTTTATCCTTTTATGATATTATTTTACTATGTCACTGACTATGACTCTGTCCATTCAGAAAAGGAAGGAGCTGGTAAATTACATATTTGCCGACCCCTTCCTGGTTCTCTATTGTGACACATCCCCTGCGGCAGCCGGCAGGAGAGGGAAGGAAGCACAGTGGGGGGGGGGGGGGGACCAGGGGAGCACGCAGGGGCCCAGAGACAGCAGAACACAAGTGAACTGGATAGGAGGAGTGGTGTGGGTAGCATACAGATGAACCAATCTCCTCCATTTTCCTCCTGCAGCTGCAGGAGAAAAAGAAGGGCAGTGATTTCTCTACGTGCTGCCCCCTGCCGCCCCTCATATCCAGGTGTACAGTGGAGCCGCACAGGCCCCCCTGGAGCATGGGGCCCGGTTGCAATTGCAACCCCTGCAACCCCTGTAGTTACGCCCCTGCCAAAAGTAACCACTTGCTGACCATGCCATAGCCGAATGACAGCTACAGCTTGGATAGCTAGTTCTGGGAGGGTGTCTATTGATGTCCTCCTGTGAATGCTCTTCTCACTCGCCCCCCTTGGGCAAGCAATTGGAAGTATCCGTTACCCAGCACATCATGGATCGGAGTAAAGGGCCAATCACAGCAGCCCTTTAACACATGATCGCTCCCTGCAATGACCAGTGTCATGTCTGATTCAGCTCTCTCCTCTTCTCATTCCATACAGCGTGTGAGGAGAGAAGGGAGAAGCTGCAACAGCATGAATCTGCTTGATTTTTACTACACTACAGTGCCCATCAGTGCCACATCAGTGCATACCAGTGCTCTACAGGGCCATTACAGTGTCCATCAGTGCCCTACAGTGTCACTACAGTGAGTGATTAGTGAAATCAGTGAGTGCTTATCAGTGCACAGTGTCCATCAGTGAGTTCTCATCAGTGCCACCCTATCAGTGGATCCTCATCAGCGCTTGTCAGTGCCATTAAAAAAAACAACAATTTTCAAAAGTTGATGGAAAAAATTACAAAACTGTTCAAAAGACTCATTATGCCTCAAAAATATTCTTTGGGGTGTTTGCTTTCGAAAATGGGGTAATTTTATGTGCGTTTTCATTGTTCTGGTGTGTCAGGGCATTCAAATGTTGAATAGGTAGTCAATAAATCAGATGTGTAATTTATGTCGGAGTGATCACTGTCAACAAACCGGCGTCATGTCCGGTTCAGCTCTCTCCTCTCCTTATACCGATCCATACAGCATGTGAGGAGAGGAGCGAGAAGCTGCAACAGTGTGAGTCTGCTTGATTTTGCCACACCAGCGCATACCAGCACCACATCAGTGCCCCTATAGGTGCCAACAGTGCCCTACAGTGCTACTACTGTGTCCATCAGTGCCCTACAGTGTCATCAGTGCCCTACAGTGCCACCAGTGCCATACATTGCCAATACAGAGCCATCAGTGCCCATCAGTAAGTGCATATTAGTGCCATCTGTGAGTGCTTATCAGTGCCCATAAGTGAGGGCTCATCAGTGCCGCCCTATCAGTGGATCCTCAACAGCTCCTGTCAGTGCTGTAAAAATGTGTAAGAAATGTATTAAAAAAATGTGTTTTCATTTTCTTTACACAATTTTCAACTGGTGAAAATTTTTTCAAAAGACACATTTTGACTCAAAAAATATTCTTTGGGTGTTTGCTTTCCAAAATGGGGTAATTTTGTGGGCGTTTCCATTGTACTGGTGCATCAGATACCAAAATATTGTATTTTATATATATTTTTTTACACATTATAGTTATGAACATTATTTAAATTTCATTTGAGATTGTAACAGGACAACACCAATATATAACTGGTATATGTGACATTTATTGATGTAGGGTGGGGCCAACTATTTTGAGTTGGTATCGGTCCTTGACCCATTATACACAATGATTGAGAGCGGTTTGTCATGATTAACTTTATTTCATATATTAGTAACCTTTGAGTATATTTAATAGGTTAATATTGTTGTTGTCTTGATGGGGTCTATGTGAATAAGATCATATATAAACCTTTCATATCTAATACAACAAATATCCACTAGATGGCGTTGCAATCAGCCCCCTCTAGGTGATTGTCATTATTGTTTATTATATATGTATTGCACCAATATATTGTTGCACGGGTTGACAACTCTATGGGTGTTACTTGTGCTGCGTGCAACAGCTCAGCTTAAAGTGTTTGCCCGATGGTGGATGTATGATCGTAACAGTTCTGATTACCTCTTCAATGATGGCGGAACGGTCTTCACTCACTTCCGGGCATCCAGTCTTCCCTTCTTATAAATAGATGGCGTCAGTACGCCGTCCGCACCTTTGAAAACGTCATCTGTGACGAAACGTCGTCAGGGCACGGCGTACTGACGTCATCTGACTGCGACCCACGAGTGCGGACGAGCGGAGCCGTCCGGCCGGCGGCAACTTCCATTGCTCACCCATTCCTGGTTTTTGTAAGTTTTTTTGCTTTTACGAAATAAATGTTTTTATGGTTTTACGCTATGGGAGCCCTTTTTTCTTCTTATGGTGGTGAAATCCTGTATTGCTGAAACTCCTGAGACCCAGTCACCTACATCTCTGGTCGGATCCCCTGGTTACTCGTTTAACATACAGGCTTGGATTACATGCAATTTGGGGTCGGTCTTTGGCCACTTGATTTACCCTACAGGCTTGATACAACTTCTCATGTGGTAAGAGGCAACTCTCACAGGTGTGATATTGCGGGCTCCTGAGTGGTACACTGGATTTGTTTAGTACACTTTGGCTAACCTATATCTATCCAGGGTAAGAGGCGAATCCAGCTGGTGGTGGTTCAGCACGATTATTTCTTTTCAACGTTTTCTTCACTGTGTTATTACTTTTATGTTTGGTAAGAGGCTACTCCAACCGATACACATTTTAATCACTTAAGGCGTCAACCCTTAACCTTTCTGGTAAGGGGTATTTACCCTAAGTTCCCTAATTTTTGCATGACTTAATTTATTTTATTATTATTGTGGTGGAGGTCATTTCACATCTCAATCTTTATTTACCCACACCTGTGGTGATAGTCACAATTTGTTTGTTGGGTTTTACGCTATTGCGTTATTTTTTGCTTTTCATGATCCTATGTCCACTGAGTTGATTGATCATAGAGGCTTGGATCTACTGTCAAGGTGACAAGTTTCCACGCAGCGAGACTGCCTTTCTCTTACCTTCATCTGGTAAGCACATACCCTCAAGGGAGCTTGATCCTGGAATTTATCAATAATACATTTTTGGGCTTTTATGGACTTCACATCTCCATCTAATATATTTAGCGCGACTTATATATATAATATCTATTAGGGTGTGGTCACACTTGAAGTTGCTGCTGTCCCAATTTACTTGTTCCTTTAGCGCGGTTATTATTCCCTTACTTCACATTTTTGCTTTTGACCTTTAACTGCTGCTTTTGGATATATCCACACAAAATGGATATCTTTGAATATAGAGCCTCTAGGTCACTTAATACTGACAGGGTTTTTGAGGTACTTTCCACAGAGGAAACCGATGTAAGTGGACTCTTTATGAGGCTAAAAAAACTTACTTGTATCGGAGATCCATACCCAATGGGACATAGCCTTTTTGGACACCTATATCAAAAAGACTATGGTCCCTAGAAGCCTCAGGTGGGAGGTTTGTCCTCAGCTCGGCGAAGTTGAGTTAGAGGATTGGTACAAATATTTCAACGAAGCAGGGGTGAACTTCTTGCGTTTTCTGTCAGGTAGGAAGAGTGCTAAACTTTCCAGACTCGATGATGAAATAAAAATAGTCAAAGAGAAATTGGCACCCTATAAGGAAAGTGAAGAATATAAATCTTCCTCAGCTGATCTCTTAAAAAATCTTGAAAAGGAAGAGAGAGATCAGAAAATCAAGAAACGTAAGAAGTTCAATAGGGATCTCCAAGATTACCATTCTAGTGGCGTTTTTGAATGGCAGAAACGACTAATGGCTGAATTAAATTCAGAAGAAGAGGGTATGGAGATCTCTACCGCTCAAAATAATAGAGCTGCCCCAGTCCCCCCACAAACAGTGGATATTAATAAAAAGCCACAAAAAAAGGGTGCACATCAGAAAAATAGACGCCCTTCATTCAAATCACCTCATAGGGGACCAAACCCCAAAAAAGGTAAACAACCCCAGAATCAATCCAAACCTAATGGTACATATAACAACCAGGGTTATAAAACCAATTGGCAACAAGGGGAGAGGGATCAACATAACACTCCGAATTATCATCAAAGGGAATACACCCATTCATCTGGTTATCCCAATACTCCACAATGGAGAAAGGGGCCCTATAATTATCCTGAACCATCCTATCACTATAGGGATCAGGGCCCTGACTATGGCCACCAACGCCATTCATATGGGAGATATGATCAGAGCCCCCCTAGACCTGATAGACATTGGTATGATCCGCCTACAGGGCCTTTTAGGGGCTCTTTGAGGGAGCCTTACTGGCAGGGTAGGCCTGACAATAGACAGGATAACTACCAATATAACGTCCCAGTGGAAAATAGATTTTACCCTTTAAGGGACAATGAGGGCCCTAGTAACACCTTATCTCCCCCCAACCAAAGTGCTTCTCAGCCCCTTAGGGAGATAACGTCAGATAATACATCATCCCAGATACCCATCAATCAGAGCTATCCAGGGTGGGGTTTTCCCAAGGCCACACAGGGAACCAAGCGCCCCGCCGAGCCACAAGAGGAAACCGAGGAGGCAGGCGCATCAAACTTAAAAAAAGTAAAAACATAGCTGGGGCTGGTATATTCAATCTGAGTAAGGTAGTACTATCTGAATCCGAGAAACTTTTACTGGATAAAGGCTTGAAATATGCTCCTCCGAAACGTCTGGATAAGTTCCAGACGTACATGGATATCCATAAATTTGTAAGAAAACTTAATATAAAAAGATACATATTAAGTAACCCTATTAAAGAAAATCGCTTAGTTAGCTCTGAGATTCAACACTCAGGGCTTTCTAACGCCTCATTATTTAACCCGCCTGGTTCTCTAGCCCCATCACTAAAGGTATTTAGGGATGTGTTGCTTAGAGATCTGGATAAGGTCAAACCACATAAAACCTCCTTGTCCGCTGACCTACAAAAGGGATTAGATTCCCTTTGTGACAATAAAGATCTGGTCATCAGGCCAGCGGATAAGGGGGGTGGGATCGTTGTACTTGACCGTAGCGACTATAACCGGGAGATGCAACGGATTTTAGGTGACAACTTGACCTATATCCCCCTATCTAGGGATCCCAAAGTTTCCTATAAAAAGATTCTTGAGGGTATTGTAGAAAGAGGATTCAATCAAAATATAATCAATAAAAAAGAAAAGGCATTTTTGATCCCTAAGTGCCCTCGCACACCGGTTATTTACTATCTACTGAAGCTGCATAAGAGTCTGACTTCCCCCCCGGGTCGTCCCATTGTCAGTGGCATCGACTCTGTGACGTCCCGGGTGGGGAAGTACATTGACTCTTATCTGCAGCCACTGGTGCAAAATACACCATCTTATATTAAAGACACGAGACATGTCATCGGTCTCTTGACCAGCGTGACCCCCACTGACAATCTTTGGATGGTCACAGCTGATGTCTCTTCCCTTTACACAATCATTCCACATAATGTCGGGCTAAATGCGGTTAACATGTTTCTCAATAGGAATTCTGATTTGCCGGCTATCCAGATATTATTTATTATGGAGTTATTGGAGTTTGCAACCCACCATAATTATTTCTGGTATAGCGGGCAATTTTATCGCCAGGTCACCGGTGTGGCCATGGGTGCCAAATATGCCCCATCCCTTGCTAATCTGTTTATGGCCCAGTGGGAGGAGGACGTTATCTATGCCCATCGTAGACCGCAGATACTTCTTTGGGCTAGGTATATAGATGACGTGCTCCTCCTCTGGGATGGCCATCACAGTGACTTGATATCCTTTTTAGACCATTTAAACACCAATGATCGGGGTATACAGTTAAACTATGAATGCAGCCAGTCTACCATCAATTTTCTTGACCTTACTATTAACATCAAAGATGGACAGTTCTGTACGTCCACATACTTTAAAGCAACCGATAGGAATTCATATATTCCTATCGATAGTTGCCATTATGCACCTTGGCTGAGGGCCATACCCAAAGGCCAATACCTCCGCATTAGGCGCAACTGTAGTGACTTTCATGATTTCCAAACTCAGGCTCGAGTTCTTACTAAGAGATTTCTTGATAAGGGATATGACGAGGGATTACTTAAAGAGACCCTGACGGAGGTTAGTCGAATAGACAGAAGTCAACTACTGAGCGGGAATTCAAAAGTGGATCCAAAGGATTCATCATTCGGCCTGCCTTTTGTCACTTCTTTCTCTAGCCAGCACATGAGTATTAAGAACATTGTCAGCCGCCATTGGCACATTCTAGGGAATGATCCCGTCTTGGGCAGTACTCTGCCAGATAGACCACGTGTGGTGTTTAGAGGGGCTCCCACCTTGAGAGACAAGGTGGCACCTAACATTTTAGAACCACCAGCTCCTAAACCTACCTTTTTAAGCCAAATGACTGGATTCTATAAATGTAATAGATGTCGGGTTTGTTCCTTTAGCTCCAACAAGCGTAGAACAGTAAAAGAATTCACTTCTACCAGTACAGGTAGAGTTCATGCCATTAGGCCATTTGTTTCCTGCATGAGCACTGGCATTGTATATTTACTCCAGTGCCCATGCGGGCTACAATACATAGGCCGAACTAAACGACCGCTACAAGTGGGACTCAACGAACACATATCCAATATCCTTAAGGGATTTCCTAAACATTCAGTGTCCAAACACTACGCTCTTGTCCATGGTAAAAATCCCGCCAATACGTTATTTTTAGGGATAGATAAATTCACACCACACTGGAGAGGTGAACCCCTAGTTAGAGGCATCTCTAAATTAGAGATGACCTGGATTCACCGAGTCAAAACCTATGTACCGTTTGGACTGAACGTTGATATAGAAGTGAATGCGTTCATAAATAATGCTTAGTCTGATCCGGTCACTTAGTCATTACAAGCTCTTTTTTCCATTGATATTAATATTTTTTCATTATTTTGATGGAGATGCATGATGTCACCCATGCATTTTGGGTTAAGTTTAGCTTGACCAAATATTGTATTTCATATATATTTTTTTACACATTATAGTTATGAACATTATTTAAATTTCATTTGAGATTGTAACAGGACAACACCAATATATAACTGGTATATGTGACATTTATTGATGTAGGGTGGGGCCAACTATTTTGAGTTGGTATCGGTCCTTGACCCATTATACACAATGATTGAGAGCGGTTTGTCATGATTAACTTTATTTCATATATTAGTAACCTTTGAGTATATTTAATAGGTTAATATTGTTGTTGTCTTGATGGGGTCTATGTGAATAAGATCATATATAAACCTTTCATATCTAATACAACAAATATCCACTAGATGGCGTTGCAATCAGCCCCCTCTAGGTGATTGTCATTATTGTTTATTATATATGTATTGCACCAATATATTGTTGCACGGGTTGACAACTCTATGGGTGTTACTTGTGCTGCGTGCAACAGCTCAGCTTAAAGTGTTTGCCCGATGGTGGATGTATGATCGTAACAGTTCTGATTACCTCTTCAATGATGGCGGAACGGTCTTCACTCACTTCCGGGCATCCAGTCTTCCCTTCTTATAAATAGATGGCGTCAGTACGCCGTCCGCACCTTTGAAAACGTCATCTGTGACGAAACGTCGTCAGGGCACGGCGTACTGACGTCATCTGACTGCGACCCACGAGTGCGGACGAGCGGAGCCGTCCGGCCGGCGGCAACTTCCATTGCTCACCCATTCCTGGTTTTTGTAAGTTTTTTTTGCTTTTACGAAATAAATGTTTTTATGGTTTTACGCTATGGGAGCCCTTTTTTCTTCTTATGGTGGTGAAATCCTGTATTGCTGAAACTCCTGAGACCCAGTCACCTACATTTCTGGTCGGATCCCCTGGTTACTCGTTTAACATACAGGCTTGGATTACATGCAATTTGGGGTCGGTCTTTGGCCACTTGGTTTACCCTACAGGCTTGATACAACTTCTCATGTGGTAAGAGGCAACTCTCACAGGTGTGATATTGCGGGCTCCTGAGTGGTACACTGGATTTGTTTAGTACACTTTGGCTAACCTATATCTATCCAGGGTAAGAGGCGAATCCAGCTGGTGGTGGTTCAGCACGATTATTTCTTTTCAACGTTTTCTTCACTGTGTTATTACTTTTATGTTTGGTAAGAGGCTACTCCAACCGATACACATTTTAATCACTTAAGGCGTCAACCCTTAACCTTTCTGGTAAGGGGTATTTACCCTAAGTTCCCTAATTTTTGCATGACTTAATTTATTTTATTATTATTGTGGTGGAGGTCATTTCACATCACAATCTTTATTTACCCACACCTGTGGTGATAGTCACAATTTGTTTGTTGGGTTTTACGCTATTGCGTTATTTTTTGCTTTTCATGATCCTATGTCCACTGAGTTGATTGATCATAGAGGCTTGGATCTACTGTCAAGGTGACAAGTTTCCACGCAGCGAGACTGCCTTTCTCTTACCTTCATCTGGTAAGCACATACCCTCAAGGGAGCTTGATCCTGGAATTTATCAATAATACATTTTTGGACTTTTATGGACTTCACATCTCCATCTAATATATTTAGCGCGACTTATATATATAATATCTATTAGGGTGTGGTCACACTTGAAGTTGCTGCTGTCCCAATTTACTTGTTCCTTTAGCGCGGTTATTATTCCCTTACTTCACTGGTGCATCAGGGCCTTTAAAGTGTAATAGGTAGTCTAGAAATTCAATGTGTATTTATGTCTCACACATGTGGTATCGTATCGCTATACTCAGGAGTAGTGATGAGCCGAACACCCCCTGGTTCAGTTCGCACCAAAACACTGCGAGGAAAAGATTGTTCAAACAAACGAACTCCATTGAAGTAAAAAATCAAATGGCCTCATTTTGAAGGTTTAAATGCAAGTTATTGCCCCAAAAAAGTGTATGGGGGTCCGTGTACTAACCTGGGGAACATGTAGCAATGCAAAAAAAGTTTTTAAAAGCGATCGTTTTTAAAGGAGCAGTGATTTACTGATTTTAATGAGGCTTAAAGTGAAACTATAAAAATGAAAAATTCCTTCAACTATTGTGCCTGGGGGGTCCCCTGAATGTGCCTGTAAAGTAGTGCATCTCTACGATGTATGTAGCCTGCTGCAGCTATACTGACATTTCTAAAGGAAAAAAATGTCATGTACAAATATACATACAAATTTCAAATTGCATGTACTTGTCATTGAGGTGCAGAAAAATGGGACCTTGGTTGTTAATGGTGCCTGAACACTGTAACCCCTCGCAGGCACTCTTGCTGGGGGCAGGAACGAACCCTGCTGCTAAAAATTCCATACAAATTTTGAAATTGCATGTACTAGTCATACAGGTTCAGAAATATTGGGCTTTTGGTGTTTGTGGTGCCTGAACATCGTAACCCCTCACAGTTACTCTGCTGGGCGCA
Organism: Pelophylax lessonae; assembly: GCF_965119305.1. NCBI lineage: Eukaryota > Metazoa > Chordata > Amphibia > Anura > Ranidae > Pelophylax > Pelophylax lessonae. Next base: position 460,410,841 of record NC_138771.1, on the reverse strand, counting down.
AGAATGGGACCTGCTGGTAAGAATTCCATACAAATTTGAAATCGCATGTACTGTCAGTTGTCATAGAGGTGCAGAAAAATTGGGCCTTGGGTGTTGGTGGTGCCTGAACTCTGCAACCCCTCACAGTTACTCTTGCTGGGTGCAGGAACAGGCCCTGTTGCTCAAAGATTCCATACCAATTTGAAATTGGCAAAGATCAAGTGTTGTATGTGTTCTTATCAGTGATCTAGTGGGGGTGCTGTGCTGCCATCTGACCTGGCCAAGGTTGGATGGCAGCTATGCAAACTGGCTGGAGTGATGGGGACCTGGAAGGTTAGTATCGGCAGGAACTGAAACTGGGCCTTTGCTGTTGGTGGTGCCTGAACACTGTAACCCCTCACAGTTACTCTTGCTGGGCACAGGAACAGGACCTGCTGGTAAGAATTCCATACAAATTTGAAATCGCATTTACTTGTCATGCAGGTGCCAAAAATTGAGCCTTTTCTGTTGGTGGTGCCTGAAAACTGTAACCAACCCTTCACAGTTACTCTTGCTGGGTGCAGGAACGGGACCTGCTGGTAAGAATTCCATACAATTTTGAAATGGCATGTACTTGTCATACAGGTGCCAAAAATTGGGCCTTTGGTGTTGCTGGTGCCTGGACGCCATAGCCAACCTCTCACAGTTACTCTTGCTGGGCACAGGGCACAGAGACAGGGCCTGCTGTTAAAAACGACATACGAAATTTAAATTGTATGCACCTGTCATACAAGTGCAGAAAAATTAGCCCTGGGGGCTGGTAGTGACCTAAACCAAAAACATTATTGGAAGCTAGCAGAATCAAGGATGAGGACTAGGATTCAATCAGTTACATCAGCATCAGGGGCTTGATAGCTGTTGTTGATCCAGGACTGATTCATTTTGATAAAAGTCAGCTGGTCAATAGAGTCTGTGGACAGACGCACTCTTTTGTCCAACAGAAAACCTCCAGCAGTACTGAACGTCCATTCGGAAAGCACGCTGGAAGCAGGACAGGCCAGGGCTCCAATGCATATTGAGCAAGTTCTGGCCAGTGGTCAATCCTCAAGACCCAGTAACCCAGTGGATGCTCAGCTGAAAATGTCTCCAAGTCTGCTCTTGCACCTAGATAATCATGCACCATATGATGGAGATGCTGGCGATGGTTGCTTAAACCTAACAGCCCTGGGTGCTGCTGAGGACTAAAAAACTGTTTAAAGGCATCGGTCAGCCGGCCGCCTTCTCTAACGCTCTTCCTTTAGCTGCACGATGTCTCAGAAACACGTCCAGAGAATGTTAACCTCCCAGTGTCTGGAAAGGTGGTACACAAAGTTTTTTTTCAAGGCCTCCTCGAGATGTTTCATCCTCTGTGAAGGCAGGATGAGCTCTGCAACTTTACCCTTGTAACGTGGATCAAGAAGGGTTGCCAACCAGTAATTATCACGATAGCACGAATCCTCGAGTCCTTTCACAGGCTTTGCAGAATCAGGGAGCCTGTGCAACGTAAGTTGGAGGAGGCATGAGCTTCTGAGTCTTCTGGGTCACTAAGGATGACATGGCAGGAGCAACCTCTCCCCAACCACGTACAACTCCTGGGGTTTCTGGGGAATGACAACCATCCTTTGAAGACTGCTGTAAGCTATCCTCTACATCCATGCTGCTGCAATCCTCCTCCTCCTCTTCCTCCTGTGTGTTTTGTGTCCCTGCAGGCATGATATCTGCATAAAGGGGCCTTGTGAGGAAAGGAAGTCCTCCTCTTCCTCCCGCTGTTCTGCCTCAAGTGCCCTGTCCATGATTCCAGGAAGCATGTGATGCAGCAGGTAGACTATAGGCATAGTGTCACTGATGCATGCATCGTCACGGCTCACCATTCTTGTGGCCTCCTCAAATGTTGACAAGACGATGCATGTATCCTTAATCAAAAGCCACTGGCGTGGCGAAAAAAAAACAAGCTCCCCTGACCTTGTCCTTGTGCCATACTCACACAGGTACTCATTGATGGCCCTCTGCTGCGTGTGCAGCTGCTGCAGCATTGCCAATGTTGAGTTCCACCTGGTGGGCATGTCACAAATGAGGCGGTTGGTGGGCAGGTTGAATTCCTGCTGAATGTCAGATAAGTGAGCACTGGCATTTTATGAATGCCGGAAATGGCCACAGACTTTTCTGGCCTGCATCAGGAGATCTTGAAAGCCCGGGTATCTGGTCAAGAATCGCTGCACCACCAGATTAAGGACATGTGCCAAGCATGGAAAATGTCATATGGGTACAGCGTTGCATGACTGAGTAATTGACATTCAAAGTGTGAGAGTATTGAAAGCTGAAAATTGGCCTGCTAGGAAGGGGGTATAAGTGCCCAGAAGGCAAGTGGTTAAATTGTCCATCTAGCTTTTGTTGGAATAGTCTATGTGTAGGCAGGTGAAGTCTGCTGTCTCCAATGCAGGTTTCACTCAACAGCAGCAGCTATGCAAAGGTAGAGGCTATCATGTGGAACTGGGTTCCTCTATGTAACAAATATGTATGATAATAAATTAAACATACATTAGCAGCGCTTTAAACACCAATAAATTAGTGTGTATAAAGAACTGAATGTATAATTTCACTGTGATGAAACAAAAAATCATATCATTCAGATCACATAAATCCTATTAAGAGACACTGGATATGTCATTCACTCTGATGAATAGAATCAATAACTATCAAGTCCATCAATAACTAGTGCAAATAATAGGGAAAAACATATACAGTCCACTGATTTCGTGCTGAGACGCAATCTGAATGCGAATGAGAAAATAGTTGTGAGAGAGATCCGTGTGGCTACAAACAGTCTTTGAATCTTAAATGAACCTTCCCCACACCTCGTGGATGATCAGCCCCACATGTAGGAAAACTCACCACATATGAATGTAGTATGGGCCCAATATAAGCAGATTACACGACACTGAATCCAAAGATATGTGAGCAGTTCTCATCTCCTCCCTGCAGATTGGATCTCATAGGGTGATAATATCAATTGGATCCAGAAATAAAATGAACAATTCATAGTGAAGTCTGTTTAGAAAGTTTATTGCGACAACCCATACATCCCCTTATACTATGCACTTACAAAGTAACAATTGGATAAAAGCATCAAAGCATAGCTGACCGAGCTATCACAGCCTACTATGTGCTCACCTCTCTCCGTCCTGCGGTGTTCAGCGAGGAGGACAGTTCCGCAACACACCCGGCAAACCGCTGCGCTTGGATGTAATCAGATATTCAAGCCGTGTGGTCTCGCCCTGATGCGTATCGTCATGTGACTTCTTTAAAGGGTCAGAGATTTGTTCTGGGCACAGACCGAACAAGCAGTCACATACGCAGCAACATCAGTGCGGAGAGATGGCCACCATAACTGACGGGAAATAGCCCAGGACATCTGGTTCTAACCAAGATGAGCGTCAGTCTTGGAATTGTGGTACGTGTGCAAGAGTGTGATGCACAACCCCTCAGGTACAAAACATTTTCCAGCAGATCCCTCTGTGGGAGCATCAAATTGGGCAGCCAAGATCTGTTCCCCAAGAGGAGAGGTTAAGTTGGTGCAGATGGTAGTCAGGATATGATCTGAAGGTATAACTGGTGTTGGCACGGAGTCCTCCCTGGACAACTCAGAATACTGGCGAGACAAGGCATCGGCTTTAAAATTCTTGGAGCCGGGCAAATAGGAGGCCACATAGTTAAATCGAGACAAGAAAAAGGCCCATCTGGTCTGATGAGGTGTGAGCCTCTTGGCCTCCAAGAGATACGTCAGATTCTTATGATCGGTGAGAATGACAACTAGAATCACAGAACCTTCAAGCAGGTGTCTCCACTTCTTGAGAGCCAGGATAATGACCAAGAGCTATCTGTCTCCAATCTCGTAATTGCATTCAGCTGGAGACAGCTTCTTGGAGTAGAACCCACAAGGAAGCAAGGGTCCATCAGGTGTCCGAATTTGAGACAAGAGGGTGCCTACGCCTGTCTCAGACACATCCACCTCTAGGACAAATGGCAAACCAGGATTGGGATGAGACAGAATGGGAGCCAAAGGGAAAGCAGACTTGAGGACCTTGAAAGCTTGGATGGCAGTAGGCGTCCAATTGTGGGAATCGCTGCCCCTCTTGGTCAGATCTGAGATAGGTTTGGCCAAGGAAGAAAAGTTCCTGAATAATTTCCGATAGTAGTTGGCAAACCCATGGAAACCCTGAATGGAACAGAGACATAGGACAAGGCCATTGTAGAACAGCCGAAACCTTCTGAGGGTCCATGGAGAACCCTTCAGCAGAAATAATGTAGCCCAAGAAGGCAACCTGAGACAGGTGGAATTCACATTTCTCAAGCTTACAGAAAAGCCCATTCTCATGTAATCGTTGCAACTGTTGCAGCACCCATCTGACATTCAGGTAATGTGATTCAATGGAGTCTGAGGAAATCAAGATGTTGTCCAAATAGACTAATAATAACAAGGAGTACAGCGCCACATATGATAATAAACCCAAAGTATAAATATTGAGTACTCGAGAAAGGAAACATGAATCTGTGCTAATAGAAAGACCATAGATATCAGTCCATAAGTCCCATTAGGTGATGATCTGAACACAATTTCCTTTCTTATATGCTGATAAATATGAGAAAAAACAAGGAGAATCCTGCACCAAGGAATAGTTCATAAATTCCAAAAATGCTCCACCAAGTGCTCAGAGAGAAGTGTCTGCTTACCAGAGCAATTTGACCCTTGGTTAAGAGTGGTCAAAAAGCGAATGATGCGATGATACAGAGACCATATAATTTGCAGCAAGCAGCCAGCTTCAGGTCAGTAATCCAGCCTCATGTGCACACTGATGAACATGGCAACTCCAATTTCTCCCAATATCCAATCAGCTTAAAAAGGCCAGAAAGTACCTGGTGACCCTGATGATGAAAGTGATAGGACGGCTGGTGAACCCTTGGGACAGGCTCACATGACTCAGCACAGTATGACGTCACGGACACCGCACTGCTGCCGCCTAGATGCCCCACCGCTAGAGCGACCCCTGCCGGCCACACTTGGACTTGCCTCTGCGTACATGGCACAATCAAACGGACGATGAGGGGGAAGAGTACCAGTGCGCACCTTGTCAAATACATCTTGATACTCATGATATTCAGTAGGCAACACTGAATCTGAAGAGGTACAATGTACCTTAACTGGCCCATGGATACAAACAGCGCCACACTGTGGAGACCAAGAGAGGATTTCAACCGACTGCCAATCAAAGGTCGGATTGTGTTTCTGGAGCCAAGGGTACCCAGAAACAACAGAGTTGTGTGGGGACGATATAACCTGGAATCAGGTTTACTCCCTGTGAACAGCCCCTATCACCATGTCAACCATAACAGTCTCGTGGGTAACCTGTGCTAGTTGCAGGGGTCTGCCTTCAATTGCCTCGATGACTAGTGAAGAAACATGGGGCTGCAAGGGTATGGAACTCGCAGCAGTAAAGGTACTGACAATAAAGTAACACCAGCACCGGAGTCTACCAACACCTCAGTAACCACCAAACCTGCTGCACAGGGTAGGACAAGTGTGATTAGCGGTTTATCTTTACTGGAAATCAGGGACGAGGAAATTCCCCTAAGATCTGCCCCTGATAGAACCTTAGGTGGGAGCATTTCCCGGACGGGTAAGACAAGATTTCAGGAAATGCCCACCAAGGCCTCAAAACAGGCACCGGCCCTCCCTCCTCCCAAAGGCCCGCTCAGCCTGAGAAAGGGGAGTGAGTTAGAGCCAGTCTGGTAGGAGGCCTCCACAGGCGCTCCCTAAACTATGGTCTCTCCCTGAGCCTGGTATCGATCAAAATCAGGAAAGAAATGAGAGCCTCAAGCTCGTCAGGGAGATCCTTGTCCGCAATCTTGTCCTTCAATGCATCAGAGAGACCAAGAGAGAAGACAGCCACCAGAGCCTCATTTTTCCAGCCCACCTCTGCTGCCAGGGTACGAAATTCGATAGCATACATGGCAATGGTTTGTATACCCTGTTGAATGGACAGGGGCAGCTTAGCAGCAGAGGCAGAGCGAGCATAACCTAAGGAAGGAGTAAGCAAAACTCGGGTAATCGAGTATCACAGGATTCCAAGCCAAGGCCTTGTCAGAGAGCAACGAGATTAGGAAGCACACCTTGGAACTGTCAGAGGGAAATGCCTGAGGAACAATCTCAAAATAAATGCCCACTTGGTTTAGGAAGCCACTACACTGACTCGGTTCACTCCCATAGCGCTGTGGAAGAAGGAGGGGCAACAGGAGCAGCAGCAGGAGGAACCACCGGCCTAGCAGCACCAGGAGCAAGGTTTGCTGTGCGTTCAAGCAATGTCCACAATGCCTGAGCAAAGCGACCCAAAACGTGATCTTGTTGATCGAGTCTGGAAACCAGCATGGGGAGCATAGGAGCACCTGCATCGTCAGGATTCATGGCCCTTGTGTACTGTCAGGGTTCCAGGAAACCAGACCACACGAAGATGCAAGTAAATTAAAGCAGTTTATTAGAGCAACAACAATAAATGCACAGCAAGAGTGAGGAGCGAAATCAGGATCAGCCGGGGTCAATTCCAGAGCAGGTAGTCATCCAAGCCGTGATCGAGTCTAGAAGCGGGTAGTCATCCAAGTTGGGGTCGAGTCCAGAGGCAGGTAGTCTGCCAATGCCGGGTCGTCTGCCGATGCGGAATCGAGAGCCAAGAAAGTCGTCAGCCAAGCCAGGTCATGCACGGAGGAACATGAAGAACAGAAGATTGCTAGCAGTGATGCACCTTGGAGCACAAAGGGGCAAAGGACTGCAAGCCAACAGGTGATATACATAGTCAGGTGTGCAACATCATCACTGAGCGATGCCCAGGCAGCAGGCCAGTGATGATCCAAACAGAGTTTATAAAAGACAGCAGTCTGCACATGTCCAAGATGGCTGCCAACAGGAAGGCAAGGTAAGACCTTGACAGTCCGTCCCTCTCTCTATGCTCACGTTATTCCCTTCCTCTACCTGGAAACCAACATCGGAGCATTCAAATTGCTGTATATCCTTCAGCATTGTGCTACTGAGACTATAATGGAATAATTCAGATGACTCCTGTGCACAATGGTAAAGCTATGGAAGAAGTAGCTGTGGACAAGGAGCCTTTGGAATGATGTATGAGCCTGGGTGACAGAGGATGAGGATGGCTTAGTTATCTACTCCACCAACTCTTCTGCATGTTGTGCCTCAATAACACGGCCAGCACCGTAAAAAAAGGACAAGCGTACCCCGCTCCAGAGGATGCACCATGTCCATGACCACCACTTTCACTTTGGACACAGATGCTGCTTGCCCTCTTTTAGTGGCCTGTGAGCGTCTGCCTCTCCTTGTTGACCTTTTGGACATGATGGGTATTTTTGGAGGGGTTTTTATAACTTTTTAATGTAGAATGTGGGATGGAAATATGATGCTTGGGTGCAATACTTTTGTGCTTGGTGCACTATAAACCATGTTATTATTTTTTATTTTTTGGGAGGAATTTTTATGACTTTTTAACATAGAATGTGGGAAGATAATTTGGTGCTTGGGTGCAATACCTTTGTACTTGGTGCACTATAAACCGTTTTATTGTATATTTTTGTTTTTTAATAAAAAAAAGGGAAAAAGGCAAAAGGGAGAACAGCAATTATGCCCTAAATAAAATTAGTGCTGCTGCGCCCCAAAAAACCCCCCACTGCTGATGCAGAAGGAATAGCACCTGCGACACAAAAGGGGGGACAGCAATTATAGTATATAGAGGGGGATTAACCGCGCTTAAAGAAAATAATATTGAACAGCAGCAACTTCAAGTGTGACCACACCCTGTAGAATATTTGTAAATTAAGTTGCGCTAAGTGTGATAAATGGAGATGTAAAGTCCATAAAGTCCCAATAGTAAATGATGATGACAAAATCCTAGATGTAATCCTGGACCAGACTCCCTTAAGGGTATAGGCTTACCAGATTCAGGTAAGAGAAAAGCAGATGCTCAATGAATCTTGTCACCTTGATAGAAGATCCAGGCCCACGTGAGCGGTAGACTCAATGGTCATTGGATCATGAAAAAAATGTAAAATACGCAATAGCGTAAAACCCAACAAATAGGTAAATATCACCAATGTGACTTGAGAATAACGTGTGTAAAAATTAGACCACCACCAAAGATTCTTATTATCAGTGGGCAAGTGTATATTAAAGAAAATGGTGTGTGTTAAATACCCCTTACCAAATATAAATAAGGGTAGGTGTATATAAACCAATAAATAATTCCAGCTGAAGTTGCCTCTTACCAGACGACTATAATGGATGTGCCAAAGTGAAAAAAACAATGATGAAAGATAGGTGTAGAACCATCACCAGCTAGATGAGCCTCTTACCATGTGAACGAAATCAAAATGTGTAAAATCAGATTCCAATAAGACACCAAGATTCAGTACCGAAAAGGAACCAGTAGGGGTCACCTCTTACCAGATCTTTAGATCAACCACGCTTGTATGATATTAATTGGTTGGGGGTCCGGCAACAGACTCGAGCAACTGATCCTCAGATGTTCCCAATGTTCACCATTCAAAAAGAGAGAGAGAGGCTTGACACTGGAATCCTTGTTTCCCGAAACCCCATATAAAGTCGGTACAATGTGAACAGAATGTCGGCTGTTTGAAGAATCGGGCGATAAATTTGTGGTTCTTCACCTCATGGACGTTCTTCTGGCGGTCAGCAGCAATTATACCCTAAAGACAATGAGTGCTGCTGCGCCACAAAGCCCCCCCCCCCCCCCCCCCCACTGCTGATGCAGAAGGAATAGCACCTGCAACACAAAAGGGAGGGCATCAATTATGCTCTAAATACAAGTAGTGCTGCTGCGCCAAAAAAAAAAACCTACTGCTGATGCAGAAGGAGTAGCACCTGTGACACAAAAGGGAGGACAGCAATTATGCCCTAAATACAATTAGTGCTGCTGCGCCACAAAAAAAAGAGCTACTGCTGACGCAGAAGGAATAGCACCTGTGTCACAAAAGGGGGGCAGCAATTATGCCCTAAATACAATAAGTGCTGCCTCACCACACAAAAAAAAAACAAAAAAAAAAAAACACTGCTGACGCAGAAGGATTAGCACCTGCGACACAAAAGGGGGAGTGCTAATATTGCAGCAACAGAACCCAATGCTGCAAAAAAAAAAAATTGAAAAGAAAAAAAATAAAATATCAATGAAAAAAAATTGGGATCAGTGGGGTAACACAGACACAGTGGCATACCAACAGGGGGGCGGTCCGCCCCGGGTGCCACATTAGGGGGTGTCAGGGAGCACCAGGGTGACACCCGGGTTTGGCCGCTGGACTGCCTTAATCGCTCATTGACACAGAAGAGCGGAGCAGGAGGAACTGTTTCAAGCAGAATGGAAGAGAGAGACTTACCAGCCCTGAATAAACAGCAGGCGCTGCCGAAGTTAACTTTGCTAGTTAATGAGCAGGCGATTGGTTGCTAGGACCCCCTCTCTCTTCCATTCTGTATGAAACAGTTCCTCCTGCTCCGCTCTCCTCCTAATAAGATAGGAAGGGGAGGGGGGGGGTTTGTATTGTAAAGGGTTCTATTGGGGGGGGCTGTGTAATGCAAAGGGTTCTATTGGGGCGGGCTGTATAATGTGAAGAGTTCTTGGGGGGACGGGGGCTGTGTAATGTAAAGGGTTCTGTTGGGGGGGGCAGGGGCTGTATAATGTAAAGGGTTCTATGGGGGGGCGGGGGCTGTATAATGTAAAGTATTCTATAAGGGGACGGGGGCTGTGTAATGTAAAGGGTTCCTTGGGGGGACAGGGGCTGTGCAATGTAAAGGGTTCCATTGGGAGGGCGGGGCTGTGTAATGTAAAGGGTTCCATGAGGGGGGCGGGGACTGTGTATTGTAAAAGGTTCCAATAGGGGGGCTCTATAATGTAAGGGGTTCCAGAAGTATGAGGGCTGTGTAATGTAAAGGGGTCCACAGGTACAGGGGCTGTGTAATGTAAAGGGGTACAGAGGTACAGGGGCTGTGTAATGTAAAGGAGTCCAGAGGTATGGGGGCTGTGTACTGTAAAGGGGTCCAGAGGTACGGGGGCCGTGTAATGTAAAGGGGGTCTTCCTACATTTTACCCCCAGCAATAGATGGAGTCCTATAGATTTATTTTAGGTCGTGCGTTTTTTTCTGCATTTTCTGAAAGCACGCCAAAAGTCCCACATGCTGCTTCTTTGGCGCACTTTTAGAAAACAGGGAAATATTTTTTTTGGTGGGGGGGGGGAGGGGGGTGACACCAAGGTTTACTGCACCAGGTGACACCAACCCTAGTGACGCCACTGGAAACTGGAAATAGCACACAGTAAGTGTGCCACTGCCATTTACATATTTTTATGTCTGGCGCCTCAGGTCAGTCGGTGCCATTTTTGCAGAGGAGGAGGAGGGTCACCAGGGGAAGCAGAGGGAAGAGGATTCTTTTGGGTTCCGGACCGCAGTGTGCAGAGGCGCTATATGCGACGTCACTTGACGACACGTCAATGTGATGTCGTGTCGCCTACCCGCCCGGGGGAGGGGGGGGGTTGCCAGATATACATTCTGCCCAGGGTGCCAAATGCTCTAGGTACCCCCCTGCACAGATGTGTTGTGGGGGTAAGCTCAGGACTTGCTCAGTCAAGCACTGCTCCATGTACTACAACGGTGCCAAAAATGATGTTTATCTAGCAACCTAACCAGAATAGGGTGCTACATTCACAAAATATAACATTTCATATTTATAAAATTTGCACACATGGTTGCAAGACCTGAACCAAGTTTTGATGCATGGTGTGAGTTCATATCACAATGGCCAGAACTCCCCTTTTCTTTTTTTATCAGAGTCTTTTGAGCATTTCCATGTCCTGCCAAAAATGCTTCCATCAATATGCACATGCCTACTGTACATAATGTTAAATCAGCAAACTGGAACAAAAATAGCAACTGCACCAGTCAGTTTATAACTTTAGTCCCACACGGCCGCATTTTATTTTAATTTTTACAGCTTGTGGGGATCTTCTTCTTCTCCCCTGTCACAGCAGGAGATCATGAGTGGGGGGGCGGGGGGTTGTTCCATTCATAACATATTACATGTTATACCCTGAAAGTAACATGTTATAAAAGGTGAACTTATCCTGAAGGTAACATGTTATGAAAGATGAACTTATCCTTTAACCACCTCCTGCAAAATCAAGTACCTGTACGTATCAGCCTGGTACCGTTTTTTTTAGAGCCGACAGGCAGCTTTCTAGTAATAACAACCTATGCGGCTAATCAGCCACTCGTCTGTTTTTACAAGGATTGGGAGGGGAAGCCCCCGCACACTGCCTTCCACCGCTCAGCCCGGGTCTCCTGTCCCACTGGGAGACCCAAGCCACCAGCCAGCATGTCCCCCGGCTGGCCGGAGTCTCAAACAAAGCCAGATTCGGCTTTGATTGGGTCTCCAATGTAGAAACCTGGAAGCGACGTCACAACGTCACTTCTGGTATACTCAGCAGCAAACGACACTGATTTAAAGAAAATAACCATATTCAAAAACACTGATCTTGGCGTTTTGAACACTTTTAAGTGCAGAGGAGGGGTTTGGGATCCCTCAATAAAGAGTACCTGCCACTGCCTATTACTATCACAAGGGATGTTTACATTTCTTGTGACAGCAATAAAAGTGATCAGAATTTTTTTTTTAAAGGGACAGTGTAAAAAATAAATAAATAAAATAAAATTAATAAAAAAAAAGCCTGTCATATGACTAATGTTAAGGTTACTGTTTGATTTCAAACCCAAAAATAATAACTGTACTTGATTTTTGTATACATAAACTATCTATTATTGTACTTTCTCTGTATACAATGCATTTTGCTGGTGTTACCTGCTTATACCCTTCTGCTTGAAAACTGTTGAAAAAAATAAGAAAATTTGAATGCCTCCAATCCTTCTGTGCATGCGTGCCAAAGAAAACGCATATGTAAGTTGCACCTACAAATGTAGACCGTGTTCAAATCACACATGCGAGCTATTGCCGCGATTGTTAGAGTGAGCGCAATAATCCTAGTGCAAGACCTCCTCTATAACTCTAAAAAAGTAACCATTAAAAATGTTTAAAATGTCGCTATTCCACGAGTGTGCGCAATTTTAAAGCGAGACATGTTCGGTATCTATTTACTCTGCGTAGCATCAACTTTCACATTATACAAAAGATTGAGCCAACTTTACTGTTGAAGTGTATTTTTTTTTAAAAAATTGCATTTGAAAGACCTCTGCGCAAGTACAGTGTGACATAAAATATTGCAACGGCTACCATTTTATTCTCTAGGGTCTCTGCTAAAAAAATATATATAATGTTTGGGGGTTCTAAGTAATTTTCTAGCAAAAAAATACAGATATTAACTTGTAAACAACAAATGTCAGAAATAGGCCTGGTCTAGTAGTTAGAGGAAGTCAATTCTCTCCCCGATGCTGCTTTTTAAACAAGCCAATGTAAAGGTATTCTAATACGTTCTGCATTATATTTTAGCCCCAATGGCATGTTCCTTACTTTATTCCAGGGGTTTTAAAATTTGTGCTTTCTGTGATACGCCAGGGCCACCTTCACTACTGTCTTCCGAGTCCTTGAAGAGGAAGTAAACCCTCCTCTGACACTTTTACCTATAGGTAAGCCTATGATAAGGCTTACCTATAGGTACTGTAAATATCTCCTAAACATGTACCGTTTGGGAGATATTTACCTTACATGCAGCCAGTGATGTCACTGGTGCATGCGCTCTGAGGGAACGGCCGCTGGTGCCGTTCCTTCAGAGCCCCGTGCCGTGACTGTCGGCTCCCGTGCACGGGAGTGACGTCACCGCGGCTCAGGACAATCATACAGGTGAGTGGGCGGCACGGCGGGGGCTCGTTCTAAGGTAAGTATTTCATAATGAGCTAATATGCGATGCATACTAGCTCATTATGTGTTTCTCTTACAGGTTGCAAAAAAAAAGTAATATGGGTTTACAACCTCTTTAAGGCCCGTACACCCGATACGAAAATCGAAAGGGAAATTTCGTCCGACGACCGATCTGCTGATTTTCGGATTGTTAGTATAGTGCTTTCGACAGCCGATTACGGATTTTCGGACGACAAAGACTGGATGTGCAGGCTATAAAATTTTTATCGTACGTCAACACAACGTCTGATTTTCATCTAATTAGTATAGTTTTCGTCAGAAAAAAATCTTAAGAGCAAGACTAGGCATGCTCAGAGACGAAAGAACACATACAAAACAATCCAACACATGACATCACTTCTAAAGTTGAATTCTGTTGTACGGTAAAATTTGTATGAAAATGACCTCTTCACTTTCGACATGAGACTAGCATGCAACAAAAAACAGACGACAGATCTTTCGATAATCTGATCGTGTGTACAAGAAAATTCACTCGCAGATGGCCCGGGCTGCACAACACCCTCGCACAAGGATCCCCAAAAAAAGGACTGGTCCAGGGGCCCCCCCGGATAGGAGGGGGAAGAGAGGGGGAGTTGTTTTTTTTTGCTTGTCTTTTGACTAGCCCAATAGACCACCAGCTACATAAGCATCAGGAAGCAAGCCAGGGCAGTTGTGCAGCCCGGGCCATCTGCAAGGGAATTTTCCTGGGATCCATCTAGCTATACTGCTGGCCTCACGTTTCACATCAAACAAGCTATCCCAACCCCTCCAGCACTCCTGTGGACACACCCTATGTGCCCTTCCAAAAGATCTAAAATTCATCTTCACCTTCACGCATTATAACATAAGTTTAATTTTCCTACGGAAAACCAAAAAGGATTGGAAGTGAGAATTCCCTCTCTTGATCAGAGAGACAATCTCCTCTGATGTCTTTTACCCCTACAGACTTACTCTGGACAGACATATCTTGTGCCCACGTGTGGACACTGAACACACAATTATTGCAAATCTGGCACCTTTCTTTGCACTTTTGCACCTTTTGATCACTTGGGAAAGATTCAATATGGACTGTATGACAATATGGACTGTTCATATGGACTACTTATATGATATTGGTATTAGCATATTTATTTATTCACAGGTGGTTATTTATATAATTTTTTTTGTTATTAGGTACTTGGTTGATTCTCTTATAGAAAGTACCTGTCACAATATTTATTTTTTGTCATAAGGTCACATATGCACTTGCACTTTGTATTTCTAGTATATATTTGAACACTAGACTGATATTTTCTGTGTACACTTGCCAGCAGGCTGGCAGTGTTTTTTTTTTTTTGTTTTGTTTTTGTGCACTTTATGTAAATGCCACTCAGCTGGCGGTTCTTTGGAAAAGTTTTTTTTTAGCAATTTATACACATTTGCCAAGAAGCTGGCTGTTATTTGTAAAAAATATATTTTTTTGCACATTATATACCTGTTACACTCCATTCACACTAGTCTGGCTTGGACCGCGACTTGTCAGGCTGACAAGTCGCGATCCGTCGCGCTCCCATTGTTCGGTACAGGAACCATTCTAATAGGATCGACACAAGTCGCTCCGACTTAGAAAAAGGTTCCTGTACTACTTCGGGGCGACCTGGAGCAACTTGCATAGACATTCATTTTATGAAGTCCGTGCAAGTTGCGCCGAAGTCACGCTGCACGCGACTTCACAGGTCGTCCCCGAAGTCGGAGCGACGTAGTGTGAACCGGCACTTAAGATAGCTGCTATTTTTTGTTTACACTAGCACCATACACTTTAACAACAAGGAATGTCGTATTTTAGAAATTGTTGAATAATATATTAAGTTTTGTGGGTTTGAATTTTATATTCTTGCACTTTTGTTTAAGGGTTGATTTAGTCTGATTTGGGAGATATAAGGATCTGCGCTATCATTATTTCCATTTATACTGGAAGAAATGTCCCTTAAAATGATGGTCAGTGAATGAAAAGTCCCTTACATTGATGTCCAATGGAAATCACACCTTAACATTAGTGGTCAGCGAAAGGAATGTGCCTGACATTGCTGGTCAGTGGAAAGAACGTGCCTTACATTGGTGGTCAATTGAAGGAATGTCCCTTACATTGGTGGTTTGTTGAAGGAATGTCCCTTACCTTGGTGGTCAGTGGATGGAAAGTCCCTTACATTGGTGGTCCGTAGAAGGAATGTCCCTTACATTGGTCGTCAATGGAAGGAATGTCCCTTACATTGGTGGTTAGTGGAAGGAATGCCCCTTATGTGTGCAGTCAGTTGAAGGAATTACCCTTACATTGGTGGCCAGTGGAGGGAATATGCCTGACATTGGCAGACAGTGGAAGGAATGTCCCTTACATTGGTGGTCAGTGGAAGAAATGTCCCTTACATTGGTGGTCAATGGAAGGGATGTCCCTTACATTGGTGGTCAGTGAAAGTAATGTCCCTTACACTTGTGATCATTGGAAGGAATGTCTCTTATATCAGTAATCAGATAAATGAATATATCTTACATTGGTGGTTAGTGGAAGTAATGTACCTTAAACTTGTAAACATTGGAAGGAAAGTCTCTTATATTGGTAATCAGAGCAATGAATATATCTTACATTGGGGGTTAGTGGAAGTAATGCCCCTTAAAGCGGAGTTCCGGGCACAAAAACAATTTTTTTTTTGTGCCCCTCCGCTAGGTATGCCTCACCTGAAAAGGAATTGGATAGTTATTTTTTTTTTTTTTTTGTTTACTTACCTTGCAATTGAAGATCGAAGATACTCACCTCAGAGTACTTCCTCCCTCGGAGCCGCGGCTCACCCCGTCACTTCCTGTCTCGCTATGATTCCTGGGAGCTGAACGTCACAGCTCCCAGGAATCAATGCGCCGCACCGGACCCGCTCGTCATTTCCGAGCGACGCCACATTCCCCTGCTAAACAGCTTCTGGGCATGCCCAGAAGCTGTGGAGGAATGCTGCGCCGCGCCGGAAGTGACGAGAGGGGCCGGTGCGGCGCATTCTGGGACAAGAAGACGCGGAAGAAGACACAGAAGAGGACCGTGTCGGCTTCAGCTGCCCACAAGAGAGATGGAAACGCTGTGGAAGAAATTTTCTAAGTAAGTATTTCTTCTAAAAGGTAAGTGCGAACCGGGACAGATCAGAGGCTAGCCATTGTAGAATGTGCTAGCCCTGACTGTCCCGGGGTATATGTTTATTAAAAAATGACATCTGTGCCCGGAACTCCGCTTTAAACTTGTGATCATTGGAAGGAATGTCTCTTATATTGGTAATCAGAGAAAGGAATAACTCTTACATTGGTGGTTAGAGGAAGAATGCTCCTTTCATTAGTGGAATATCCTATAACATTTACCTAGCAATCTCTGGAGGAACCCTGGTTCAAAAGGATTGCCGAGAACTGCCAGCTCTGTTAGGCTCCTTTCACAAGGCCGCTCCGTGTGAAAGGTCCGCTGCGGGACTTTTTTTTTTTTTTCAAGGAGCGGATGACATTCCTGTCATCCGCTCCGTGTGCCCGCATATCATCCCATCCGTTTGCGGATGATATGCGGACATAATGTAAGTATATGGCACTGCGGATGTCAGTGGATGACATCGCTGACATCCGATTTTCCTTCCTTTCCGTTTTTTACACGGAAGGAAAAATGGGGTTCTGTTCCATTCGTAAAAACGGAACAGAACTGACAGGAGGAAAATCGGATGTCAGCGGATGGTATTCCGCTGACACCCGCAGTGCCATTCACTTACATTATGTCCGCAAATCATCCGCAAACGGATTGGATGATTTGCGGACACACGGAGCGGCCGTGTGAAAGGACCCTTAGTTAGAGTATTGTTTTTGCTTTATTTATGTGGGTGTGCTATAATGTAATTGTTGTAGCCTCTGTCATTATTATTATTATGCATATTGTTATTGTTTCTGATAATGTTATGCTAATAGTAATGCAAATAATACAAAATAATACATAGTTTTACAGAAGTAGTATATACCTTATAATGTTCTCAGAGGTTATTTAAATGTCATTTGGAATTGATAGATATTTCTCAGAATTTCTCAAGCCTCATCTCAGCCAAATAATCCTACGCTGTTTCAAATCCGTGTCAATATAATTGAGAGGCACCATTAAATCATTAGCACCTTCTGTGATTCTCTGTTTTGTCCCCTTCCTATTAAAGGTGAAGACATCTCATTCATTAGACAGGATAATAATTAAATATTCAGTTGTAACACATAATAGCTCTGTAAACGACAGAGCCTCCGTAGCAAGGCAAGGTAGGATAAATTGATAATAACAAAACACTTTTAATGCCACTTTTGCAATCGGACAGGTGGATTTATTAGTGAATTACCTCCTTTGAAAGCCATCAATTTTTCAAGATTTCATAAAAAATGTATAAGGCCTCGTTCACATGAGCATACTACAACATATACCCTTGGGAAGGGCTGTGTTTGCCCACACTGGGATGCACAGACCCAGCCGCTGCTTAATTTGATATTTGTCTATGTTCTGGGGCTGTGCACCCGCATGGATGTCAATTTGGGAGCAACGGCTGAGTCTGACTTAACAAGAATGGGAGTGCCTGCATGAGGATGCATAGAACACCTGTGCATCCCCATGCCGGCAAACACAACCCTTGCACTGACGTATGTTATAGTACGACCGTGCGATCGAGGCATAATTGTTGGTAAGATATTAGGTGTTAATTGCATTAGGCAGGTGTAATTTTTAATGGTTCAGCATTTTAAAAAAAAAAAAAGTTTTTTTTTAAATGAGTCCCTGATACGCTTTCCCAGTGATAGATGGCCTTTCCATTGGAATTAAATTCATTTTTCCATGCATTTGCATAAGCATAGTTCCAGCCCCCATTGGCAGCACAGCATGGATCAAAATAGGAGAGGTGCACTATATCCCTTATTAACAAAAATTATAATGAAAATATATGATATTACATTTAAAAAAAAAACATTTTTTATTGTACCAACAAATATAAAAAAAAGTATTTTAAAATTCACTAGTCAACGACATCAAGCCAGAATCACAGCTACCATGGTTATACAACTTCTGTATCTGTAGGGTATAATAGAAGGCCCAAGGCATTTCTCGTTGAATCACTTCCTCAGAAGACATCAGGATGCTAGGCAATGTATAAAGATTAGTACCAATACATCTCACATGTTTTATGATGCTGTGTAAATGCTATCTACATTTCTTATGTCATAGCACCCAACTGTTCCTGATTTTGAGGGGCTTTCCCTCATTTTGAGCAAAGTCCCTCTGTCCTCCTCATTTGTCCCTCATTTTTGGTCTGATTTATATAGTTGAATATAAAATGCACTATTTATCTATCCAAAAGTGTTTTACAGTGCTAAACCTTTCACCCAAATTCAAAATGGCTGCATCTGTAAATTCCAAAAGCCAATTTAAAGGACTGGTAGTGGTAAAAAAAAAAAAACACTTGTGGGTTTAACCAATCATTTTTTGTATAATTCTTTGCTGACTGCCCCTCGAACATTTACTGCGGGGGTGGCTCCTGTGCGCAGAATCATGTACAGGTACGGGATTCTGCACTTCTGGGTCTTGGGCGCATTCGCGTGCCACCAATGACCCGCTTCTGCTGTGATTGGACACAGCGGTAGCCAATCAGCTGGTCTGGTGGCACGCCGATCCTTCGAGGCACAAACAGAATGCCCATCTGCCTATGTAAACAAGGCAGATCACCATTCTGTGACAAGGGAAGGCAATGATCTTATGTTTCTGCTAATCAGAAACACGGATCTCTGCATTCCCACAGTACAAGCACTTCTAACACAGTTAGCAAGCACTCCTTAGGAACACATTTAACCCTTGATTGTCTCTTATGTTAACCCCCTTCCCAGCCAGTGTCATTAGTACAGTGACAGTGCATTTTTTAGCACTGATCACTGTATGACTGTCACTGGTTCCAAAAAAAGGGTCAAAATGTCTGTTAGTGTTCAAATTATCTGCCGCAATATCGCAGTCCCGCTATCGCTAGTCGCTGATCGCCACCATTACTAGTAAAAAATAAATAAATAAAAATTCCATAAATATATCCCATCGTTTGTAGACGCTGTAAATTTTGCACAAACCTATCAATATATGCTTATTGGGATATTTTTTTTTACCAAATAGCAGAATACATATAAGCCTAAATTGATGAAGAAATTTGATTTTTTAAATGTTTTTATTTGATATGTTTTATAGCAAAAAGTAAAAAACAGTTTTTTTTTTTTCAAAATTGTCTTTTTTTTGTTTATAGCGCAAAAAATAAAAAACGCAAGGTGATCAAATACCACCAAAAGAAAGCTCTATTTTCGGGAAAAAAGGACATACATTTTATTTGGGTACAGTGTCTCACAACCATGCAATTGTCAGGTAAAGTAACTTTGCCGTATTGCAAAAAAATGCCCCGGTCATGAAGGGGGTAAACCTTCTGCAGCTGAATCGGCTAAAGGGGGCGTGCCAGGGGGTGTGTCCAATGCTTACATACATTTGCTAATAGGCGTCCTTCATTCCCATCTCCAAATTTAGCAAATTAGTATATTTTCTTCATATATTTTGGCCAAAAGTTATACTGCTACATACCTTTGGTAAAAATAACCCAAATCAGTGTATATTTTTTGGACTTTGTGATGGGTAGGCCAGGTTCACACTACTGACTTGCCCTACGACTTCTGACTTCCATGCGACTTCAATGAACGGGATCCGACTTTGATCTGACTATACCAGGCCCTTTGAGTGTGATTTAAATCTTGAGGGGGGAACACCACACCAAAATTGAAAAAAAAAAAAAAACAGAGTTGGGTCCCCCAAGACTATACCAGACCCTTCGGTCTGGTATGGGTTTTGAAGGGAGACCCCCACATCAAAAAGAAAAAAAAGTGTAGATTCCCCGCAAAATTCATACTAGACCCTTAACTGAGCATGCAGCCCGCCAGGTCACGAAACCATACCAGGCCACATGCTCTCAACATGGGGGGGTGGGTGCTTTGGGGAAGGGGGTGCTCTGCGCCCCCCAACCAAAAGCACCTTGTCCCCATGTTGAGGGCGACAAGGGCCTTTACCGACAACCCTAGGCGGTGGTTGTGGGGGTCTGCGGGCATGGGGCTTATTGGAATCTGGAAGGGGGCCCCCAGATCCCGCCCCCCATCAGCAGAGGGAGAAGAACCAGCGGAAGAAGACATCAGCAGAGAGAGAAGAACCGGAGGGAGAAGAATCGGAGAGAAAAGACTGGAGGGAGAAGACATCATCAGAGAAAGAAGACACGTTGGAACTACGACGGGGGACATTCCTAATTTTTAATAAAGGACTTTGTCAAAAACCTGTTTTCGGTTTTTATTTATTTTTGACACTTTTTTGGGTGAATGAGTAGGGGTACAATGTGCCCTCTTGTTAAAGGGGGCTTTCAGATTCCTTAAGCCTTCTGTCCAGCAGGGACAGAGCCGCACCTGACATGAACATAAACAAAAAAATTGATGAACAACTTTTTTATATATTGTATGTAATATTAAAATAACTAAGGTTATTGAATGTGTCTTGTTATATATTATAGATTACATTTTATATGATAGAATACAGTGTATCTTTTGTTTACGGCTTCTTCTTTTTTTTTGCCACATGCGCAAGTAGCAATGCTGTCCTGTCAGTTTTTATTACATAGAGATTTTGTTATAATGGATATCACTTTATCAATGTAATTTGATGTGTTTTTTAATATGTAGTGGTCAGTCAAAGCATTAATTGTGTAATCTTGTCGGCCGGATGAATGTGAACTACGGCACACAGGAGATTATTCTACCCCAAAACACACTGCCTTGACGATATGGTCCAGGAAATGGGAGTTCAAGCCCTGCCACTGGCCACGACACACAGACTTTTGAATTGCACAATTTGGCCCACACATAAGTGCTATTTTTTCATTTTATTGTGAGTATATTTTATGCTACTGGATTTTAATCTATTCGGGCAACTATATTTCACTAGATCAGTGTGCTCTTGTTGGTTTGATCTCTATAAAAAAAAAAAAGGTCTCCTGCTCTGTTAGACTCTATGCAACAGAGATGTGTAAATGTCAGGACTGTATGGACAGACATAAAGGTCCCATGCAAAGATAACCATCTCCCATTAATATGTATCCGAGTTTAGCTTTAATATATCTTTTAAGCAGGTGGTGCAATCTAATATCAGAGATCAAACCAAGTCTGTTTTGAGGACATTTAATATAAAAAGAAACAGCAGATTTTATAGTGGATATTATTTCTCAAATTCATAATATATACTAGATAAACATTCTTGTTCTTCCATAAGCAAGTAGAGATTTTTTTTTCCATCTTCTCTTTTGTTCCCAGTGGATTCAGATTATGTTTCATGGTCTAAGGTTGGTGATAAATATTCATCTTTATTCTTGAATTTGTGAGCTATGATATTGGCATTTCAGCACTGCCTATTTTTTGTTGCAAGGACCAGGAGCTTTGAGTTCGGAATTTAGAGCTGTACTTTTAGCGATGACATGGTAAGTATGGCTTTAGGGGGTGCAAGTGCAAGGGGTTATTCTTGAGAGGGAGTTGAGTTATGGTTAGGGATTAAGGCATGAGTTCTCAAATATTCTAAACAAAAAGTCAGTTTATAGTTATGGGGGTATAGACTGTGGTAAGTGGGAGATGCAAATGCCCAGCATTCGTCTTAGTGGAAGTAAAAATGTCTCAGGCTCGGTGGTGAATAAGTAAAAAAGCATGCTAGGGTTGGTGAGCAATGGCAGTAAATAAATCCTAGTGCCTGTGATTGGCAGAGAGGGAAGAATAGTGCCCCATTGTTTGTGTCAATGCAAGGAATTCAACCATTACTGGTATCAGTGGGATTAATAGTGCCATTCATTGATATCAGTAGGAGGAATTATGCACCATTGCTGGTATTAAAGAGAAGACTTATGCACCATCACTGGTATCAAAAGGAGGAATTATTTTTCATTACTGGTGTCAGTGGAAGAAATATTGCCTCAAGGGCCAATTAGGGGCAAGCAAAGGGCCACATCAGGCCAATAAGCCACAGTTTGGGGTTTAAAGTACCTGGTGATGCTGTCAGGAAGATCATTTTGCATGTCGTCGGTGTTGTCACCCTGTCAACTGTAAGCATACAGAGTAGGTCCCCTTGTGACCGAATGCCAACATGACTTACCTGGGGTTCCATATCGGAGGGAATCCTTACTTTTACTCTTCATGCTGACTGACCACAATGTCCCAGCACTGATATGGAGACGTTTCAGGAGAGAATGTGAAGTATGCGAATCATCCTACCAGCTCTTACTGACACAAACAGGTCCTAGCACACTCCACCTTAAGGTCAGGATAGGAGTCCACACAACTGTAATCACAAGGCTACTATGTGGCTACAGGGCAGGTCCTTGGGACTAGCCTTGTGCCATGCCTGAGGATCGTATTACAGTAGGCCTGCATCCTGGACCACCTGGATAACTACAAGATCAGGACCTTCCATCACCCGGCTACAACTGCTCCCATCCTGTGCTGGCTGCTCCTCCTTCCTTATCCCCTTTAATTTTTCTGTGGCTGTGGACACTCGCACATCTTCACACAGACAATAAGGAGGCAATGTTGAGTGCTCTTATTTTTCAAATAATGGCATGCATTATAATTCACAACTTTAGCACCCAAGACTGGTAGGCTTGTGGTATAAACATTAACTGTTTGAAAGAATCACTTAAGTGAAAAGCATTTGAGTTCAAAGCCCATTTCCCAACCTTTTTAGATGCACGAAAAGGGAAACATGCATAGTCCAGAACACAACTACTCCAGCTTCTACTGTAGTCTCTCAATCCCATCTCGGGGCTGGATCTAGGGGGGTGCTGGGGTGCGCTGTGCCCTCCATATTTCATTTCAGCTTCCCCAGGACCAAGGACATTGGTATCAGGAAGTAGGAGCCCAGAGGGCAGCACAGCCTCTGGAATGTCGAGTTGGCATGGCTGCACAGTTTTCTGCCCCTATCTGCCATACTGCAGCATTCCATTTCAATGATGCACAGGGGCAGAGCAGGACTCAAAGCATTGCTATGGTTCTGGTGGCCAGCCTGCCCACACCATGGAAACAAATGATGTTAATCTAGGGTGGGAATTTAGAAGAGGATAGAAGTCCTACTTCCATCCAGACCCGCTTTATCTCTGGCTCCTTGCCATATTGCTGCAGCCGTGGTAAGGATTTGAAGGTAGGATTCTATTTGTGACGGGGACGGAGGACTCTGTTGCGAAGGGTGCTGACACAAATGTGAAGGGGAGAAGGTGGGGGGGGGGCTGTGATGTGAAGGGGACTGACTATGGGGTAGTGGGTAGATTGTGATGTGAAAGGGCACTGACACTGATGTAATGCCTCAGCATTCTGCTGTGAAGTGGGAATGGTGATGTGAAGCAGGACTCCCCTATGTGGTTCCAGGGAGCGGGTGGCATTGTCATCCAGTGCAGACATCTTCATCCTTCAGCCCAATAAATACTATTCAGGACTAGTGATTAGCCGAACACCCCTGTGTTCAGTTCGCACAGAACATCTCGAACAGGGGAAATGTTCTAGTGAACATGCGAACTCCATTAAAGCCTGTGGGACACAAACATGAAAAATCAAGTCCTAATTTTAAAGGCTTAAATGCATGTTATTGGCCCAAAAAAGTGTATGGGGACCTGGGTACTGCCCTGGGGGAAATTAATCAATGCAAATTTTTTTTTTTTTTAAACAATAGTTTTTACAGGAGCGGTGATTTTAATAATGCTTAAAGTTGAACAATAAAAAATAAAAATTCCTTTAAATATTGTGCCTGGGGGCCCCCTTAATGTGCCTGTAAAGTAGCGCATTTGTGTGATGTTTGTAGCCTTCTGCAGCAATACTGACATTTCTAAAGGAAAATTTTTAATTCAAACTTGCTTGTGGCTGTACTGTATTGTCGGCTCCCGGCAATACAGGTAAAAAAAATGAAAAAAATGGCGCAGGGTCCCCCCTCCAGTCCATACAAGACCCCTTGGGTCTGGAATGGATTTTAAGGGGAACCCCACGCCAAACGCCAAAATAAAAAAAATGGCATGGGGTTCCCCCTAAAATCCATAGTAGACCCTTATCCGAGCAGGCAGCCTCCTGAACTATACCAGGCCACATGCCTTCAACAATGGGGGGGGTGCTTTTGGGGCAGGGGGGTCGCTTCCTGACAACCGTGAGCTGTAGTTGTGGGGGTCTGCGGGGGGAGGCTTATCAGAATCTGGAAGCCACCTTTAACAAGGGGACCCCCAGATCCCGGCCTCCCCCCCTCTGTGAATGGATATTGGTTACATCGTACCCCTAACCATTCACCAAAAAAGTGCAAAAAAACATGAATACAAAAGACAGTTTTGGGAAAGTCCTTTATTAAAAATAGTGTCCCCCCGAGGATCGCCCGCCCGCCCAAAAATTAGAAGAAAAAAAAGAAGAAGCTCCTGCTTCTCCAGACGCTTCCCGCATTCTGAGCTGCTTTGATTTTGACAGCTCTTTTATAGTGACCTGACGTCACAAGCCACCCCACAATGCACTGCTCAGGTGCAGTGAATAAATTACTGACATCGGTAATTTATTCACTGCACCTGAGCAGTGCATTGTGGGGCAGCTTGTGACATCAGGTCACTATAAAAGAGCTGTCACAATCAAAGCAGCTCAGAATGCGGGAAGCGTCCTGAGAAGTAGGAGCTTCTTCTTCTTTTTTTTTTTTTTTGGTCGGGCGGACGGGTGACTGATCATCGGGGGACACAATTTTTTTTATTTTTTAATAAAGGACTTTTCAAAAACTGTCTTTTGTCTTCAGTTTTTTTTGTTTACACTTTTTTGGTGAATGGGTAGGGGTACAATGTACCCGATATCCATTCACATAGGGGATGGCGGGATCTGGGGGCCCCCTTGTTAAAGGGGGCTTCCAGATTCTGCTAAGCCTCCCCCCGCAGACCCCCACAACCACAGCCCATGGTTGTCGGGAAGAAACCCCTGTCCCCATCAACATGGGGGCAAGGTGCTTTGGGGGGGGGGGCAGAGCCCCCCTGCCCCAAAGCATCCACCCCCCATGTTGAGGGCATGTGGCCTGGTATGGTTCAGGGGGTTGCTTGCTCACCCCCAACCCCATCCTGGCCAGCAAGGCTGTGTTCTCGGATAAGGGTCTGGTATGGATTTTAGGGGTTCCCCTTAAAATCCATACCAGACCCTAGGGGCCTGGTATGGACTGGGGGGGCATGCCGTTTTTTTCAGCAATACTGACATAAACTGATATAAACTGAAGTAGCTATATATATATATATATATATATATATATATATATATATATATATAAAACTTTGTGGTATACACTGCACTAACAGATCTCAACAATCTGTAAAAAATGAAAAATCTCTCTCCCTGCCAGCAATGTATTTATTAACTATAGAATTCCACTTAAAAATCACCAGCTGACCAAGCGAATCGAACCCACAACCCTGCAATTAGTAAGGCTGGTGTTCTACCAGCTATGCCACCGTCAAGCACACTTAGGTTAAGCACACTTAGGTTAAGCACACTTAGGTTAAGCACACTTAGGTTGAACACACTTTACCTGCCTAACTAACTCCTATCTCACCCTACACACAGTGGATGAGATAAAAGTTAGGGAGAGTGTGGTCAGCTTAAGCTGGCTTAACGGTGGCGTAGATTGTAGAATACAAGGCTTGCAATGACATGGCTGTGGTGTTCAAAACCCCCAGCCAGCAGGTGATTTATTGAGGTCAGAGTCCATGATAATGCAGGAACTCAAAGTTCCAGTGAAAAAGCCCATTTATTCATCATTCGACGAACGAGCGAACAGCCAATGTTCGAGTTGAACTTACGTTCGACTCAAACTCGAAGCTCATCCCTATTCAGGACTAGGGTGCTTTGCGAATTTGCTTACTTTTAAAGGGTGCCAGGACTAAAAAAGGATTGGAAAATGCTGAGCATATGCTTTTCATTGCAACCATGTAGAAACGCAAGGAACTAGCATTCCCTGTTCACTCCTGTGCTGCCCCTGCACAACCCATAAGTATTGTCAGACATTCCTTCTGGGTCATGACATTTAGTACAGAAGCGCACCAAATGAACAGGGAATACTGGTTCCCTACACGTACATCACACTCACACACAACCAGTGCCAGACAGAAAAATAAGGAGAACTAGCTGGAGAGGATAAAATTAAGATGTATTGACAGTGTGCTCCCTTAATTTTTACTTACATCTGTCACTCCCCTCCAGCTCCATGTACATTACATCGCTGCATCATAGGGTAAGGAGAGAGCTGAACCAACTAAGCAGCAGAGGACTCAGGAAATACCTATAAAACAGAACAGCTTAAAGTGGCTGTAAACCTCAGACATTAAATATGAAGAAAGCATATCCCTCTATGGTGTGTACTTGTGTCAATCCAGAGCACTAAGTGTATTTCTGTTTGATGCTTCCTCTGCCATCAGCATCAATCACTTCTGACACATTTTCCTGACCCCCAAGAGAAAAATTGTGATAGAAAGGGATATCCAGCTGTTGACAGCCTCAACTCTGTTCCTGTGTGCTGTGTGAAGGGGGTGTGTCCCTTACCTCAGATCAGCTCTCAGAACTCTCCTCACTGTGCCCTGCAGAGTGTAACTTTAGCTCTCCACCCCCTTTCTGGCAGTCCAGGCATGCATTATAAATTCAGGACTCTGAATGGATGCAGTGAAGACTGCAGATAAACAGGTACAACTTATGTAGGAGGGCTTGTTTAATCTCTGTGTATCACCTGAGGCCAGTCACTTCGCTGGGTATATGTAAGGGTTTACAACCACTATAACGCTTACTTCTCTGCGTAAACGACTATTAGTGACTGTTTCAACACTTGTTACATCACCAGGGAATTTGGCCTAAGAAATGCTGTGCAACTATCGCTGGAGTGCATGAAGACAGGAAATAGCTGCAAAGAGGCTCCATGAAAACCCTCACTAAATGACATTTATTTTGCTAAATCATGTATCATAAATAATTATATATCTTTTTTTTTTTTTTTTTTTTTTTACAATTTTCTTACTTTTTTTCTTACTTTTTTTCTTTTTTACTATTTTTTTCTTTTTATAAAAAATTATTTATGATACAGGATTTAGCAAACTAAATGTCATTCAGTGAGAGTTTACACTTCATTGCAGAAGCGCTTGCACTAGTATCAGTGATTTATTTATTTATTTATTTTTTTAACATCACCCTTTCTACAGGTACAAATTATTTGCTGTATAAAAATGGGGATAATAAGAAGGTGGTTTGAAGAACTGGGAGTCCCGAGATACTGTGAAACAAAGAAGCAATCATATATTACATGACATTGACATATTACATGACATGCCAACCAACATTCCATTGTTATAATATGAAGGCAACAAATGGGCAATTGTAACAATATGCAGGCAACAAATGGGCAATTTTGATAATATACAAGCAACTTCCCTAGTGCTAAAAATCCCCCTCCCACCTCTCCTTTAAAAATAACCCCCTTTTCTCTCCTTTTTTGTCATCTGTATCCCATTGGGGGATTGCCCTTCACTTTCTATCTTGTAGACACAAAAGAAAGTAAAAGGAAATCTCTCTAAAGTGAGGGAAATCAATTCTAAGGCATTTGTTATCAGAAAAGGTTCTCCCACTGGAACATTTCACTTGCATTCCTGTTCTAGTGGCAATTTTTTTTTTTATCTTCCCTTACTCTCAGTCCCGGTGGCAGTAGTTACCAACACACTTGAAGAGGATCTATCTCCCCAGTAGGTATACAGACAGTAAAAAAAAACTTTTGAAGAGAAAGCCAGTTGAGTGCTAGCTTTCTCTTCAAATGGTCATTGATGGTGTCACCATTAGCCACACACTTTCAACTAAGGAAACATAAAGGGTCTAGAGCTGGATGGACGTGTGATAAAGCAATAAAAACCTGACAAGAAAAAAGAGGAAATAGAAAAAAATAATGAAATAGAAAAAAATCACTGCAAAATCGCAAAATGAGAACTTCTTCATTAGAAGGCTGTCCAGTAAAAATATATAGAGGCCCAAGACATTACAGGCTGTACCTCCTGTATGACATAGAAAATGGGGCTTAACCTGGTGAAAAGTGGAGCTTTATGACATTCCAAGTTGCAATATTTCTGTACTCCTGTGACATGGAACACTAAACTTCTGCTGCTAATGTTCCACTTAATGATCCTGTATTATAAATCTACATTTAATTTACCAAAACGTGCCTGTTTTCATCTTTTTACGTCTTAAAAAGATTTCCTTTATAAAGTACAATCTAGGGTTTTCTGAACTGAACAATATTAATCAATGACCCTCACTAATATTTGATTGAAAACAGCTTAACCACTTTACCACCGCAGGATTTTGCTGTCTTACGTCCAGGCCACTTTTTGCGATTCGGCGCTGTGCGGCTTTAACTGACAATTGCGCGGTCGTGCGACGCCGTACCCAAACTAAATTTACTTCCTTTTTTTCCCACAAACAGAGCTTTCTTTTGGTGGCATTTGATCACCTGTCCGATTTTTACTTTTTGCGCTATAAACAAAAAAAGAGCGTTTATTTTGAAAAAATAACAATATTTTTAACATTTTTTTTATATGAAATTCCCCCCCAAAAAATGTAAAAATCTAAATTTTTAAAAATTTTTGACCAATTTGTTTTCTGCTACCCATGTTTGGTAAAAAAAAATCACAATAAGCGTATTTTGATTAGTTTGCGCAAAAGTTATTGTGTTTACTAACTAAGGGAAAGATTTCTGTCATTTTTGGTGTTTTTTTTTTTAACGAGTAATGGCGGCGATCTGCGATTTTTTTTTTTTTGCGGGACTGCGACATTGCGGCGGACAGATCGGACCCTTGACTGACATTTTTGACACTTTTAGGGGTACCAGTGACATTTCTACAGTAATCAGTGCTATAAATATGCACTGTTACTGTAAAAATGACACTGGCAAGGAAGGGGTTAATTTTATTGGAGAGGGAGGGGTTAATGTATGCCTGGTGCTTACTAACGTGTGTGGGGGGAGGTGACTGAGTGACACAGGGACAGATCGCATGCTCAGCTATGCTGAACACTGCAATCTGTCACTGTTTGTCACTTAGGAGATCCGCCCGCTCTGTTTACACAAGTGGGCGGATCTCCAAACTCGATTCACCGACGATCGGGGAAGAGCAGCGGAAATTGCCATCGCTCCTTCCCTGGCCCGACTCCCGCTGTGACTGAAAACAGCGGGAGCGCGCCGCCTACAGGGGGAGGAGTCCAGCGACGTAGGTCTACGTCGCTGGACGGAATCGAGCCACTTTGCCGCAGTACAGTCCCAGGGACTGGTCGGCAAGTGGTTAAAGTCAATGTCCTGTGTTTGCCTTGTGTCTTTGCCTCTTTCTTTCTACAATGTTGAGGACCGTCCAGAATCAGAGAAGAGTTCAAAAGAAAGATGACCTTGTATATTTTATGATCTGCTAGAAAACATCTGAAAAATATATGTAATAAGGGCCATTCCACACCATAGAAACATAGTCCTGATGCGTTCCAGATGCTTTTTTGCATGCGCTATCCCGCCCCCGCTCGTTCCCTGGGGAGCCAGCTCTGATGGCCGCCAGCCACTCGCGATCTCCCGCAGGAGAGGGAAAAGGACAGACGGCTGATGTAAACACAGCCGTCTGTCATTCTCCCTGAATTAAACACAGAGGCTATGCGATCCTGCTATAAAGGATCGCATGTCTCTGTGGTTACTTCACTAGCCACGCCCCCTGAAAGTTAGAATCACGCCCCTAGGGACACACTTAACCCCTTGATCACCAGTAAAGCTAACCCCTTCCCTGCCAGTGTCATTTTTCCAGTAACAGTGCATATTTATAGCACTGATTACCGTAGTAATGTCACTGGTACCCCCAAAAGTGTCAAAATGTCAGTCAAGGGTCCGATCTGTCTGGCGCAATGTCGCAGTCCCGCAAAAAAAAAATCGCAGATTGCCGCCATTACTAGTTAAAAAAAAAAACAATAAAAATTACATAAATCTTTCCAGTAGTTAGTAAACGCAATAACTTTTGCGCAAACCAATCAAAATACGCAATTTTTTTTTACCAGTAATGTGTAGAAGAAAACAAATTGGTCTAAAATGTTAAAACATTTTGATTTTTACATTTTTTTTTGAGAATTTCAAATAATAAAATGTGAAAAATATTGTTATTTTTTCAAAATTGTCGCTCTTTGTTTGTTTATAGCACAAAATATAAAAATTGCACAGGTGATCAAATACCACCAAAAGAAAGCTCTGTTTGTGGAAAAAAAAGACGTTAATTTCATTTGGGTACAGCATCGCACGACTGCGCAATTGTCTGTTAAAAGTCACGCAGTGCCGAATCGCAAAATATGGCCTGGTCATTGAGCAGCCAAATCCTCCAGGGCTAAAGTGGTTAAAAAAGGACATGTGTGATCCAGTGCATTTAGGTGCATTCCAGTGCGTTTTTGATGCATTTTACCACTTTCCAGTACAGGTCAGTGCAGAAAAAAATGCAGCATGTTCTATATATATATATATTTTTTTTTTTTTTTCTGGAACTGGAAAACACTAGAACTAACTGCACTGGTGTGAACTATGCCATTGAAAACCATATAATCTATTATCTATGCATTTTTGATACAGAAAAAAAAAAAAAACCTCACTGGACTGCATGTGGTGTGAACTGGCTCTTAAAGCGGAGTTCCACTGGCTTTTGTGTTTATTAAAAGTCAGCAGCTACAAAATGTGTAGCTACTGACTTTTAATAACCACATACTCACCTGTCCCACGGTCCAACGATGTGGCCGGGGGGAGCTTCAGTTCTCTTCCTCGTCTCCCCGTGGTGCCGGCATCTCTAGTGTGGGCACCCGGCTGTGACAGCTTGCGGATTCACAGCCGGGTGTGCATTGCGCAAGCGCGAGTCTCGCTGCGCGTCCTGAATGGGCGGGCAATCTTCTGGAACCTGTGATGTGTCCAAGAAGATTACAGGGAGGGAGGGAGAGAGGAGAACTTCCACTCTAGGCGCTTAGGCGGCCTGAGCAGAAGTAGGAGCGGATACCTGTCAAAACTGGGTACCCGCCCCCCCCCCCAAAAAAAAATGGCATGCCAAATGTGGCATGTTAGGGGGTCAGGACCACTTAAAGCGGAAGTTTCCACTTTTGAGTGGAACTCCGCTTTACAAATGTTCAATAAAGACATGGTGAGAATTTTGGGTGGTGGGTGGAGGATTTGGAGACAGGGAGTGGGAAATGACTTTGCATAATGAATTAGCATTTTGCTATGTAAAGGAGGGTGCTCGCTAATATGATCACTGTATTAAACATTTGATGGGTAGTGTTCACACTATGACCAATGAAATGGAATTCCTACATGTCATCTATTATCAATATTCATTTTGTGGTAAAATGAAGTTCAACAATATTTTGGGCTCCTCCCTAGTTCTTATATGTAGAAGAGCAATTGATATACACATTTCAGCATGATGGGAATATATAATTATAGCAGGATTTTTATTTATTTTTTTGGATCACCCATTATATGGGATGACTTCCACACAGTTATGATGATTTTTTTTTTACATTATGGTCTTGTTATATAGAGTCACAGCACAGTTGACATTTAGGGGTTTATTTATTAACCACTTTAAGACTGGAAGATTTTGCTGCTTAAAGACCAGGCCCTATTTTGCGATTCGCCACTGCGTGACTTTAACGGACAATTGCGCAGTCGTGTGGCGCTGTACCCAAACGAAATTGATGTCCTTTTTTTCCCACAAACAGAGTTTTCTTTTGGTGGTTTTTGATCACCTGTGCAATTTTTATTTTTTATGCTATAAACCAAAAATTGCGACAATTTTGAAAAAAAAAACAATATTTTTCACATTCTGCTAAATAACATTCCAAAAAAAATGTAAAAATCAAAATGATTTAACATTTTAGGCCAATTTGTTTTCTGCTACATATTTTTAGTAAAACAAATCAGTTTGCGCAAAAGTTATTGCGTTTACTAACTACTTGAAAGATTTTTGTCATTTTTATTGTTTTTTTTTTACTAGTAATGGCGGCAATCTGCGATTTTTAGCGGGACTGCGACATGGCGGCAGACAGATCTCACCCCTAACTGACATTTTGACACTTTTCTGATTACCAGTGACTAGTGTTGAGCGAACACGGACTGTATTATTCGTGTTCGTACCGAATAATTGGATTTTTTGTACCCGAACACGGACACGGACACTTTACTGTATGTTCGGGTAAAAATCCGTGTTCGGTCGTTTTATTTCCGGGTTTTGCATGCTTTGGCGCTCTTTTCATGGCGGGCTTTCAACAGCCAATCAACAATCGTTTAACTGGTGTGCCTTAAGCCATCCCAGCCATGCCTGCAAATGTCTTAGTAGCTGTGATTGGCCGTCTGAAGCATGTGACCAAGTCTTTATAAGTTCGAGGCAGCCGCAGCGGCGTCATTATGCTGCTTATATCAGGGACAGAGCACACATCAACGTGCTGGCTGCTGATTAGGGAAAGATAGGCAGGAAAAAACCATTTGTGTCCGGATAGAATTGAGGGACAGGTCGGAGTGTTTAGGCAGGGCGAGTTGTAGGCATTTTAGGGATAGAGTCTGCTGAATTATAGGGTCAGTGTCTTCTACAAACTACAATCGATATTGCTGTGTGGGGGGTGGGGTGAATCTGCACTCAATCCTGATCTACGATCTCTTCTCAATCCTGTTAGGGACAGAGTCTGCTGAATTTTAGGGAAACTGTGTTCTACAAACTACAATCGATATTGCTGTGTGGTGTGGGATTGGAGATAGGCAGGTGTCAGTGATCCACATCCATTTTTCTGTGTGTGAGCTGCAGTGAACACAATCTTTTTGGGCTGCAGTGAACACAATCTTTTTGGGCTGCAGTGAACACAATCTTTTTGGGCTGCAGTGAACACAATCTTTTTGGGCTGCAGTGAACACAATCTTTTTGGGGTGCAGTGAACAAAATCTTTTTGGGGTGCAGTGAACACAATCCTTTTTGGTGTGCAGTGAACACAATCTTTGTGGGGTGCAGTGAACAAAATCCTTTGTGGGGTGCAGTGAACACAATCTTTTTGGGGTGCAGTGAACAAAATCCTTTTTGGGGTGCAGTGAACAACATCCTTTTTGGGGTGCAGTGAACACAATCTTTTTGGGGTGCAGTGAACAAAATCCTTTGTGGGGTGCAGTGAACACAATCTTTTTGGGGTGCAGTGAACACAATCTTTTTGGGGTGGAGTGAACAACATCCTTTTTGGGGTGCAGTGAACAAAATCCTTTTTGGGGTGCAGTGAACAAAATCATTTTTGGGGTGCAGTGAACACAATCTTTTTGGGGTGCAGTGAACACAATCTTTGTGGGGTGCAGTGAACACAATCTTTTTGGGGTGGAGTGAACAACATCCTTTTTGGGGTGCAGTGAACAACATCCTTTTTGGGGTGCAGTGAACACAATCTTTTTGGGGTGCAGTGAACACAATCTTTGTGGGGTACAGTGAACAGAATCTTTGTGGGGTGCAGTGAACACAATCTTTGGGGGGTACAGTGAACACAATCTTTTTGGGGTGCAGTGAACACAATCTTTGTGGGGTGCAGTGAACACAATCTTTTTGGGGTGGAGTGAACAAAATCATTTTTGGGGTGCAGTGAACAACATCCTTTTTGGGGTGCAGTGATCAAAATCCTTTTTGGGGTGCAGTGAACACAATCTTTTTGGGGTGCAGTGAACAAAATCCTTTGTGGGGTGCAGTGAACAGAATCTTTGTGGGGTGCAGTGAACACAATCTTTGGGGGGGTACAGTGAACACAATCTTTATGGGGTGCAGTGAACACAATCTTTGTGGGGTACAGTGAACAGAATCTTTGTGGGGTGCAGTGAACACAATCTTTGGGGGGTACAGTGAACACAATCTTTTTGGGGTGCAGTGAACACAATCTTTGGGGGGTACAGTGAACACAATCTTTTTGGGGTGCAGTGAACACAATCTTTGTGGGGTGCAGTGAACACAATCTTTGGGGGGGTACAGTGAACACAATCTTTTTGGGGTGCAGTGAACAACATCCTTTTAGGGTGCAGTGAACACAATCTTTGTGGGGTGCAGTGAACAACATCCTTTTAGGGTGCAGTGAACACAATCTTTGTGGGGTACAGTGAACAGAATCTTTGTGGGGTGCAGTGAACACAATCTTTGGGGGGTACAGTGAACACAATCTTTGTGAGGTGCAGTGAACACAATCTTTGTGGGGTGCAGTGAACACAATCATTGTGGGGTGCAGTGAACTCAATCTTTGTGGGGTACAGTGAACACAATCTCATACTTCTGAAGATTTGAGGGTGCTGCCTGTTCCATACTCCCCCTACTCCTCATCTAGCCTTTTAGGGGTACAAACAATAGTAATTGGGGCCTAGTGTGGTTGTGTACGTGTGATATACATACACTTTTTTTGGATCATATTTTCTATTCCGCTATTTAATCAAAAACCTTTGGGGATCAGTTAAATTGGGGGATAGTCTGTGTTGGTACGTGTGAGAGAGATCCACCTTTCCAAGTTGTTGGGGTTCATCTCATACTTCTGAAGGTTTGAGGGTGCTGCCTGTTCCATACTCCCCCTACTCCTAGCCTTTTAGGGGTACAAACAATAGTAATTGGGGCCTAGTGTGGTTGTGTACGTGTGATATACATACACTTTTTTTGGATCATATTTTCTATTCCGCTATTTAATCAAAAACCTTTGGGGATCAGTTAAATTGGGGGATAGTCTGTGTTGGTACGTGTGAGAGAGATCCACCTTTCCAAGTTGTTGGGGTTCATCTCATACTTCTGAAGGTTTGAGGGTGCTGCCTGTTCCATACCCCCCCTACTCCTCATCTAGCCTTTTAGGGGTACAAACAATAGTAATTGGGGCCTAGTGTGGTTGTGTACGTGTGATATACATACACTTTTTTTGGATCATATTTTCTATTCCGCTATTTAATCAAAAACCTTTGGGGATCAGTTAAATTGGGGGATAGTCTGTGTTGGTACGTGTGAGAGAGATCCACCTTTCCAAGTTGTTGGGGTTCATCTCATACTTCTGAAGGTTTGAGGGTGCTGCCTGTTCCATACCCCCCCTACTCCTCATCTAGCCTTTTAGGGGTACAAACAATAGTAATTGGGGCCTAGTGTGGTTGTGTACGTGTGATATACATACACTTTTTTTGGATCATATTTTCTATTCCGCTATTTAATCAAAAACCTTTGGGGATCAGTTAAATTGGGGGATAGTCTGTGTTGGTACGTGTGAGAGAGATCCACCTTTCCAAGTTGTTGGGGTTCATCTCATACTTCTGAAGGTTTGAGGGTGCTGCCTGTTCCATACTCCCCCTACTCCTAGCCTTTTAGGGGTACAAACAATAGTAATTGGGGCCTAGTGTGGTTGTGTACGTGTGATATACATACACTTTTTTTGGATCATATTTTCTATTCCGCTATTTAATCAAAAACCTTTGGGGATCAGTTAAATTGGGGGATAGTCTGTGTTGGTACGTGTGAGAGAGATCCACCTTTCCAAGTTGTTGGGGTTCATCTCATACTTCTGAAGGTTTGAGGGTGCTGCCTGTTCCATACCCCCCCTACTCCTCATCTAGCCTTTTAGGGGTACAAACAATAGTAATTGGGGCCTAGTGTGGTTGTGTACGTGTGATATACATACACTTTTTTTGGATCATATTTTCTATTCCGCTATTTAATCAAAAACCTTTGGGGATCAGTTAAATTGGGGGATAGTCTGTGTTGGTACGTGTGAGAGAGATCCACCTTTCCAAGTTGTTGGGGTTCATCTCATACTTCTGAAGGTTTGAGGGTGCTGCCTGTTCCATACCCCCCCTACTCCTCATCTAGCCTTTTAGGGGTACAAACAATAGTAATTGGGGCCTAGTGTGGTTGTGTACGTGTGATATACATACACTTTTTTTGGATCATATTTTCTATTCCGCTATTTAATCAAAAACCTTTGGGGATCAGTTAAATTGGGGGATAGTCTGTGTTGGTACGTGTGAGAGAGATCCACCTTTCCAAGTTGTTGGGGTTCATCTCATACTTCTGAAGGTTTGAGGGTGCTGCCTGTTCCATACTCCCCCTACTCCTAGCCTTTTAGGGG
Organism: Pelophylax lessonae; assembly: GCF_965119305.1. Taxonomy (NCBI): domain Eukaryota; kingdom Metazoa; phylum Chordata; class Amphibia; order Anura; family Ranidae; genus Pelophylax; species Pelophylax lessonae. Next base: position 460,374,632 of record NC_138771.1, on the reverse strand, counting down.
TACAAACAATAGTAATTGGGGCCTAGTGTGGTTGTGTACGTGTGATATACATACACTTTTTTTGGATCATATTTTCTATTCCGCTATTTAATCAAAAACCTTTGGGGATCAGTTAAATTGGGGGATAGTCTGTGTTGGTACGTGTGAGAGAGATCCACCTTTCCAAGTTTTTGGGGTTCATCTCATACTTCTGAAGATTTGAGGGTGCTGCCTGTTCCATACCCCCCCTACTCCTCATCTAGCCTTTTAGGGGTACAAACAATAGTAATTGGGGCCTAGTGTGGTTGTGTACGTGTGATATACATACACTTTTTTTGGATCATATTTTCTATTCCGCTATTTAATCAAAAACCTTTGGGGATCAGTTAAATTGGGGGATAGTCTGTGTTGGTACGTGTGAGAGAGATCCACCTTTCCAAGTTGTTGGGGTTCATCTCATACTTCTGAAGGTTTGAGGGTGCTGCCTGTTCCATACCCCCCCTACTCCTCATCTAGCCTTTTAGGGGTACAAACAATAGTAATTGGGGCCTAGTGTGGTTGTGTACGTGTGATATACATACACTTTTTTTGGATCATATTTTCTATTCCGCTATTTAATCAAAAACCTTTGGGGATCAGTTAAATTGGGGGATAGTCTGTGTTGGTACGTGTGAGAGAGATCCACCTTTCCAAGTTGTTGGGGTTCATCTCATACTTCTGAAGGTTTGAGGGTGCTGCCTGTTCCATACCCCCCCTACTCCTCATCTAGCCTTTTAGGGGTACAAACAATAGTAATTGGGGCCTAGTGTGGTTGTGTACGTGTGATATACATACACTTTTTTTGGATCATATTTTCTATTCCGCTATTTAATCAAAAACCTTTGGGGATCAGTTAAATTGGGGGATAGTCTGTGTTGGTACGTGTGAGAGAGATCCACCTTTCCAAGTTTTTGGGGTTCATCTCATACTTCTGAAGATTTGAGGGTGCTGCCTGTTCCATACCCCCCCTACTCCTCATCTAGCCTTTTAGGGGTACAAACAATAGTAATTGGGGCCTAGTGTGGTTGTGTACGTGTGATATACATACACTTTTTTTGGATCATATTTTCTATTCCGCTATTTAATCAAAAACCTTTGGGGATCAGTTAAATTGGGGGATAGTCTGTGTTGGTACGTGTGAGAGAGATCCACCTTTCCAAGTTGTTGGGGTTCATCTCATACTTCTGAAGGTTTGAGGGTGCTGCCTGTTCCATACCCCCCCTACTCCTCATCTAGCCTTTTAGGGGTACAAACAATAGTAATTGGGGCCTAGTGTGGTTGTGTACGTGTGATATACATACACTTTTTTTGGATCATATTTTCTATTCCGCTATTTAATCAAAAACCTTTGGGGATCAGTTAAATTGGGGGATAGTCTGTGTTGGTACGTGTGAGAGAGATCCACCTTTCCAAGTTGTTGGGGTTCATCTCATACTTCTGAAGGTTTGAGGGTGCTGCCTGTTCCATACTCCCCCTACTCCTAGCCTTTTAGGGGTACAAACAATAGTAATTGGGGCCTAGTGTGGTTGTGTACGTGTGATATACATACACTTTTTTTGGATCATATTTTCTATTCCGCTATTTAATCAAAAACCTTTGGGGATCAGTTAAATTGGGGGATAGTCTGTGTTGGTACGTGTGAGAGAGATCCACCTTTCCAAGTTGTTGGGGTTCATCTCATACTTCTGAAGGTTTGAGGGTGCTGCCTGTTCCATACCCCCCCTACTCCTCATCTAGCCTTTTAGGGGTACAAACAATAGTAATTGGGGCCTAGTGTGGTTGTGTACGTGTGATATACATACACTTTTTTTGGATCATATTTTCTATTCCGCTATTTAATCAAAAACCTTTGGGGATCAGTTAAATTGGGGGATAGTCTGTGTTGGTACGTGTGAGAGAGATCCACCTTTCCAAGTTGTTGGGGTTCATCTCATACTTCTGAAGGTTTGAGGGTGCTGCCTGTTCCATACCCCCCCTACTCCTCATCTAGCCTTTTAGGGGTACAAACAATAGTAATTGGGGCCTAGTGTGGTTGTGTACGTGTGATATACATACACTTTTTTTGGATCATATTTTCTATTCCGCTATTTAATCAAAAACCTTTGGGGATCAGTTAAATTGGGGGATAGTCTGTGTTGGTACGTGTGAGAGAGATCCACCTTTCCAAGTTGTTGGGGTTCATCTCATACTTCTGAAGGTTTGAGGGTGCTGCCTGTTCCATACTCCCCCTACTCCTAGCCTTTTAGGGGTACAAACAATAGTAATTGGGGCCTAGTGTGGTTGTGTACGTGTGATATACATACACTTTTTTTGGATCATATTTTCTATTCCGCTATTTAATCAAAAACCTTTGGGGATCAGTTAAATTGGGGGATAGTCTGTGTTGGTACGTGTGAGAGAGATCCACCTTTCCAAGTTTTTGGGGTTCATCTCATACTTCTGAAGATTTGAGGGTGCTGCCTGTTCCATACCCCCCCTACTCCTCATCTAGCCTTTTAGGGGTACAAACAATAGTAATTGGGGCCTAGTGTGGTTGTGTACGTGTGATATACATACACTTTTTTTGGATCATATTTTCTATTCCGCTATTTAATCAAAAACCTTTGGGGATCAGTTAAATTGGGGGATAGTCTGTGTTGGTACGTGTGAGAGAGATCCACCTTTCCAAGTTGTTGGGGTTCATCTCATACTTCTGAAGGTTTGAGGGTGCTGCCTGTTCCATACCCCCCCTACTCCTCATCTAGCCTTTTAGGGGTACAAACAATAGTAATTGGGGCCTAGTGTGGTTGTGTACGTGTGATATACATACACTTTTTTTGGATCATATTTTCTATTCCGCTATTTAATCAAAAACCTTTGGGGATCAGTTAAATTGGGGGATAGTCTGTGTTGGTACGTGTGAGAGAGATCCACCTTTCCAAGTTGTTGGGGTTCATCTCATACTTCTGAAGGTTTGAGGGTGCTGCCTGTTCCATACCCCCCCTACTCCTCATCTAGCCTTTTAGGGGTACAAACAATAGTAATTGGGGCCTAGTGTGGTTGTGTACGTGTGATATACATACACTTTTTTTGGATCATATTTTCTATTCCGCTATTTAATCAAAAACCTTTGGGGATCAGTTAAATTGGGGGATAGTCTGTGTTGGTACGTGTGAGAGAGATCCACCTTTCCAAGTTTTTGGGGTTCATCTCATACTTCTGAAGATTTGAGGGTGCTGCCTGTTCCATACCCCCCCTACTCCTCATCTAGCCTTTTAGGGGTACAAACAATAGTAATTGGGGCCTAGTGTGGTTGTGTACGTGTGATATACATACACTTTTTTTGGATCATATTTTCTATTCCGCTATTTAATCAAAAACCTTTGGGGATCAGTTAAATTGGGGGATAGTCTGTGTTGGTACGTGTGAGAGAGATCCACCTTTCCAAGTTTTTGGGGTTCATCTCATACTTCTGAAGATTTGAGGGTGCTGCCTGTTCCATACCCCCCCTACTCCTCATCTAGCCTTTTAGGGGTACAAACAATAGTAATTGGGGCCTAGTGTGGTTGTGTACGTGTGATATACATACACTTTTTTTGGATCATATTTTCTATTCCGCTATTTAATCAAAAACCTTTTGGGATCAGTTAAATTGGGGGATAGTCTGTGTTGGTACGTGTGAGAGAGATCCACCTTTCCAAGTTGTTGGGGTTCATCTCATACTTCTGAAGGTTTGAGGGTGCTGCCTGTTCCATACTCCCCCTACTCCTAGCCTTTTAGGGGTACAAACAATAGTAATTGGGGCCTAGTGTGGTTGTGTACGTGTGATATACATACACTTTTTTTGGATCATATTTTCTATTCCGCTATTTAATCAAAAACCTTTGGGGATCAGTTAAATTGGGGGATAGTCTGTGTTGGTACGTGTGAGAGAGATCCACCTTTCCAAGTTGTTGGGGTTCATCTCATACTTCTGAAGGTTTGAGGGTGCTGCCTGTTCCATACTCCCCCTACTCCTAGCCTTTTAGGGGTACAAACAATAGTAATTGGGGCCTAGTGTGGTTGTGTACGTGTGATATACATACACTTTTTTTGGATCATATTTTCTATTCCGCTATTTAATCAAAAACCTTTGGGGATCAGTTAAATTGGGGGATAGTCTGTGTTGGTACGTGTGAGAGAGATCCACCTTTCCAAGTTGTTGGGGTTCATCTCATACTTCTGAAGGTTTGAGGGTGCTGCCTGTTCCATACTCCCCCTACTCCTAGCCTTTTAGGGGTACAAACAATAGTAATTGGGGCCTAGTGTGGTTGTGTACGTGTGATATACATACACTTTTTTTGGATCATATTTTCTATTCCGCTATTTAATCAAAAACCTTTGGGGATCAGTTAAATTGGGGGATAGTCTGTGTTGGTACGTGTGAGAGAGATCCACCTTTCCAAGTTGTTGGGGTTCATCTCATACTTCTGAAGGTTTGAGGGTGCTGCCTGTTCCATACCCCCCCTACTCCTCATCTAGCCTTTTAGGGGTACAAACAATAGTAATTGGGGCCTAGTGTGGTTGTGTACGTGTGATATACATACACTTTTTTTGGATCATATTTTCTATTCCGCTATTTAATCAAAAACCTTTGGGGATCAGTTAAATTGGGGGATAGTCTGTGTTGGTACGTGTGAGAGAGATCCACCTTTTCAAGTTGTTGGGGTTCATCTCATACTTCTGAAGGTTTGAGGGTGCTGCCTGTTCCATACCCCCCCTACTCCTCATCTAGCCTTTTAGGGGTACAAACAATAGTAATTGGGGCCTAGTGTGGTTGTGTACGTGTGATATACATACACTTTTTTTGGATCATATTTTCTATTCCGCTATTTAATCAAAAACCTTTGGGGATCAGTTAAATTGGGGGATAGTCTGTGTTGGTACGTGTGAGAGAGATCCACCTTTCCAAGTTGTTGGGGTTCATCTCATACTTCTGAAGGTTTGAGGGTGCTGCCTGTTCCATACTCCCCCTACTCCTCATCTAGCCTTTTAGGGGTACAAACAATAGTAATTGGGGCCTAGTGTGGTTGTGTACGTGTGATATACATACACTTTTTTTGGATCATATTTTCTATTCCGCTATTTAATCAAAAACCTTTGGGGATCAGTTAAATTGGGGGATAGTCTGTGTTGGTACGTGTGAGAGAGATCCACCTTTCCAAGTTGTTGGGGTTCATCTCATACTTCTGAAGGTTTGAGGGTGCTGCCTGTTCCATACTCCCCCTACTCCTAGCCTTTTAGGGGTACAAACAATAGTAATTGGGGCCTAGTGTGGTTGTGTACGTGTGATATACATACACTTTTTTTGGATCATATTTTCTATTCCGCTATTTAATCAAAAACCTTTGGGGATCAGTTAAATTGGGGGATAGTCTGTGTTGGTACGTGTGAGAGAGATCCACCTTTCCAAGTTGTTGGGGTTCATCTCATACTTCTGAAGGTTTGAGGGTGCTGCCTGTTCCATACTCCCCCTACTCCTAGCCTTTTAGGGGTACAAACAATAGTAATTGGGGCCTAGTGTGGTTGTGTACGTGTGATATACATACACTTTTTTTGGATCATATTTTCTATTCCGCTATTTAATCAAAAACCTTTGGGGATCAGTTAAATTGGGGGATAGTCTGTGTTGGTACGTGTGAGAGAGATCCACCTTTCCAAGTTTTTGGGGTTCATCTCATACTTCTGAAGATTTGAGGGTGCTGCCTGTTCCATACTCCTCCTCCTACTGCTCAACCATCCTTTTAGGGGTACAAACAATAGTAGTTGGGGCCTAGTGTGGTGGTGTACGTGCGAGATACATACACTTTCTTTTTGATCATATTTTCTATTCCGCTATTCAATTAAAACCTTTGGGGATCAATTCAATTGCGAGATAGTCTGTGTCGGTACGTGTGAGATCCACCCTTCCAAGTTGTTGGGGTTCATCTCATACTTCTGAAGATTTGAGGGTGCTGCCTGTTCCATACTCCTGCTCCTACTGCTCAACCATCCTTTTAGGGGTACAAACAATAGTAATTGGGGCCTAGTGTGGTTGTGTACGTGCGAGATACATACACTTTTTTTGATCATATTTCCTATTCCGCTATTCAATAAAAACCTTTGAGGATCAATTGAATTGCGGGATAGTCTGTGTCGGTACGTGTGAGATCCACCTTTCCAAGTTTTTGGGGTTCATCTCATACTTCTGAAGATTTGAGGGTGCTGCCTGTTCCATACTCCTCCTCCTACTCCTCATCCATCCTTTTAGGGGTACAAACAATAGTAATTGGGGCCTAGTGTGGTTGTGTACGTGCGAGATACATACACTTTTTTTGATCATATTTCCTATTCCGCTATTCAATAAAAACCTTTGAGGATCAATTGAATTGCGGGATAGTCTGTGTCGGTACGTGTGAGATCCACCTTTCCAAGTTTTTGGGGTTCATCTCATACTTCTGAAGATTTGAGGGTGCTGCCTGTTCCATACTCCTCCTCCTACTCCTCATCCATCCTTTTAGGGGTACAAACAATAGTAATTGGGGCCTAGTGTGGTTGTGTACGTGCGAGATACATACACTTTTTTTGATCATATTTCCTATTCCGCTATTCAATAAAAACCTTTGAGGATCAATTGAATTGCGGGATAGTCTGTGTCGGTACGTGTGAGATCCACCTTTCCAAGTTTTTGGGGTTCATCTCATACTTCTGAAGATTTGAGGGTGCTGTCTGTTCCATACTCCTCCTACTCCTCATCCATCCTTTTAAGGGTAGAAACAATAGTAATTGGGGCCTAGTGTGGTTTTGTACGTGCGAGATACATACACTTTTTTGGATCATATTTCCTATTCCGCTATTCAATAAAAACCTTTCTAGGGCAAGATCTTAAATTACAGAAATATGAGGAGACCGTCAAATAAGGGCCGTGGCCTGGGTCGTGGTGCTGCTGGTAGAGCTCCTGTTGCAAGGAGAGGACGTGGTCGATCTGTGCCAGCTACACGCACAAGTGAAACACCTTCCTCAAGTGTGAGTAGGCGACAGAACCTGCATCAGTATTTGGTAGGGCATCAAACGCCCCTAGAAGTGATGAGGCCAGAACAAGTTGAGGCGATAGTAGATTGGTTTGCTGCTGACAGTGCCTCCAGTTCCTTCACATTGTCTCCCACCCAGTCTACTGCAGAAAGGTCAGAGTTGGCACCTGCAGCCAATGTCCAACCGTCTTTCACCTCACCCCCTTGCAAATCAGGCCAGCAGTCTGAGCCCCAAGCCATACAGCAGTCTCTTATTCTTTTTGAGGACTCTGTCAGCAGGGTTTCCCAGGGCCATCCACCTAGCCCTGCCCCAGAAGTGGAAGAGATTGAGTGCAGCGATGCCCAACCACTTATTTCTCAAGATGAGTACATGCAAGGATCATCGCAGCACGTCTCCGATGATGACGAAACGCAGGTGCCAACTGCTGCGGCGTTCAGCATTGTGGAGACCGACAAGGAGGGCAGGGGTGAAGACTGGGTGGAAGATGATGTGGAGGACGATGAGGTCCTCGACCCCACATGGAATGAACGTCATGCAGGTGACCTGAGTAGTTTGGAGGAAGAGGCGGTGGTCGCACAGAGCCACCAGCACAGCAGAAGAGGGAGCAGGGTGCAGAAGCGGAGCGGCCGTGCCCTAGACACTACGCCCGCTACTGCCCAACGCAGCAAGGGAACGAGCGCACCAAAGTCAGCTCAAAGGAGTTCTCTAGCGTGGAAGTTCTTTAGAAAATGTGCTGATGACAGGACACGAGTGGTTTGCACCCTGTGCAATCAGAGCTTGAAGCGAGGCATAAACCTTCTCAACCTGAGCACAACCTGCATGATCAGGCATCTAAGTGCAAAGCACGAGCTGCAGTGGAGTACACACCTTCAAAACCAAGAAACGTCTCTGGCTCATCCTGCTTCCTCTTCTGCTGCAGTCTCGGCCGCTCCAGCCACATCTGTAGTGATACCGGCACCTGCCACCCCGCAAACAGACGATCTGTCAGCAACACCACCACCTGGGTCACCAACAACCATCTCCACAATGTCCCGTGGAAGCGTTCAGCTTTCCATCTCCCAAACACTTGAGAGGAAGAGGAAGTACCCCCCTACCCACCCGCGATCCCTGGCCCTGAATGCCAGCATTTCAAAATTATTGGCCTTTGAAATGCTGTCATTCCGTCTGGTGGAGACGCACAGTTTTAAAAACCTTATGTCGGTGGCTGTCCCACAGTACGTCGTGCCCAGCCGCCACTACTTTTCCAGGCAAGCCATCCCTTCCCTGCACAACCAAGTGGGGGAAAATATCAGGTGTGCACTGCGCAACGCCATCTGTGCCAAGGTCCACCTAACTACGGATACGTGGACCAGTAAGCACGGTCAGGGGCGTTATATCTCCCTAACGGCACACTGGGTAAATGCAGTGGCGGATGGGCCTGAGGCGGATAGCAATTTGGCGCATGTCCTTCCACCACCGAGGATTGCAGGGCGCTTCAGTTTGCCTCCTGTTCCTAACTCCTCCTACTCCGCTTCCTCATCCTCTACCGCCTCCTCATCCGGACAGCGTAACACCTTCACCACCAACTTCAGCACGGCCAGGGGTAAACGACAGCAGGCAGTTTTACAACTTGCCTGTTTGGGGGACAAACCACACACCGCGCAGGAGTTGTGGAGGAGCATGGAACAGCAGACAAATGAGTGGTTGCTGCCAGCGAGCCTCAAGCCCGGCCTGGTGGTGTGCGATAACGGGCGAAATCTCATAGCAGCTCTGGGCCTAGCCGGTTTGACGCACATCCCTTGCCTGGCGCATGTGCTGAATTTGGTGGTGCAGAGGTTCCTTAAAAACTACCCCGATATGTCAGAGCTGCTGCAGAAAGTGCGGGCCGTTTGTGCGCACTTTCGGCGTTCTCACCCTGCTGCTGCTCGCCTGGCAGCGCTGCAGCGTAACTTCGGCCTTCCCGCTCACCGCCTCATATGTGACGTGCCCACAAGGTGGAACTCCACCTTGCACATGCTGGAAAGACTGTGCGAGCAGCAGCAGGCCATAGTGGAGTTTCAGCTGCAGCACGCACGCGTGAGTCGCTCTGCGGAACAGCACCACTTCACCACCAATAACTGGGCCTCCATGCGAGACCTGTGTGCCTTGTTGCGCTGTTTTGAGTACTCCACCAACATGGCCAGTGGCAATGACGCCGTTCTCAGCTTAACTATCCCACTTCTATGCCTCCTTGAAAAAACAATTCGGGCGATGATGGAAGAGGATGTGGCACAGGATGAGGAGGAGGAGGAGGATGAAGAGGTAACATTTCCAAGGCTTTCAGGGCAGTCATTCGCAAGGGGCTCCGAGGGTGGGTTCCTGCACACGCAAACGCCAGGGACGCAATTGTCCAGCAGGGGCACAGTTCTGGAGGATGAGGAGGATGAGGAGGAGGAGGAGCTGGAGGAGGAGATGGAACCATGTTCACAGCAGGGTGGCACCCAGGCCAGCTCATGGCCATCACTGGTGCGTGGCTGGGGGGATACAGAGGACACGGACGATACACCTCCCACAGAGGACAGCCTTTCGTCGCCTCTGGGCAGCCTGGCACACATGAGCGATTACATGCTGCAGTGTCTCCACAACGACCGCCGAGTTGCCCACATTCTAACTTGTGCTGATTACTGGGTGGCCACGCTGCTGGATCCCCGTTACAAGGACAACGTACCGTCCTTAATTCACTCACTGGAGCGCGATCGCAAGATGCGCGAGTACAAGCGCACGCTGGTAGACGCCATGCTGCTGGCATTCCCATCTGACAGCGGGGCCACAGTGGAAGCACAAGGCAGAGGAGGAGGAGGAGGAGGTCGCCAACGCAACCAGGGCACCGCCAGCACCTCAGAAGGCAGGGTTAGCATGGCCGAAATGTGGAAAAGCTTTGTCAGCACGCCACAACAAACAGCAGCACCAGCAGCTCAGATGGAACGTCTTAGCAGGAGGCAGCATTTTACCAACATGGTGGAGCAGTATGTGTGCACACGCCTACATGTAGTGAATGACGGGTCTGCCCCCTTCAACTTCTGGGTCTCCAAATTGGGCACATGGCCTGAGCTTGCCCTTTACGCCTTGGAGGTGCTGGCGTGCCCTGCAGCCAGTGTATTATCTGAACGGGTATTTAGCACGGCTGGGGGCGTTATAACAGACAAGCGCAGCCGCCTGTCCAGAGACAATGTGGACAAGCTCACGTTCATTAAAATGAACCAGGCATGGATCCCACGGGACTTTTCCGTACCTTATGCAGAATAGCAATGGATACCGACCTTACCCACCCATTGTTCCATTTTTGCTCTTTCTCACTCTTTTGGGGTGTACCCTCATTTAAAATTTTTGAAAAGAAGCAGTGTTGGCTACCTCGTCCTCCTCCTCAGGGCCAGATTAATGTAGGGGCTATTGGAGCTGCAGCTCCAGGCCCCTACCTTTTATATAGGCCCCGGGTTGGCCATATTCACTGTTACCGCTCTTCTGTCACTTGTAAACACAGAAGTCTGGCTTCTATGCTCGCTTCCCCAGGCAGCACCCTCAGAACCTCCCCACACAGCGTGAAGGCCGGACAAGGAGGGACAGTTGGCGATGCATGGATGTGTTTATGGGCTTCAGAGACAGCATCCCATGTTGAATTAGGCATGCATGGCTGCACCCTTCCTCCTCTGGGTGCATGGCAAGGCACGGCCCTTAAGGCCCTTCAAAATCCTCAGCACCAAGCCCATGATGCTGTTAATCCGGCCCTGGTCCTCCTCCACCGCCGCTTCCACCTACACCGCCCATAGGTGTGCGCAGCCTATTGCATTAAGGTGTGCACCCCAAAGTTGAAATACACATGCATGTGTTTGCCAGCAGGGAGAGTAATGTATCGGGGCCATGTACCTGTAGGCAAGGAGAAATAGAGCAGAGCAGGTCCCAGGGAGATCTTTCCCATCTCCTCACTGGCAATGCTATGTGCCCTAGGTGATTAGGGTGTGCCCAGGCACACCCAGCACACCCTGTGCGCACGCCTATGTCACCGCCACATCCACCACCACCTCAACCTCCCTCCTACTCCATATGGGCCTCGTCCTTCAGAGATGAAGAAGAACATTGTTTTATTTTTCTGTTTTTTTTTGTTGTTTTAAGTTATTTCCCTATCCACATTTGTTTGCAGAGCACTTGCCATGCTCTTAATTACGTTTTGCTGCCATTTGCAGCACTCTAGCCCTTTCCTTTGGTGTTTTAGAGCCATTTTAGTGCCTTAAAGTTCGGGTCCCCATTGACTTCAATGGGGTTCGGTGTCCGGGAAAAGTTCGGTAAAAGTCCGGGACACGGACCCGGACTTTTTTTTAAAGTTCGGCCGAACCCGTCGAACACGGACATCTAGGTGTCCGCTCAACCCTACCAGTGACATTACTAAAGTAATCAGTGCTAAAAATATGTATTGTTACTGTAATAATGACACTGACAGGGAAGGGGTTAACCCTGTGGGTGATCAAGGGGTTAAATGTAAGCCTAGGGGAGTGATTCTAACTGTGGGGGGGTTGGGCTTGTGAGATGACCATAGAGAGATGCGATCCTATATAGCAGGATCGCATGGTCTCTGTGATCATCTCAGGGAGAAAGACAGACGGCTGTGTTTACATCAGCCGTCCGTCCTTCTCTGTCAGCGGGGAGAGATCTCGAGTCGCTGGCGGCCATCGGAGCCGCCTTACGCTCGCACCAGCTTCTCCGCTGATGAGCAGGGGCAGGAGCGTGCCGCTGCCAGCGTGCGCTCGCCCCCTAGCTCCTCCCAGGCGAGCGCCGTACATGTATGGGACTTTGCCTGGGAGAACCAGCCTGCCGCAGTACATCTGCGGCGGCTGGAGGTAAAGTGGTTAAAGGCAAATAGACTGTGCACATTGCAAATTGCAGTTTCACTCTGCAAGAGCAGTTACTCCAGAGCTTAGTAAGTGTACAGAAGCTCTGCTGACTTCCATCATCTAAGCATGCGCAAGCAAAAATTTTGTTGTTTTTTTTTTTTTATTATTATTTTGCTTGCACATGATTGGGTATTCTTTGCAAAGTGAAGCGTTACCTCATTTACTAAGCTCAGAAGCAACTGCACTTTCAGACGGCAGCTGCACTTTGAAAACTGCACAGCCTATTTGCCTTTAGTAAATCAACCCCCTTAATCAGGCATGCACGTTATACGGACATCATTTTTTGGAAGGTTCAAAATACTACGTCTGAGCGGAGGTTAATGGCTCATGATTATGCATAATAGTCATTGAAACAATTTACGAGGCACTGGATTGTGGCATTTTTATTGATATATGGTTTTAGCATTAAGCATACTGAAAATGATGTATATATTTTTTCTGGCATAACCATATTGTTGATTTGAAGTGACTCAAAGCGGAATTGAAGATTTTATGATTTAACAGCAATTTTCTCTATATGAATCTTACAGAACGGTTTTTGTTACTTATTACTTACAGCTGAATTCTAGGCAAATATAAACATAAATTAATACAGCTCTGTATTCATGAATGCATTTTTAAAAAAAATATAAGCAGTATAAGTACCTGAATTACACTTCATATAAATATCTTGCAGTTCATGTACGGTGCAGGCTTAGGAGATATTCACAGTACCTATAGCCTAGGTTAGTCTTATTATAGGGCTTACCTGTAGGTACAATTACAAAATAAGACTTTACTTCCTCTTTACCTGCAGTATAGTCAGGTCTCTTTCCTTACCAGAAAGGACTGTGTTGTGTGGCAGAGTTCTGAAAATCTCAGAAATGAGTGGGCAGAAATTGAAATCGCTAGGCAGGCAAAACATCCTGTTATATGCAGCATAGCTTCCAACTGTCCCTGATTTCGAGGGACTGTCTCTGATTTGGAACAAAGTCCCTCTGTCATTCTTTTCTCCTCATTTGTCCCTCATTTTGGTCTGATCTATATACAGTAGTTGTATATAAAATGCATTATTTATCTTTCAAGTGTTTCCTACACTGATTGGGGGGGGGGGGGCACCAGTCCTCTTGTAGGGGGCCCGAGCACACAGGGGGGTCCACACAGGGAGAGGGATTAGTGATGAATGACATTTACAGAAATCAACCTCCAGCAGCTGAAAGCTGATCTCTTTCCCCCTCCCTGCTGCCAGCTTTTATCTGCTGAGAAAGAGACAGTTGTCCCTCATTAATCCCCCTCCATGTGTACCCCCCCCCCCTGCCCTGGCTCTAATGCTAGCTCTGCTACTGAGTTTGTTATCTCTGTAACTTTGTTTCTCTCCCTGCAGTTCTTCCTATACTCCTTGTCCCAGGCTGTATATTTGTTTAATCTCTCTCCCCCATTGCTCTGTCTTCCTGACACAGTCACAGCTGATCAGCTGTATTCCCATAGGGTGAAGAATAGATGCCTTTTATCTTGTCCCAGTACAGTTTAATGTGCTTTATGTAGCTGGGCTTCCCACTGCTCTCCCTCCCAGACTGCTTCCTGACCTATGCAACTGTACTTCTTCTCCCCTTCACTGTCAGTTCCCTCTGCATCCATGTATCAACTCCTTCTATTGACAATTTACTAACTGATCTGGCAGTAGTAAACTCCATTTTTTTATCTTGTATCTACAGGTAAGCCTATAATAGGGCTAACATGTAGGTACAGTGAATATCTCCTAAACGTAGCACATGCAAGTGAGTTACTTCATCACAGTTTGGCCAAACGACTGGAGCCCAAAGAACCAGAGAGAAGACCAGATGAAGATGGAATCCCTCTTAGTAGTGACAGCACATCGCTGGAGAGATCTGTTTTTGAGGTTAGAAAAATATAATTAGGGTCTCATTTACCAGGTACTCTGGCTGTGTGAAGGAGGGGTTTGGGCTTGAGCCATCTGTCATTCTATGGGGTTACAGCGCCTTTATGAACACAGCCACAGGCCCCAATTTGACAGGTGTGTAGGTGAGCGGTCCCTAAATGCACACTGTCTGTGTTTGGGCTGTACACCTGCATCCCACCGCCTGTCAAATTAGGACCTGCAGCTGTGTTTATACAGCTCCAGTTGCCTCGAGCCACATAAATGAACCACTGATTAACACAAAGATCAGGAGTGTGTAATGCACAGGCCACTTTACAGAGTACAACCAAATTTACGACCTCTTCCCAGTACAAATTATCATCCCCTTAGCCCATATCCCCCACAGTACAGATCTCCCCTAACACCTCTAAATCCCCCTTTCAGCTTACTATCTTTGTACAGATCTCCCCAGCATAAATCCCCTTGTACAGACTCCCCTCCCCAGCACAGAACCCTCAGACTCCCAACCCCAAGCACAGCTCTCCCAGCACTGACTGATCCTCCCCAACACAGATGGACCCCTTCCAGCACGAACCTCTAAGTACATACTCCCCCCCCCCCCCACACACACACAGACCTCTCAACACAGACCAAACCCCCAGAACAGACCCTTCAGTAAAGAGAAACCCCCCGGCACAAACCCTCAGTACAGATTCCATTCCCAGCACAGACCCCCCATTTTAGACCAACCCCCTCAGCACAGACCCCTCAGCATGGACTAACCCACTCAGTATAGAATCCACCCCCCCCCCCCCAACCCTGCTACTCTTGCATGAAACGATTGCCGTAAGCGAACATCTACAGCAAGCTACTACAAATCACTAGAGTGCACATGACCATGTTTTCCTATTCAACTCTCCTTCCTCTCTGCAACATGTACTCTTTACCTCTCCTTTTCACAGTTGTAAACTCTCTCCTCAAACTCTCTTTCCTTTGCCCCTCTTCTCCAATCTGGATATATCACCCTCACTTCTGCCCTCTCCTTATTACTACTCTAATCCCACATGCTAATAAAACTCCCAGGATGCTGACGCATATCCCGTCATATAAATCACACTCTCATATTACCTCCTTCATCATTCTGCTTCTCCTAACCTCTGGAGATATATCCCAAAACACTGGGTCTCCTTTATTTACCCAATGCACCCATCACCCTGCAGCAGCCGCAATTCACACAACTTAGTTTTCATTCCTCTTCTTCCCAAAACCAGCCTTCCCTTCTCCTGTGCCCTCTGGAATGCCCGCTCTGTCTGTAACAAACTCTCCTCTGTTTATGACCTCTTTGTCACTAACTCCTTTAATCTACTTGCTGTCACCATAACCTGGCTTCATGAATACAACACTGCTTCTCCTGCTTCTCTCTCCCATGGTGGCCTTCTCTAGACTCACTCCCTTAGACATAGTGGATGCAAGGGAAATGGAGTGGAAATTCTCCTATCCCCAAAGAGCATCTTCCAGGTTCTTCATTCTCCTCCCTCTCTCCCCCTTTCACCATTTGAAGCTCACTGTATACGTCTACTTTCGTTAATTTCCTTAACCCCTTGGAGCCTGTGGGTGCCAGCCTTTTTAAGGGGGTTTTATATGCTGGGAGGCAGAGCCTAATGTCATGTGATTGCAGCGATTGGATGGAGCATGGAGCGATTCTGAGTTCTCTGACAGGCGCCGGCACAGCGCTGTCTGCACTAATTCACACAAATATGTTACCTCTCGATGCCATGACCCAGCCGCCGAGAGGCCGCATATTTGCGCGCTGCCAGCGCCAAGAAGTTAAGAAGTTCTGTAATCTACCGGCCCCCTGGACCAGTAATAACATTCCTTGGTGACTTCTATGCCTAGCTACCCTACTTTCTCTCTTCTGAAATTCCCACAATCATTCTCAGTGACTTCTTAACTTAACTTCTTAACTTCTTAGTCTAACCTCCTCAATTAACCTGAAGTACTTAAAAGGCCTTCCTTGGGCCCCACCAATCTTAACAACCTACGCACCATCTCCTTGCTCCCCTTTTCCTCCACTAGTCACTGCCATACTTAAAAAGCCTTCCTTAGGCCCCATCAACCTTAACAACCTACGCCCCATCTCCCTGCTCCCTTTTTCTTCTAAATTTCTTGAACGTCGGATCTACAACCAACTGAGTGTCCACCTCATTAAGAATAACTTTCTTGATCCCCTTCAGTCTGGATTTCGCCATCAACACTCCACAGAAACTTCTCTCCTAAAACTCACAAACGACTTACTAACAGAAAAAAACCTATGGACACTATTCTGTACTCCTACTTCTGGACCTTTTGGCTGCCTTTGATACAGTTGACCACCCCCTCCTCCTCAAAAAACGTCACTCCATTGGTCTCCATGGCTTTGCTCTTCGCTGGCTCTCATCCTACCTATCCCACCGCACCTTTAGTGTCATTTACAATTCTACTTCCTCCTCTCCTCTTCCTTTCTCTGTCGGAGTCCCCCAAGGTTCTGTTCTTGGATCTCTCCTATTCTCAATCTACACCTCCTTCCTGGGTCAGCTGATAGCCTCCATATCAGTCTGGATGTCACACCGCTTCCTCAAACTCAACCTGTCCAAAAGCAAGCTCATAATATTTTTTCCCTTATGTGCCTTTTCCCCTGACTTCTCTGTGAAGATCAATGGTACAACCATCAACCCATCCCTGCATGCCAGGTTGCTAGGCCTTATCCTGGACTCTGAACTCTCCTTTTGGCCCCCTCATCCAATCACTTTCCAAAGCTTGCTGCCTCAACCTCCAAAATATGCCTCTTCCTAACCAATGACACTGATGAGAACTCCTAATTCCCTCCCTGGTCATCTCTTGCCTCGACTACTGCAACTCCCTCCTCATTGGCTTACCTTTAAATAGGCTATCCTCTATTTAGTCCATCATGAATGCTGCTGCCAGACTCATCCATATTACAAACCACTCAGTGTCCACTACCCCTCAATGCCAATCCCTCCATTGGCTGACACTCACCCAACAAATTAAATTAAACATGCTAACAATAACTTTTCAAATCCATCCACAACTTGACCCCCAGCTACATTACTAACCTAGTCTCAAAATACCAACCAAATCATTCTCTTCACTCCATTCAAGGCCTCCTGCTCTTTAGTTCTCTTGTCAACTCCTCCCATGATCACTTTCAGAACTTCTCCAGAGCATCGCTCATCCTTTGGAATTTCCTACTCCAATCTGTCCGACTATCTCTTATTCTATCTCCTACTCTATCCACTTTTAGGTGATCCCTGAAAACGTTTATTTTCAGAGAAGCCTATCCTGCCTCCACCCAACAACTATACATTTTTTTTCTCCATCAGCTTATCCCCCACAGTTATTACCTTTTTTATCACTTGACCATCCCTTTTAGATTTTAAGCTCAAACAGGGCCCCCTGATTCCTCCTTTATTGAATTGTATTGTAAATGTACTGTTTTCTCTAACATTGTAAAGCGCTGTGCAGCACAAGCTATTGGCGCTATATAAATCCTGAATAATAATAGTAACTCTTCAAAATATGATACAGAAACAAAATAGAGTATAAATCTCACCCAACTGTTACACAACTGGTACATAAAAAACTTAAATACTGTTCATAATATTGGGGTAGAAATAGAAAATCTATTATGTTTTCTACAGCCAATGTATGAGTAGCATCCATCAAACAAGGCAGGGGAGAGAGGCTGAAGTGCCACCCTATCTGTAGAGAGAACTTGTGGCACACACCAAAATAAAGAACAGAAAGAAAAAGCAAAAAACATCACCCTGACACTATGGGGTTAATTTATTAGACTGTGCACTTTGTGTTTCCCTCTGCAATTGCAGTTGCCCTAGAGTTTATTAAATGAGGTAAAGCTACACTTTGCAAAGAGAACCTAATCTTGTGCATTTTTGCTTGCACATGATTGGATGATGGAAGTCGGCAGAACTTCTGCTCAGAGTGAAACTGCACTTTGCAAAGTGCACAGTGTATTTGCCTTTAGTAAATCAACCCTAAAATATCTAGATATACCTCTACACATAGAGAGCAATGTCCTGACCTTTCATATTATCCCAAAAAGAACAAAAGGACACAACCTGTTTAAAGGGTCAAGTATGTGCTTACTCTGCATAATCCATACAGCAAGGGGAGTTTTCACCACATATAAAAACTCACACTTGTCAAAAAGGGGAGTTATTGCTGAGGGTGGAGAGGCAGGGAGGGGGTTATTGTTGAGGGTGGAGAAGTGGGGAGGGGGTTATTGTTGAGGGTGAAGAAGTGTTGAGGGGGTTATTGTTGAGGGTGGAGAAGCAGGCAAGGGGGTTACTGTTGAGGGTGGAGAAGCGGAGAGGGGGTATTGTTGGGGGTTGAGAAGCGGGAAGAAGGGTTATGGCTGAGGTTGGAGAAGCAGGGAGGGGGTTATTGGTGAGAGTGGAGAGGCAGAGAGGGGGGTAATTGTAGAGGGTGGAGAAGCGGGGAGAAGGGGTTATGGTTGAGGGTGGAGAAGCGGGAAGGAGAGTTATTGCTGAGGGTGGAGAGGCAGAGAGGGGGGTTATTGTTGGGAAGGAGAGGGGGTTAATGTTGAGGGTGAAGAAGCGGGGAGGGGGGTTTTTGCTGATGGTGGAGAGGCAGGGAGGGGGGTTATTGTAGAGGGTGGAGAAGCGGGGAGGGGGTTATTGTTGGGGGTGAGGAAGTGGGGAGGGGGGGTTAATGTTGAGGGTGAAGAAGCGGGCAGGGGGGTTATGGTTGAGGGTGAAGCGAGAGGGGGAGTTATTGTGAGGGTTTAGAGGCAAAGAGGGGGGGATAATTGTTGGGGGTGGAGAGGCAGGGAGAGGGTTATTGTTGAGGGTGGAGAAGCGGGGAGGGGGGTTATTGTTGAGGGTGGAGAAGCGGGAAAGGGGAGTTATTGCTGAGGGTGGAGAGGCAGAGAGGGGGTTATTGTTTGGGGTGGAGAGGCAAAGAGGGGGTTATTGTTGAGGTTGGAGAAGTGGGGAAGGGGGTTATTGTTAAGGGTGGAGAAGTGTGGAGGGGGGTTATTGTTGAGGGTGGAAAAGTGGGGATGGGGTTATTGTTGGGGGGGGAGAGGCAGGGAGGGGAGTTATTGTTGGGGTGGAGAAGCAGGGAAGGGGGTTATTGTTGAGGGGGGAGAAGCGGGGAGGCAGGTTATTGCTGAGGGTGGAGAGGGAGGGAGGGGGTTATTGTTGAGGGTGGAGAAGTGGGAAGGAGAGTTATTGCAGAGGTCAGAGAGGCAGAGAGGGGGGGTTATTGTTAGGGGGGGAGGGGGTTGTTGTTGAGAGTGTAGAAGCGGGGGGGGGGTTATTGCTGAGGGTGGAGAAGCGGGGAGGGGGGTTATTGTTGAGGGTTGAGAATCAGGGAGGGGGGTTATTGTTGTGGGTGGGAAGCGGGGAGGGGGGTTATTATTGGGGGTGGAAAGACGGGGAGGGGGTTATTGTTGAGGGTGGAGAAGCAGGGAGTGGGGTTATGATTGAGGGTGGAGAAGCGGGAAGGATGGTTATTGTTGAGGGTGGAGAAGCAGGGAGGGGGGTTATTGTTGAGGGTGAAAAGGTGGGGAAGGGGTTATTTTTGAGGGCGGAGAAGCAGGGAGGGGGGTTATTGTTGAGGGTGGAGAAGCGGGGAGGGGGGTTATTGTTAAGGGTGGAGAAGCTGAGACGCAGGGGAGGGGGGTTATTGTTAGGGTGGAGAGGCAGGGAGGAGGGATATTTTTGGGGATATAGAGAGACAGGGAGGAGGTTATTGTTAGGGGGGGAGGTAGGGAGTGGGGTTATTGTTGGGGTGGAGAGGCTCGGATGGGGGTTATTGCTGAGAGTGCCAAGAACTCCAAGAAGTTCTGCAGCAGTAGCCAATAACTGCCCTACACTACAACACCCAGCATCCCTGCCCTCCCCCTCCCCTAAGAAGTTCTGCAGCAGCAACCAATCACTGTCCTGCACTAAAACACCTGGCGGCCCTGCCCTTCCCCCTCCAAGAAGTTCTGCAGCAGCAGCCAATCACTGCTCTGCAGTACAGCACACAGTAGCCCTGCCCTCCCCCCTCTAAGAAGATCCTGCAGCAGCAGTCAATCACTGCCCTACACTACAACACCCAGCAACCATGCCCTTCCCCCTCCAAGAAGTTTTGCAGCAGCTGATACTCCCTGGGAAGTTATCAGAGGTGGTGGGAGGGGGAGCCTGGCTCAGTACAGGACATGTTGTCTCCGAAGGAGACAGTTTACTCACTGTGCAGAACAAAGTCATGCACCCCGCAGAGGAGGCAAAAGGAGGATCGGAATACTGCACATCCCCAGGGAAGAGACTCAGTCCACTCAGACTGAGCAAAGGGGGAGGGGTGGGGCCTGTATTGGAGACACTACGGGGATGTCACTTAACCCGTGCTGAGTTGAATAGAAACTAGGGGAAAATGAATCCACTTGACTTATCAGCGTGGGCTTAAGGGACAGGTGGTTTGGGCCCTACAACAGTGAATGGGCCCTGGGCAGCTGCCCCATTTGCCCTGCTTAAAAACGGCCCTGGGAAAAGGACTCCATTCACAAAAGCATCTTGCATGCGGTATGTAGGTGTCCAGTCACATTTTCCCTTAATACTGCATGGGATCCTGAAAATGTAAATTTACCAAACTGTTCTGCGGTATTTATCTCAAAACGCTGAAAACGCTCAGTAAATACCACATGAACAGGCATGAAACTCAATTCACAGAAGGAAACAAATATTTAAATGCATATGGTAATTATGTAGTGATCAAGGCATGTGGTATTTATGAATTGTGTACTGGTTGTTAACCAGTTAAGGACCGCCCGCCACATTTATTCTGCGGCAGGCAGCCCCTCCTGTGCGAACCGATGTAAGTATACATTGGTCGCGCGCCTGCAGCTAGGGGGCGAGAGCACGCCACTGGCGATGCGCTCCCACCCCCACTCAGCAGCGGGGACCCCTGATGCACAGGGCAGGTGGCTCCGGTTTCCGCCTGGCACCAGCAATCGTTCCCCAATGAGAGAGAAGGACGGTCAGCTGTTGTAAACACAGCTGACCGTTCTTCTTCCTGGGATGATCACAGAGCTCCTGTGATCCTTCTATACAGGATCGCAGGTCTCTGTGATCATTTCACAAGCCACACCCCCTTACAGTTATAATCGCTCCCCTAGGCTCACATTTAACCCCTTGATCACCCACAGTGTTAACCCCTTCCCTGCCAGTTAGGGGCCCGATCTGTCTGCCGCAATGTCGCAGTCCCGCTAAAAATGGCAGATCGCCGCCATTAATACTAAAAAAAAAAAAAAAACAATAAAAATTACATAAATCTTTCCCATAGTTTGCAGACGCGTTAACTTTAAATTTTCAATTTTAGTTAGGTACAGTGCCATACGACCACGCAATTATCCGTTAAAGTAACGCAGTTCCGAATTGCAAAATATGGCCTGGGGGCAAATCCTTCTGGTCCAGAAGTTGTTAATGAGCGAACGGCCGCCTGCTCCTTTACAACCAGTAAACAACATGGTTGTTAAGGAACAGGTGGCTGCTGTGTCCTTAACAACAGATAAGTTATCAGCTGTCTGACAGCTTCCTTGTCTGACAGTTCTTGAATTACTACGGGGCAGTGCCACAGACCCAGCATGACATGACCAGGTGGCACCCCCTCTTATTTATTTAAGAACTGTTAGATGGCGGAGCTTCAGACGGCAGGAGCCTTTATCAGTAGTGGACAAAGACAGTGGGCATCGTGATTGCTGATGGTATCTACACCTCTGGGGAAATTTTCTTTATTTTTGCTTTTTCAGTAAAGGACCTGTCGAAAACTGCCTCCTGTCTGTTTTTACGCTACACTTTTTTTTTTGGTGAGTCAGCAGGGGTACTATGTACCTCATTCTCATTCACATGGGGGGGGTGGAATCTGGGGCCCCCATGGTGAAGGGGGCTTCCAGACTCTGATTAGCCCCCCACCTGCAGACCTCCACAACCACCGGCCAGGGTTGTGGTAAAGAGGCCCTTGTTCCCATTAACATGGGGACAAGATGCTTTGGGGGAGGCCGAGCAAAAGCACCTTCCCATGTTAATCACTTAAGCCCCGGAAGATTTTACCCCCTTCCCGACCAGGGGTATTTTGCGATTCGGCACTGGGTGAATTTTAACGGACAATTGCGTGGTCGTGCGACGCTGTACCCAAATTAAATTGACGTTCTTTTTTTTCCACAAACAGACCTTTTTTATTTGGTGGTATTTGATCACCTGTGCGATTTTTTGATAATGCGCTATAAACAAAAAAAGAGCGTAAATTTTGCAAAAATAACAATATTTTTCACATTTTATTATATGAATTTCCCCCCCCCAAAAAAATGTAAAAATCAACATTTTTTAACATTTTAGGCCAATTTGTTTTATGCTACATATGTTTGGTAAAAAAAATCGCAAAAAGCGTATTTTGATTGGTTTGCGCAAAAGTTATTGCGTTTACTATCTAAGGGAAAGATTTTTGTCATTTTTTTTTTTTTTTAACGAGTAATGGCGGCGATCTGCAAATTTTTTTTGCGGGACTGCGACATTGCGGCGGACAGATCGGACCCTGGACTGACATTTTTGACACTTTTGGGGTTACCAGTGACATTACTACAGTAATCAGTGCTATACATATGCACTGTTACTGTAAAAATTACACTGGCAGTGAAGGGGTTAACTTTTTTTGAGAGGGAGGGGTTAAGTGTGTCCCTAGGGGCGTGATTCTAACTGTGATTGGATGTGGCTTGAGGTGTAAGAACAGAGATCAACGGTCCTACATAGCAGAACCGTATGATCTCCATTCTTACACAGGGAAGAATGACAGGCGGCTTTGTTTACATTAGCCGCCTGCCTTTCTCCCGCTGTAACGGACAATCGCGAGTGCCCGGCGGACATCGGGTCCGCCGGGCACACGAGCGGGGGGGTCCGTGAGCGAGCGGGAGCAGGAGCGCGCCTCCGGCGGCACGCGCTCGCTCCCTAGAGCCTCATAGGCTAGCAACGTAGTCCTATGTCGCTTTGCCTGTGAGGGGGCTGACCGCCACAGTAAATAGTCGTGCGGCAATTGGCAAGTGGTTAAGGGAACGTGGCCTGGTATGGTTCAGGAAGGGGGAGGGGGCACTGGCTTGTCCCCTCCCTTTCCTGACCTGCCGGACTGCATGCTCGGATAAGGGTCTGGTATAATTTTTGGGGGAACCCATGCCATTTTTTTTTAGTTTTGATGTGGAGATTCCCTTCAAAATCCATACCAGGCCTAGGGGACAGTATTTGTGGCTGCTGACTTTGAATTTTTTTTGGGGGGGGGGATCCTGGAGCTCCTCTTTAAGGACCACTCCTTAATATTGCGGTATTTACTATTGTAAATAAATGCACTGGCTACCACCAGGCATTACACGTTTTCACTACTTTTCACTACTAAAATACCGCTTAAAAAAAAAAGCGCTTAATTTATAAAATAAGGTCTGCAGGTATCGACAGCAGGGTGTGCTTTTGGATACGGAACTGGCTAAAAGGGCGTGTCCAAAGGGTGGTAATAAACAGCGCATACTCAGACTGGTCTGAGGTAGTAAGCGGGGTGCCCCAGGGCTCAGTCCTGGGACCAACCTTGTTCAATTTATTCATAAACAGCATTGAGGTCGGGGTCAGTAGTTCAATAGCAGTTTTTGCAGATGACACAAAATTGGGCAGGGCAATAACCGCACAGCATGAAGCAGATATCCTACAGAATGACCTGGACAAAATAACGGAGTGGGCAACGACTTGGCAAATGAGGTTTAACGTAGAGAAGTGTAAGGTTTTGCACTTGGGGACTAGAAACATAAAAGCACAATACACGTTAGGAGGGGAACCCTTGGGGGAATCAAAAATGGAGAAGGATCTGGGAGTCTTGGTTGATGATAGACTAGGCAACAGCATGCAATGTCAAGCGGCAGCTGCCAAAGCTAGCAGAATATTAGCATGCATAAAGAAAGGGATGTATTCCAGAGATAAGACTATAATCCTTCCACTTTATAAAACTCTGGTCCGACCGCATCTGGAGTATTCTGTCCAGTTCTGGTCGCCAGTCCTCAGGAGGGATGTGTTGGAGCTGGAGAGAGTCCAGAGAAGGGCAACTAAACTAATTAGGGGATTGGAGGACCTTGATTATGAAGAGCGTCTGCAATCGCTTGATTTATTCTCCCTGGAGAAGAGACGCCTGAGGGGGGACATGATAGCAATTTTTAAATATCTCAATGGGGATCTCAGCTTAGAAAAAAAGCTGTTTAGTCGAAGGGATTGCATGAGGACTCGGGGGCATACAATGCGATTAGAGGAGAAGCGTTTTAACCTCAGGCAATGTGGGGGGTTCTTTACTGTTAGGGCTACAAGATTGTGGAATTCTCTACCACAAGAGGTGGTTTCTGCGGGTAGTATGGTGGCTTTCAAAAGACTATTGGACGTGCATCTCAAGGATCAGAACATTCAGGGGTATGAGAGATGATTACAGCCACACACACCTATACAGGTTGAACTGGATGGACTATTGTCTTTATTCAACCTCACCTACTATGTAACTATGTAACCGTTTTCACTAATAAAATACCGCAGGACTTCATAAAATAACTCGGTATTTTAGTAGCATTTTGTTGTTAATGCCAAAAGCTTTTTGAAAAACGCTGATCAGTATTTTACCACATTTTTTAAGGTGCCCTATACCACTTTGTGATGGAGCCCAGAAACTCAGTAGTGGCTTTCATGATAGGATCACCAGGTATTATTTGAATGAAATATTAACAATTAAATTAAAGGCCTTATGCACACAGGGAATTAAACAAAAATGAGCTTCAAAACCAGTACCAACACCAGGAAAAAGCTGTAAAAACACGCTTTTAGTAGCTTTTTGCATTAGTGTTAATGCGCGTTTAGCCCCGTTAGCGTTTAGCAGCGTTTCTCTGCCTCTTCTATTTTCCACTCCCAATTACAATTACTACAGAGTACAATTTGCATGCATTTCAAAATGAATGGTTCCCTATGAGAGCCGTCTAACTGATCCTACTTTCAGCCCATTGATTTGAATGAAAGTTGCATCTAAGTCGGATCATCATGAACAGACTTGTGTCATGTGATTGTGCTCTGAGGATACTGAATGGGAACCCACCCAAAAATTAAAAATAAGGCCTTGGGTTTTCTCCCCCCTGAGATCCATACCAGGCCCTTAAAGTCTGGTATGGATCTTGAAAGAGAACCCCCCCGCTAAAATTAAAAAAAAAATTGGTGTGGGATCTCCCAAAGACCATACCAGACCCCATGGTCTGGTATGGATTTTGAGGGGAAACCACACGCCAAAAAAAAATGTGTAGAGTCCCCCCTAGAATCTATACCAGACCCTGATCCTACCTCTACCCATTCACCCAAAAAAAGCATTGTAGTGTTACCAAACAAAAAGAAACAGTTTTTGACAAGTTCTTTATTAAAAACAAAGAATTTCTACCGCCGTGGCTCCAATGTGTCTTCTTCTTCTGGTACCGTCACCAGCGTCTTCTTCCTCGGGTCTTCTCCCTCCTCTGATGTCATCTCCCTCAGGTGATATCTTCTTCCTCTTGTCTTCTCCCTCTGACTGCTTCTTCCGATCCTCTCCCTCCTCCTCCAAAGCTGGCTCCCGTTGTTGTGCCAGCTCCTTTGCCGATTCTTATATAGCCATGTGGCATGGCCATCTGGTGACCATGGCACCTTGACATCTGAGATGTCAAGGTGCTTTGGGGTAGGATTTCCCCTCAAAATCCATGCCAGACTAAAGGGTCTGGTATGGTCTTGGGGGGGCACACGCCGTTTAATTTTTTACATTTTGGCATGGGGTTCTCATCAGATCCTCAGAGTACAAGTCGCATGCCACAAGTCGGGTCATGATGATCCGACTTGGACGTGACTTCTATTCAAATCAATGGGCTAAAAGTCGGATCAGTTAAGATGGCTGTCATATGGAACCACTGATTTTGACATGTCAAAAAAGAAAATGTATACAGCGTTTAGCGGAATCAGATGTTTTTACAGCTGTAACACTGGTCTTCAGAATTTGTTAGCCCTGGGTTTTTTTTTTGGTTTTTTTTGCAACTTGAAATTGCCTATGCCACTTACAGCTTCTAAAAGCCTACAGTATGTGTGCATGGACCCATAGAATAAGATGAAGAGGCGTTTTTAGGCTGCATAAAAAAAAAAAAAAATCTGATGCTGGTAAAAGCATCTGTAAAAGTGTGTATGAGGTCTAAAAATTATGAGATTTTAGCAAGCAGAAAAAAAAAGGGAAGGTGGTAGGAAGAAAGAAAGAAAAAGAAAGAAAAAGAAAGAAGGAAGGAAAAATTGATTTGAGAAATAAGAATGAAAATACAAGCATACAAATATACAGTAGAAGGCACAAAAATAAGCTTAAGGTCATAATATGTTAAGTTTGTTAAAGGGCATGTTTACACCATGAATCGCACAGGAATGTGCTGTGTGTTCCTGTGCAATTTACATGTGATCAGGGTGCAGTGAGATTTCATCTCATTCATTTAAATGCTGGACCGTATCAAAAGAAGTGCATGCATTATTATAAAAAATAAACATCAACCGGATTTGCATAGTAGTACTGTTCCATGCGATCCAGTGCAGGCAAATGTACTGCATTTGCGACCTACATTTGGGATGCGGTTAAGTTAACACTGACACCCACTGCAGATCACTAGAGCAGTGCGTTTTGGATGGGGTGCAGGAAATGCTCACGGGACATGGGTTTCCTGCACCGGGTTCTGGTGTGAACTAACCTGTAATTTATTCTGATTACACTGTACATTCAATCTCAATGCTCTTTTCTTTTTTGAATATTAAAGCAAACTGACAATTGCTCATTATTACAAAAAAAAAAAAACCTGCTGTGCTCAAAGGGACAAAAAAAAATCTGTTGTTGAAAAAGCAAAGTGTTTTCAGTTTTGAATAATGCACATTTCCAAGTACAGTTCCCTGATGAGTTAACTAACAATGAAGGTTACCAAAGAGAGATGAATACCAAACAGCAGATCTGAAGCTTTGGGATAACACTTTTATCAGGATCAGCAATCCAGAGAAGCCACAATGGGATGGCGGGTGAGATTGGCCTTGCAGAAGCAAGCAACAAAACCTTTTATTTGTAACTGATAACTCATATGCTGCTTAGATGGCTGTTTCTGTATAACTGCCTACTTACCAAGCTTTTTATTAAAGATATAATATACAGTATTTCACAAAAGTGAGTACACCCCTCACATTTTTGTAAATATTTTATTATATCTTTTCATGTGACAACACTGAAGAAATTACACTTTGCTACAATGTAAAGTAGTGAGCGTACAGCTTGTATAACAGTGTAAATTTGCTGTCCCCTCAAAATAACTCAACACACAGCCATTAATGTCTAAAGCGCTGGCAACAAAATGAGTACACCCCTAAGTGTAAATGTCCAAATTGGGCCCAGTTAGCCATTTTGCCCTCCCCGGTGTCATGTGACTCATTATTGTGAATGGGGAACAGGTGTGTTAAAGTTGGTGTTATCGCTCTCACTCTCTCATATTGGTCACTGGAAGTTAAATATGGCACTTCATGGCAAAGAACTCTATGAGTATCTGAAAAAAAAGAATTGTTGCTCTACATGAGAATGGCCTAGGCTATAAAATGATTGTAAAGACCCTGAAACTGAGCTGCAGCACGGTAGCCAAGACCATACAATGGTTTAACAGGACAGGTTCCACTCAGAGCAGGCTTCTCCATGGTTAACCAAAGAAGTTTGGTGCACGTGCTCAGCGTCATATCCAGAGGTTGTCTTGGGAAATAGACATACAGTCAGGTCCATAAATATTGTGACATTGACACAATTCTAATATTTTTGGCTCTATACACCACCACAATGTATTTGAAATGAAACAAACAAGATGTGCTTTAACTGCAGACTTTCAGCTTTAATTTGAGGGTATTTACATCCAAATCAGGTGAACGGTGTAGGAATTACAACAGTTTGTATATGTGCCTCCCACTTTTTAAGGGACCAAAAGTAATGGGACAGATCAACAATCATAAATCATACTTTCACCTTTTAATACTTGGTTGCAAATCCTTTGCAGTCAATTACAGCCTGAAGTCTGGAGTCTGGAACACATAGACATCACCAGACACTGGATTTAATCCCTGGTGATGCTCTGCCAGGCCTCTACTGCAACTGTCTTCAGTTCCTGCTTGTTCTTGGGGCATTTTCCCTTCAGTTTTGTCTTCAGCAAGTGAAATGCATGCTCAATCGGATTCAGGTCAGGTAATTGACTTGGCCATTGCATAACTTTCCACTTCTTTCCCTTAAAAAACTCTTTGGTTGCTTTCGCAGTATATTGCTTCGGGTCATTGTCCATCTGCACCGTGAAGCACCGTCCAATGAGTTCTGAAGCATTTGGCTGAATATGAGCAGATAATATTGCCCGAAACACTTCAGAATTCATCCTGCTGCTTTTGTCAGCAGTCACATCATCAATAAATACAAAAGAACCAGTTCTATTGGCAGCCATACATGCCCACGCCATGACACTACCACCACCATGCTTCACTGATGAGGTGGTATGCTTTGGATAATGAGCAGTTCCTTTCCTTCTCCATACTCTTTTCTTCCCATCACTCTGGTACAAGTTGATCTTTGTCTCATCTGTCCATAGGATGTTGTTTCAGAACTGTGAAGGCTTTTTTAGATGTTGTTTGGCAAACTCTAATCTGGCCTTTCTGTTTTTGAGGCTCACTAATGATGTGGAGAACCCTCTGTAGTCACTCTGGTGAAGTTTTCTCTTGATTGTTGACTTTGACACACATACACCTACCTCCTGGAGAGTGTTCTTGATCTGGCCAACTGTTGTGAAGGGTGTTTTCTTCAACAGGGAAAGAATTCTTCGGTCATTAACCACAGTTGTTTTCCGTGGTCTTCCGGGTCTTTTGGTGTTGCTGAGCTCACCGCTGCGTTCTTTCTTTTTAAGGATGTTCCAAACAGTTGATTTGGCCACACCTAATGTTTTTGCTATCTCTCTGATGGGTTTGTTTTGTTTTTTCAGTCTAATGATGGCTTGCTTCACTAATAGTGACAGCTCTTTGGATCTCATATTGAGAGTTGACAGCAACATATTCCAAATGCAAATAGCACACTTGAAATTAACTCTGAACCTTTTATCTGCTCCTTGTAAATGGGATAATGAGGGAATAACACACATCTGGCTGTGGAACAGCTGAGCAGCCAATTGTCCCATTACTTTTGGTCCCTTAAAAAGTGGGAGGCACATATACAAACTGTTGTAATTCCTACACCTTTCAATTGATTTTGATGTAAATACCCTCAAATTAAAGCTGAAAGTCTGCAGTTAAACACATCGTGTTTGATTTGTTTCAAATCCATTGTGGTGGTGTATAGAGCCAAAAAGATTAGAATTGTGTTGATGTCCCAATATTTATGGACCTGACTGTATGAGTGCTGCCAGCATTGCTGCAGAGGTTGAAGGGGTGGGGGGGGGGGGTTAGCTTGCCAGTGCTCAGACCATACACCGCACACTGCATCAAATTGGTCTGCATGGCTGTCATCCCAGAAGGAAGTCTCTTCTAAAGATGATGCACAAGAAAGACAGCAAAAACAGTTTGCTGAACACAAGCAGACTAAGGACATGGATTACTGGAACCATGCCCTGTAGTCTGATGAGACCAAGATAAACTTATTTGGTTCAGATTGTGTCAAGCGTGTGTGGCGGCAACCAGATGAGGAGTACTAAGACAAGTGTGTCTTGCCTACAGTCAAGCATGGTGGTGGGAGTGTCATGGTCTGGGGCTACATGAGTGCTGCCGCCACTGGGGAACTACAGTTCATTGAGGGAACCATGAATGCCAACATGTACTGTGACATACTGAAGCAGAGCATGGTCCCCTCCCTTCGGAGACTGGGCAGCAGGGCAGTATTCCAAGATGATAAAGACCCCAAACACACCTCCAAGACGACCACTGCATTGCTAAAGAAGCTGAGGGTAAAAGTGATGGACTGGCCAAGCATGTTTCCAGAGCTAAACCCTATTGAGCATCTGTGGGGCACCCTCAAACGGAAGGTAGAAGAGCGCAAGGTCTCTAACATCCACCAGCTCCGTGATGTAGTCATGAGTGGAAGAGGACTACAGTGACAATCTGTGAAGCTCTGGTGGACTCCATGCACAAGAGGGTTAAGGCAGTGCTGGAAAATAATGGTGGCCACACAAAATATTGACACTTTGGACCCTATTTGGACATTTTTACTTAGGGGTTTAGTCACTTTTGTTGCCAGCGGTTTAGACATTAATGGCTGTGTGTTGAGTTATTTTGGGAGGACAGCAAATTGACACTGTTATACAAAATGTATACTTACTACTTTACATTGTAGCAAAGTGTCATTTCTTCAGTGTTGTCACATGAAAAGATATAATAAAATATTTACAGAAATGTGGGTGTACTCACTTTTGTGAGATACTGTGTGTGTGTGTGTGTGTGTGTGTGTGTGTGTGTATATATATATATATATATATATATATATATATATATATATATATATATATATATATATAGATATATACGTATATAATTTATAGATAAAAACAGATAAAAAATATACAAGGATTTGTATTTCTGTCTATTTAGTCCTGAGATTTATAAACCTCTGGCACACAGCTCATACTTGTCTGGCAGGGTGGGATACCTGATTTGCTTTGCTGCAGTTAAAGCCCAGCTCTGGGCAAAAAAAAGTTTGAACTGCAGTGCACTGGTCAACTTCTCATTTTGTCTATGGGTGAGGAGAAAGCTTATATTCATCCTATCTTTTAATTCCACTGGGAAACAGTGCTTCTCCATGGTCCAGAGGTGGACTGTTCCTGGTCTATGGACCTGGCTCTGGGCTTGATAACGTCAGGAACAGTCCACAACTCAAGACTGCTATAGGGCCTTGGTTCCAGACTGGTCTTGTGCTGGGAGGATTGGAGGATTAGGTAAGTAAATCTCATTTTACTCTCCCTAGACAAAAACGAGCACAGGAAAACCTTTATTTTAGCCAAGAGATGGACTTTAGGCAATACTTCCAGGTCTTGTCCTTACCCAGTCTGGACTGGACAGTGAAAGAATAAGCAGCAGACCAACAAGCTCATCTCTCTGCCATTTAGCTCCCTCCTCTTATCAGCCTGCTGCTAGCACTGGACCGCAACTGATTGGTTAAACTGAATATTCTTTAAAGTAGACATGCAGCAGTCATCTTTAAAGAGACCATTTTGCAGGGATTGTCTCCAGTGCAGGGAGCAGCCATCTTGGCTGGATCTGATTTGATCCTAGAGGGGATTGGCTGATGAAACAAAGCAAAGAGAAATGGTCTAGAGCAGCGGTCTCCAAACTGTGGCTTGCATGCTTTTATCTGGCCCTTGGGGCACTATTCCACCAACTGCCACCAATGAAAGGGCACCATTTCCCCTACTGACACCATCAATAAGGTACTATTCTCCTCATTGATATAAACAATGGTGCACTTTTACTCCCCTTAAAACCAATGATGATGCACCGATGCCAGGGCATTCTCTACTCCCACTGTTTACCGTCTGGTCCCCCTAAACCCCATTTGACAGTAAACTGGTGCTTAGAAAGTTTGAAAAAGACAAGCTGCTGACTGAATGGAAGCCTGGCATAGCTGACCACAATTCTTTTTTTTTTTTCGTAATTTCATCCTTCACTAGTCAGTGTGACAGAATGGGGACTGATATAGCAAGTTAGGACTGTTTTTGTATACCATTGCTAGTCAAATGCAGCTCAGTTCTGTTATTTAAGGATAGTAAGAATACCGCAGGTGTTTAACAATATCTCTCTCTTACTTGTTGTTCTCTTATTGTCTGTATAGGTACACCTGCTAATCCCCTCTTCCTTTAGTCTATGCTTGATCTAAAAGACTCATTGGATTTATTAGTTGCTGTGTTAGTAAATGCTGGGTGAGCAAGATGTGTCATCTTCAGGTGTGCAGAATCACAAAACAATTCAGCAACTCCTCTGGGGGTAGCGCTACAAGTGTAAGACCAGGGTGTGCAGTGTGGCAGGGGTTTCTGTATCACAAAACTGGCAGTTTAGAATTTGAAATCTTATGGCAGGTTAAAAAGTTCAAACACTGTATATGGATTTTAAATGTGTAGTAAGTAAACAAGCTGCTTGCTAGGAGTTCAGTAAAAAGTTCCAAGCAGATACACTATATCACTTATATTTTTGGGACACCTGCCTTTACACGCACATTAACTTTAATGGCATCCCAGTCTTAACCCGTAGGGTTCAATATTGAGTTGGCCCAACCTTCCCTTTGCAGCTTAGACTCTTCTGGGAAGGCTGTCCACAAGGTTTAGGAGTGTTTGACCATTCTTCCAGAAGTGCATTTGTGAGGACGAGAAGGCCTGGCTCGTAGTCTGCTGTAACGCTCCTGCGTTTTTATTATAGGCTGGATTTGCAGCTGCAAAATCTCCACTCAGTAGTCATGTAGAGATGTGTTGAATACCAGATCCAACTCTCCAGGACTCATCACCGTGGGCCTGTCAGCTTCAACATACAGATATATACACACTCAATGAGATGTTCCTGGAGTGATAGGATGTATATGATAGTATGAAGGTGATGTGCTGAAGGGACAGGTGTGAACAGTGACAGGATGGTAATCACTTGATAGGTTTGTATAGGAGAGTTCAAGATGGTATTTAGGAATGCAGATAGGTTAGTATCGAGTATGCTAACAGGTGGTGAGGACAGCAGATGACAAATACAGGATAGACTAACCCAGTGCAAGGATAGATAGTAGTAGACAGGAGAGCTAGCAATCTATGCAGCAGTGCAGATGATAGATGGTAGTAGGCTCAAGAGCTAGCAATCTATGTAACAGTGCAGATGATAGGATAGTATGGATAGGTAGTAACAGTCCTTAATGTGCATAGGTAGATAGTGCAATAAGGTTATAGAGGGTTCCCCTGCGGGGTACTTATCACTTGTAATGTTAGTAGTTTAGAGAGGTCCAGTAGATAAGGAATCATCCGGTAGCGAGATACAGGGATCAGTAGCGAGGTTCCGGTCTGCTCCAGGTAAAGAGAATAGCTGGAGGTTCCGATCGAGAGACAGGCTTGAAAGCATGTGGATAACAAGGCAGGAAAGCAGGGTGAGATAGCCATAAGTAGAAGCAGTATTCCAAGAGTGATCGGGTAGCCAGATACAAGATCAGTGAGTGAAACAAGTCCAGGTAGCGAGATACATGAGCGAGTAACATCAGGTATGGCTGCTTCAGACATGGCTTGATCGAACCAACCATGCGGTTGAACGAACAATGTGAGTGAGACCGCCGGCGGTTGAAATAGCCGCTCTGCGGCGCTCAGCAGTGACATCATCGTTCTTAAAGGTATATGCGTACCACCTGAAGAGAAAGGTGGGACGCATTACAGAGAAAGTGGTGATTAAGGGTACCGGAGGTACCAGAATCTTACATCTGCACGCTAATTCTTCCCATAGGTGTTCTATTGGGTTGAGGTCAGAACTTTGTACAGGCCAGTCAAATTGCTTTGTGCACTGGTCCAAATCATTTGTAGGAGGGGGGATTATGGTGCGGGGTTGTTTCTCAGGGGTTGGGCTTGGCCCCTTAGTTCCAGTGAAGGAAATTCTTAAGGTTTCAGCATATCAAGATATTTTGGACAATTTCATGCTCCCAACTTTGTGGGAACATTTTAGAGATGGCCCCTTCTTATTCCAACTAGACTGTGTAACAGTGCACAAAGGAAGGTCCATAAAGACATGGATGAGCAAGTTTGGGGTGGAGGAACTTGACTGGCCTGCATAGTGTCCTGACCTCAACCCGATAGAACATCTTTGGGAGAAATTGGAGGGGAAACTGCATGCCAGGCCTTCTCAGCCACATCCGTGCTTGACCTCACAAATGCCCTTTTGGAAGGATGGTCAACCATTTCTTTAGACACACTCCTACACCTTGTGGACAGCCTTCCCAGAAGAATTGAAGCTGATATATCTGCAAAGGGTGGGCCAACTTAATTTTGAACCCCACGGACTAAGACTGGGATGCCATTAAAGTTCATGTTCATGTAAAGGCAGGTGTCCCAATACTTTTGGAAATATAGTGTTTAACTATATAGATTTAGGTATAGTTACTAGAGCAGTGATGGCAAACCAAACATCTGGGGTGCCAAGGTTCACCATCACTGACCTAGAGGTACCTGCCCATATGAAATCCAGCTTTCCTTTCCCCTCTTTCAGGTTGGTGCATCACTATAATGGGCTTTCTCACTGACCAATAGGAATATGCAACAGGTAGGGGTCAAAGCTTTGCCCATTCAGAAAGGTCAATTGTTCAGGCCACAAGGAGCAATAAAAGTCCTCTAGTTGGCTACATTTTATACCTGCTAGAAGCAATTTTTTAAAATGACATGTGAGAGATTAGTTACCTATGTGTTTAGGGTTTGCTGACTCATATGTACTCAATGGCTAGAGAGGAGCCAGGTTAGGTTCACACCTAATTCAGAAGCGGCTCACAGCAGGGGTCCGGTGTGTCCCTGGTCTCTGTTTTAGGGAAGAATCCGCCTTAAATATTTGCCTGAATTCAGACCTGAAACTGAGCCAAAGACGCACAGGACCCCTGTGCAATTTACACCGCAGCAGCCCTATTGAGATGTGTGAACCTGGCTCCATTGAGAGCCAGGCACACTCTCCTGTCATGCGAATTGGATGTGGGGAAGCCCGCATCCTTTTCACACTAGTGTGAACCCAGCCTAAATGTTAAATGAAAAATAGATCCCAAATTTTTATCACGTTTTCCAAAAATTCAAATAACATTTAATGACATTAGATGGATTTTTGGCTGAAAGAAAAAAAAAATAATGAAATAATTATAAAATGCATACACTTTGCCTTAAATATTAATGGTATGCTTAAATGTGCTAAAGTGGTACTAAATGCAAAAAAAAAAAAAAATTACATATGTCATGCAGTCTGTCAGTAGCATTAACCACTTAAGCCTGGAAGATTTTACCCCCTTCCTGACCAGGGGGTATTTTGCGATTCGGCACTGCGTGACTTTAACAGACAATTGCGCGGTCGTGCGACAATGTACCTAAACAAATTTGACGTCCTTTTTTTCCCACACATAGAGCTTTCTTTTGGTGGTATTTGATCACCTGTGCGATTTTTTGATCATGCGCTATAATCAAAAAAAGAACGACAATTTTGCAAAAATAACAATATTTTTTTATATGAAATTCCCCCAAAAAAATGTAAAAATCAAAATTTTTTTACATTTTTCGCCAATTTGTTTTCTGCTACCTATGTTTGGTAAAAAATCACAATAAGAGTATTTTGATTGGTTTGCGCAAAAGTTATTGCGTTTACTAACTAAGGGAAAGATTTTTGTAATTTATGGCAAATTCTTATGAGTAATGGCGACGATCTGCGATTTTTTTTTTGCGGGACTGCGACATTGCAGCAGACAGATCGGACCCTTGACTGACATTTTTGACACTTTTGGGGGTACCAGTGACATTACTACAGTAATCAGTGCTATACATATGCACTGTTACTATAAAAATGACACTGGGAGGGAGGGAGTTAACTTTATTGGAGAGGGAGGGGTTAAGTGTGTCCCTAGGGGCGTGTTTCTAACTGTCATTGGATGTGGCTGTGTGTGTAACAGCATAGATCAACGGTCCTACATAGCAGGACCGAGTGATCTGTGCTTTTACACAGGGAAGAATGACAGGCGGCTTTGTTTACATTAGCCGCCTGCCTTTCTCCCTCTCCACCCGACGATCGCGAGTGACTGCCGGGCCACACGCGCGGGCTTCCTAGTGAACGAGGGGGGGCGGGAGCGTGCCTCCGGAGGCGCACGCCCGCCCCCTATTGGCTCCCAGGCTCGTGACGTACCAGTACGTCACTTTGCCTGGGAGGGGCTGACCACCGCTGTATATAGTCGGGCGGTATAGTGGCGGCAAGTGGTTAACAAAGCAGTCTTTGTTTTTCTGAGTCCCCCCTGTAACTTTGTGATCCTGCTGTTATATATTATCTTGCTTTAACATACAAAGCTGTCCAGCAAAAGTGACAGTTAGAGCCAATGCTCATCCATAGATAGAGGAGACACCCTAAGACAGGACGTGTGTTACTGGCTGGATCATGATGTGAAAATAAAAGAAAACAACCTTAAAGTGATATTAAAGGCTCGGCTGTTTTTTTTTTTTTTTTTTGTTAAATAACAAGTATGTTATATTTGTGGTTTTGCACAGAGCAGCTTTGATCCTCCTCTTCTCAGGCCCCCTTCCAGCATTCCTGGCTCCTCCCTCCTGCCGAGTGCCCCAAGAGCAAATAGCTTGCTATAGGGGCACCCAAGCAGGCTCGCTCCCGAGCCACTGCTTTGTGTGTCCATTCACACACAAAGGCATGGCTCAAACCCACCCCCTGTTTCTCCTCATTAGCTCACTGGCTGTGATTGACAGCATAGGGGGGCCAATGGCGCCTGCTGCTGTCTCAGCCATTAAGGAGGGAGAGTCCCCGAAGAGCCGAGGCTTTCATGCACATTGATGGATCGCAATGAGCTCAGTTATGTATTAGAGGGGCTGGAGAGGCTGCTTCACACAGAATGTTTTATTTATTTATTTTTTTACCATAATACATAGAATGCTGTAAGGTAAAAAACCTTCTGCCTTTAGAACCACTTTAACCACTTCCATACAGAGCAGTTATACCCCCTTCCTGCCCAGACCAATTTTCAGCTTTCAGCGCTCTCACAATTTGAATGATAATTACTCAGTCATACAATGCTTTAACCCAGGGATGTCCAAACTACGGCCCTCCAGCTGTACCAATCAAATTTCTTATCATTTTTTTTAACACAAATGGAGCTTTCTGTTGGTAGTATTTATTCACCACTGGGTTTTTTATTTTTTGCGATATAAGTGAAAAAAGGGCGAAAATTTTGAAAAAAAAAAATTTTGTTTTAGTTCCTATTATAAAATTACGTAAATAAGTAATTTTTTTTTTATAAATTTGGGCCAAAATTTATACTTCTACATATCTTTGGTAAAATAACTCACATTAGTGGTTATTATTTAGTCTGTGTGAAAGTTATAGAGTCTACAAGCTATGGTGCCAATCATTGAAAATTGATCACACCTGATGTACTGACGGCCTATGTCATTTCTTGAGGCCCTGAAATGTCAGGACAGTACAAATACCCCCCAAATTACCCCTTTTTGGAAAGTAGACATTTCAGGGTATTTAGTAAGAGGCATGGTGAGTTTTTTGAAGTTGTAATTTTTTCCCACAATTCTTGGTAAAATGCAGAAATATTTTGTTTTTTACACAAAACTGTCATAATAACAAGTTATTTCTCACACACAGTAAATGCAAACTTGCAATTACACCCCAAAATACATTCTGCTACTCCTCCTGAGTATGGTGATACCACAGCTGTGAGACTTTTACACAGCCTGGCCACATACAGAGGCCCAACATGCAAGGAGCACCGTCAGGTGTTCTAGGAGCATAAATTACACATATAATTTCCTAACGACCTGCTATCACACTTTTGAAGGCCCTGGAGCACCAAGACAATGGAATTATCCACAAAATGACCCCATTTTGGAAAGAAAACACCCCAACTTATATTCTATGAGGCATAATGAGTCTTTTGAACATGCCATTTTTTCCACAAGTTTTTGGAAAATGTGGAAAGAAAATGAAAACGCATTTTTTTTAACACAAGTTGTCAATTTAGAAGATATTTCTAACACATAGCATGTACATAGTAAAAATTACACCCCAAAATACATTCTGCTACTCCTCCTGAGTATGGCGATACCACATGTGTGGGACTTTGTCACAGCATAGCCACATACAGAGGCCAAACATGCAAGGAGTACCGTCAGGTGTTCTAGGAGCATAAATTACATATATAATTTCATTACAACCTATCACACTTCTGAAGGCCCTGGGGCACCAGGACAATGCAAACCCCGATAAAATGACCCCATTTGGAAAGCAAACACCACAACACATAATCTAGGAGGCATGGGCTGCAGATAGGTACTCAGGTACTCTGATGAGCTGCAGACAGGTACTCAGGTACACTGATCGGCTTCAGAAAGGTACTCAGGTACTCTGATGAGCTTCAGAGAGGTACTTGGGTATTCTGATGGGCTAGAGACAGGAACTCGGGTAATCTGATGGTGTGCAGATAGGTACTCGGACACTCTGGATTGGAGACAGATACCCGGGTACTCTGGGCTGGAGACAGGTACTCAAGTACTCTGATGGGCTACAGAGAGGTACTTGGGTACTATGATGGGCTGCAGAGAGGTATTCAGGTACTCTAATGGGCTGGAGACTGGTACTCGGATATTTTGATGGGCAGAAGACAGGTACTCAGTTATTCTACTGGGCTACAGATAGGTACTCAGATACCCTGATGGGCTGGAGACAGGTACTCGGGTACTCTGATGGGATACAGAGAGGTACTTGGGTACTCTGATGACAGGTACTCGGGTACTCTGATGACAGGTACTCAAAGTACCCGAGTACCTGTCATCAGAGTACCCGAGTACCTGTCATCAGAGTACCTGAGTACCTGTCATCAGAGTACCTGAGTACCTGTCACCAGCCCATCAGAGTACCCAAGTACCTGTCATCAGAGTACCCGGATACCTGTCACCAGCCCTTTAGAGTGCCCGAGTACCTGTCACCAGCCCATCAGAGTACCCGAGTACCTGTCATCAGAGTACCTGATGGGCTGGTGACAGGTACTCGGGTACTCTGATGGACTGGTGACAGGTACTTTGATGGGCAAAGGACAGGTACTTTGATGGGCTAGTGACAGGTCCTCTTTATTGGGGGGGGGCAATCAGTGTGTTTTGGGGTGCACTATGAACGGTAACTAGCTGATACCGCAATCTCCTCCTCACACAGGAGCAGTGTGTGAGGAGGAGAACATGGTGACAGCTAGTTACCGTGTTCTCTGTTGACATTCTGTGACCGGCTGTGATTGACAGCCGGTCACGTGGTTAAAAGCCAATTTCATTGGCTTTTTACCTGGATCGGAGATGGGCTCTGTCCGAGGGATGAGCCTCGTCCCCGATCGCCGTGCTGAGTGCTCCCGGGGCCGCACATTGCGGAGAGAACAAGCGGCTTGCGCTGGAGCCGCTCATGTGATTGGCTGTGATTGGACACAGCCGATCACGTGGTAAACAGCCAATTTCATTGGCTGTTTACCTTGATTGGGGATGGGCTCAGTCCGAGGGACGAGCCTCATCCCTGATCGCCGTGCAGTAGGGACGAGAGCGGGCAGACTTCATATGACGGCCGCCCGGATCGAGGAGCACTTCCTGCCGGCGTCATTTGACTATGGCCCAGTATGGAAGTGGTTAAAACAGAAAAGGAATGCAGCCTCCACATCTAAGAATGGGTAAGCTACAATATGTCATATTTTTGTGATAGATACAGTACCTTGCGAAAGTATTCGGCCCCTTTGAACTTTGCAACCTTTTGCCACATTTCAGGCTTCAAACATAAAGATATAAAACTGTAATTTTTTTGTGAAGAATTAACAAAAAGTGGGACACAATCATGAAGTGGAATGAAATTTATTGGATATTTCAAACTTTTTTAACAAATAAAAAACGGAAAAATTGGGCGTGCAAAATTATTCAGCCCCCTTAAGTTAATACTTTTTAGCGCCACCTTTTGCTGCGATTACAGCTGTAAGTCGCTTGGGGTATGTCTCTATCAGTTTAGCACATCGATAGACTGAAATTTTTGCCCATTCCTTCTTGCAAAACAG
Source organism: Pelophylax lessonae (assembly GCF_965119305.1). NCBI lineage: Eukaryota > Metazoa > Chordata > Amphibia > Anura > Ranidae > Pelophylax > Pelophylax lessonae. Next base: position 460,334,924 of record NC_138771.1, on the reverse strand, counting down.
CTCCAGCTCAGTGAGGTTGGATGGAGAGCGTTTGTGAACAGCAGTTTTCAGTTCTTTCCACAGATTCTCGATTGGATTCAGGTCTGGACTTTGACTTGGTCATTCTAACACCTGGATATGTTTATTTGTGAACCATTCCATTGTAGATTTTGCTTTATGTTTTGGATCATTGTCTTGCTGGAAGACAAATCTCCGTCCCAGTCTCAGGTCTTTTGCAGACTCTATCAGGTTTTCTTCCAGAATGGTCCTGCATTTGGCTCCATCCATCTTCCCATCAATTTTAACCATCTTCCCTGTCCCTACTGAAGAAAAGCAGGCCCAAACCATGATGCTGCCACCACCATGTTTGACAGTGGGGATGGTGTGTTCAGGGTGATGAGCTGTGTTGCTTTTACGCCAAACATAACGTTTTGCATTGTTGCCAAAAAGTTGGATTTTGGTTTCATCTGACCAGAGCACCTTCTTCCACATGTTTGGTGTGTCTCCCAGGTGGCTTGTGGCAAACTTTAAACAACACTTTTTATGGATATCTTTAAGAAATGACTTTCTTCTTGCCACTCTTCCATAAAGGCCAGATTTGTGCAGTATACGACTGATTGTTGTCCTATGGACAGAGTCTCCCACCTCAGCTGTAGATCTCTGCAGTTCATCCAGAGTGATCATGGGCCTCTTGGCTGCCTCTCTGATCAGTCTTCTCCTTGTATGAGCTGAAAGTTTAGAGGAACGGCCAGGTCTTCGTAGATTTGCAGTGGTCTGATACTCCTTCCATTTCAAAATTATCGCTTGCACAGTGCTCCTTGGGATGTTTAAAGCTTGGGAAATCTTTTAGTATCCAAATCCGACTTTAAACTTCTCCACAACAGTATCTCGGACCTGCCTGGTGTTTTCCTTATTCTTCATGATGCTCTCTGCGCTTTAAACGGACCTCTGAGACTATCACAGTGCAGGTGCATTTATACGGAGACTTGACTACACACACGTGGATTCTATTTATCATCATTAGTCATTTAGGTCAACATTGGATCATTCAGAGATCCTCACTGAACTTCTGGAGAGAGTTTGCTGCACTGAAAGTAAAGGGGCTGAATAATTTTGCACGCCCAATTTTTCCGTTTTTTATTTGTTAACAAGGTTTGAAATATCCAATACATTTCATTCCACTTTATGATTGTGTCCCACTTGTTGTTGATTCTTCACAACAAATTACAGTTTTATATCTTTATGTTTGAAGCCTGAAATGTGGCAAAAGGTTGCGAAGTTCAAGGGGGCCGAATACTTTCGCAAGGCACTGTAGATGGATAGATAGATAGATAGATAGATAGATAGATAGATAGATAGATAGATAGATAGATAGATAGATAGATAGATAGATAGATAGATAGATAGATAGATAGATAGATAGATAGATAGATAGATAGATAGATAGATAGATAGATAGATAGATAGATAGATAGATAGATAGATAGATAGATAGATAGATAGATAGATAGATAGATAGATAGATAGATAGATAGATAGATAGATAGATAGATAGATAGATAGATAGATAGATAGATAGATAGATAGATAGATAGATAGATAGATAGATAGATAGATAGATAGATAGATAGATAGATAGATAGATAGATAGATAGATAGATAGATAGATAGATAGATAGATAGATAGATAGAATTATTTTTCTGTCTGCTCAAACAAAATGCATAGAGGCATGGATACCACCACATAACTATGAATGAGGCTTTTACAATTCAGAACTGGAGATTAGTAATAAGCAGTTAGAAAAACACAAGGGACCTAAGACACATGGAGAAGTTAATGAAGATGAGGGATGGGGTTGAATAAAAATCCTTTGGGATTTGAAGATCAAACTCAAACCTCATTTTAGTTAGAAAGTAGCATATTTCAATCCCATTGATTTAAAGAGTACACCAGCTGATGAATGACTTACATGAGTAATACTCCCAGCTGTGACTTGCTTTTAATGCTGACTTCTGACTAGTATCTTATTCCACCATTGGGAATCCTCTTTGCTCTTTTATCCAGCGTCCCATCTTCCCTGGGGTCAAACTTTCTGGATTCTGGAGTGTCCTTGTAAAAATATTCTTGGATAGATGCTCTAAACTTCCGATATGCTTGGGCTTTAAAAAAAACTATGAAATGTGTGGCACTTTGAAGCTACTATGCAAAGTGCATCTAAAAGCTCTTGCATGACAGTTTAAACAAGTACCAAACCCAGTTACTATGTGATGCACAAGCCTCATAAAGATAACAAAAAATGACCTTTCCTTATTATTTGGGTCTCACACGATTCCCCTTCCAGACACTGCAGCTCACAGTGGGAGGGTTTTAGCAGTAGAGGCAGTATTGCCATTCCAGGAAGCAATGGGTGGGACCAGGTGTGACCAGGCGCTAATTGACAAGCTACAGGCTTTTGATTAAGCATTGACATGCTAGTAGTCACATATTTTCATCTCACTGTCGAGCAAGCAAGCACAGCCTACATGTGAATGAAAACTCTGTTCTAAATTCTAAAGCAGTGCAGCATAGTTGCCACCCAATGACAGGACTTGCATTAGGTGGACTTCACTGGTGGGATCAACAGGTAGTCGTGGGACTTGTTTGGGGGAATAAGAAAAAAACTGTATGCACTTATAATTAAGTGCTGCAATAAATAATATTTTAAGAGGCTATATTTCTATTTTAGCCATTGAAAGGCTGCTACAGCATGGGCTTCCTTTGCTGGGAGGGCATACATGGACATGCACTCCCGCTGCCTATCAGTGCCACCTACCAGTGCCTATCAGTGCCACCTATCATTGCTACCTATCAGTTCCACCTCTCCATGCCGCCTCTCAGTGCCCATCAGTGCAGCCTCATCAGTGCCCATCAGTGCCGCCTCATCAGTGCCCATCAAGGCCACCTATCAGTACCCATCAGTGCAGCCGATCAGTGCCAATCAGTGCCACCTCATCAGTGCCCATCAGTGCAGCCTATCAGTGCCCATCAGTGCCACCTCATCAGTGGCCATGAGCGAAGGTGAAAATTTACCTGTTTGCAAAATTTTATAACAAAATATGAAAAACTTTTTTTTTTTTTAATGTTGGCCTTTTTTTGTTTGTTTAGCTAATAATAAAAAATCCAGTGGTTATTAAATATCACTAAAAGAAAGCACTATTTGGGTAAAAAAAGTTATAAAAATGTCATATGGGTACAGTGTAGCATGACTGCGCAGTTGTCATTCAAAGTGTGACAGCACTGAAAGCTGAAAATTGGCCTGGTCATTATGGGGGTAAAACCTTCCGGGGCTGAAGTGGTTAAAGAGTTAGCTCACCTTTTTAGAGGCAAACTAACACCCTAAACTCTCCTCACTGCTCCGGTTTCCTCTGTACTTACCTCTCTAAGTTATGAGCTGTCAGTGCCAACGCAGCCAGTACAGCGGCCCAGCGATTTTAAATCCCCGCTCTTCCCCCTCTTCTTTCTGCAGCACTTCCGGATGGATCAGAGCTTCTGGGACACATTAACCACTTTAAGACCGGAATGATTTGCCCCCTTAATGACCAGACCCTATTTTGTGATTCGGCACTGCATTATTTTAACGGACAAATGCACGGTCGTGCGACGCTGTACCCTAACAAAATTTACATCCTTTTTTTCCCACAAATAGAGCTTTCTTTTGGTCATATTTGATCACCTGTCCGATTTTTAATTTTTGCACTATAAACAAAAAAAGAGCGACAATTTAAAAAAAAAAATATATATATATATATATTTTTCACATTCTGCTATATGACATTCCCAAAAAAAAAAAAAAAAAAATTAAAAAATCAACATTTTTTAACATTTTAGGCCAATTTGTTTTCTGCTACATATTTTTGAGAAAAAATAGCAATTAGCGTATTTTGATTGGTTTGCGCAAAAGTTATCGCGTTTACCAACTACGGGAAAGATTTATCTCATTTTTGTTTTTTGTTTTTTTACTAGTAATGGCGGCGATCTGCGATTTTTTGCAGGACTGCGACATTACGACGGACAGATTGGATCCCTAACTGACATTTTTGACACTTTTGGGGGGACCAGTGACTACAATAATCAGTGCTAAAAATATGCACTGATACTGTAATAATGACACTGGCAGGGAAGGGGTTAATACTGTAGGTTTTCAAGGGGTTAAATGTATGCCTCATGCTTACTGACGTGTGGGGGGGACGGGACGGGGGTTCTGTGACAGACACAGAGATCGCAGTTTCAGCTATGCTGAATCTGCTGATCTCTTCCTGTCTGTCACTGAGAAGATCCGCCTGCTTTGTTAACATAAGCAGGCGGGTCTTCTCACCGTTTCCCCGACTATCGGGGGAGTACAGCGGCAATCAGAGCCACTCCACCCATGGCCGATCTCCTGCTGTGTCTACGTCGCTGGACCCAGGGGAGCCGCACTGCCGCAGTAATATTACTGTTGGCAGTCGGCAAGCTGTTAAGCTAATCAAAATTGTTCTAAACGGGTCCCGAAAGTGCTGCAGAAAGAAGAGGAAGACAAGCAGGGACTTCAAATCCCCAGTTTGCTAAACAGCTCCTCACCCATGGAGGTGAGGGCAGCGGGGACTGGGATGGAGGGGTGTGTAGGGTGTAAATTCACCATTGAATTTTTTCTGAAAAGGTGAACTTATGCTTGTTCCTAAAACTAAAATTTAGGTCCACAAATGTGTACTGAGTGGAATGGCAGGCAGATCCATAAAGCAAGAGCCTGAATGCTATCTGTGTTTGAATGTTGTCTCTCTCTTGCTTTTTAGGGCTTCCTCCATCACTTCAGCAGTGAACAAAGTGTTATCTCTAATGACTATTGCCACATTGCTTTTCTGATTTCAGCACAGTGTGATCAAGGCCTTAGTATTATTGCCTGAGTTTTTTTTTTTTTTCTTACCCAGTAAGCATTTAATTTCCGCTAACTGACATTATCTCTTTTCTTGTGTTTCTCTAAGTGCACTGACCTTCTAGAACAAATCCACATATTTTTTTTTTATCTATTCATTTTACATTCCTAACTTTGAACATTCCCCTGAAAAGTTGAACTATGCAGAAAATTCTGCTTACTTCACTTGATTTAACGATAAAAATGCCAAAAAAGCAGCTATGTGGTGACAGAAAACAAATATATTAGAGGGAGGCAGAATTATTATTTTTTTTCCTGAGATTAAATAAGGTCTGCATCAAAGCCAACACTGAGTGTAAAGAAGTAGACTTGAAAACATTAAACTTGGTCACCCTCGCTCTTTATCTTCATCTTTTCAAGTGAAAATTACCAAAAGGACACACAGCAGTTTGCCAGGCAAACATGTGGAACTATGCAGGTCGTAAAAGGACTCAAAGATTACACAGCTTGATGTAAATTGGCCTTCATATCATGCAATCCAGTTTTTTCACATTTGGTCTTACTCATAAGTAGGGTTGAGCGGACACCTAGATGTCCGTGTTCGACGGGTTCGGCCGAACTTTAAAAAAAAGTCCGGGTCCGTGTCCCGGACTTTTACCGAACTTTTCCCGGACACCGAACCCCATTGAAGTCAATGGGGACCCGAACTTTAAGGCACTAAAATGGCTCTAAAACACCAAAGGAAAGGGCTAGAGTGCTGCAAATGGCAGCAAAACGTAATTAAGAGCATGGCAAGTGCTCTGCAAACAAATGTGGATAGGGAAATAACTTAAAACAACAAAAAAAAACAGAAAAATAAAACAATGTTCTTCTTCATCTCTGAAGGACGAGGCCCATATGGAGTAGGAGGGAGGTTGAGGTGGTGGTGGATGTGGCGGTGACATAGGCGTGCGCACAGGGTGTGCTGGGTGTGCCTGGGCACACCCTAATCACCTAGGGCACATAGCATTGCCAGTGAGGAGATGGGAAAGATCTCCCTGGGACCTGCTCTGCTCTATTTCTCCTTGCCTACAGGTACATGGCCCCGATACATTACTCTCCCTGCTGGCAAACACATGCATGTGTATTTCAACTTTGGGGTGCACACCTTAATGCAATAGGCTGCGCACACCTATGGGCGGTGTAGGTGGAAGCGGCGGTGGAGGAGGACCAGGGCCGGATTAACAGCATCATGGGCTTGGTGCTGAGGATTTTGAAGGGCCTTAAGGGCCGTGCCTTGCCATGCACCCAGAGGAGGAAGGGTGCAGCCATGCATGCCTAATTCAACATGGGATGCTGTCTCTGAAGCCCATAAACACATCCATGCATCGCCAACTGTCCCTCCTTGTCCGGCCTTCACGCTGTGTGGGGAGGTTCTGAGGGTGCTGCCTGGGGAAGCGAGCATAGAAGCCAGACTTCTGTGTTTACAAGTGACAGAAGAGCGGTAACAGTGAATATGGCCAACCCGGGGCCTATATAAAAGGTAGGGGCCTGGAGCTGCAGCTCCAATAGCCCCTACATTAATCTGGCCCTGAGGAGGAGGACGAGGTAGCCAACACTGCTTCTTTTCAAAAATTTTAAATGAGGGTACACCCCAAAAGAGTGAGAAAGAGCAAAAATGGAACAATGGGTGGGTAAGGTCGGTATCCATTGCTATTCTGCATAAGGTACGGAAAAGTCCCGTGGGATCCATGCCTGGTTCATTTTAATGAACGTGAGCTTGTCCACATTGTCTCTGGACAGGCGGCTGCGCTTGTCTGTTATAACGCCCCCAGCCGTGCTAAATACCCGTTCAGATAATACACTGGCTGCAGGGCACGCCAGCACCTCCAAGGCGTAAAGGGCAAGCTCAGGCCATGTGCCCAATTTGGAGACCCAGAAGTTGAAGGGGGCAGACCCGTCATTCACTACATGTAGGCGTGTGCACACATACTGCTCCACCATGTTGGTAAAATGCTGCCTCCTGCTAAGACGTTCCATCTGAGCTGCTGGTGCTGCTGTTTGTTGTGGCGTGCTGACAAAGCTTTTCCACATTTCGGCCATGCTAACCCTGCCTTCTGAGGTGCTGGCGGTGCCCTGGTTGCGTTGGCGACCTCCTCCTCCTCCTCCTCTGCCTTGTGCTTCCACTGTGGCCCCGCTGTCAGATGGGAATGCCAGCAGCATGGCGTCTACCAGCGTGCGCTTGTACTCGCGCATCTTGCGATCGCGCTCCAGTGAGTGAATTAAGGACGGTACGTTGTCCTTGTAACGGGGATCCAGCAGCGTGGCCACCCAGTAATCAGCACAAGTTAGAATGTGGGCAACTCGGCGGTCGTTGTGGAGACACTGCAGCATGTAATCGCTCATGTGTGCCAGGCTGCCCAGAGGCAACGAAAGGCTGTCCTCTGTGGGAGGTGTATCGTCCGTGTCCTCTGTATCCCCCCAGCCACGCACCAGTGATGGCCATGAGCTGGCCTGGGTGCCACCCTGCTGTGAACATGGTTCCATCTCCTCCTCCAGCTCCTCCTCCTCCTCATCCTCCTCATCCTCCAGAACTGTGCCCCTGCTGGACAATTGCGTCCCTGGCGTTTGCGTGTGCAGGAACCCACCCTCGGAGCCCCTTGCGAATGACTGCCCTGAAAGCCTTGGAAATGTTACCTCTTCATCCTCCTCCTCCTCCTCATCCTGTGCCACATCCTCTTCCATCATCGCCCGAATTGTTTTTTCAAGGAGGCATAGAAGTGGGATAGTTAAGCTGAGAACGGCGTCATTGCCACTGGCCATGTTGGTGGAGTACTCAAAACAGCGCAACAAGGCACACAGGTCTCGCATGGAGGCCCAGTTAAATTAAATAGCGGAATAGAAAATATGATCCAAAAAAAGTGTATGTATATCACACGTACACAACCACACTGGGCCCCAATTACTATTGTTTGTACCCCTAAAAGGCTAGATGAGGAGTAGGGGGAGTATGGAACAGGCAGCACCCTCAAACCTTCAGAAGTATGAGATGAACCCCAACAACTTGGAAAGGTGGATCTCTCTCACACGTACCAACACAGACTATCCCCCAATTTAACTGATCCCCAAAGGTTTTTGATTAAATAGCGGAATAGAAAATATGATCCAAAAAAAGTGTATGTATATCACACGTACACAACCACACTAGGCCCCAATTACTATTGTTTGTACCCCTAAAAGGCTAGGAGTAGGGGGAGTATGGAACAGGCAGCACCCTCAAACCTTCAGAAGTATGAGATGAACCCCAACAACTTGGAAAGGTGGATCTCTCTCACACGTACCAACACAGACTATCCCCCAATTTAACTGATCCCCAAAGGTTTTTGATTAAATAGCGGAATAGAAAATATGATCCAAAAAAAGTGTATGTATATCACACGTACACAACCACACTAGGCCCCAATTACTATTGTTTGTACCCCTAAAAGGCTAGGAGTAGGGGGAGTATGGAACAGGCAGCACCCTCAAACCTTCAGAAGTATGAGATGAACCCCAACAACTTGGAAAGGTGGATCTCTCTCACACGTACCAACACAGACTATCCCCCAATTTAACTGATCCCCAAAGGTTTTTGATTAAATAGCGGAATAGAAAATATGATCCAAAAAAAGTGTATGTATATCACACGTACACAACCACACTAGGCCCCAATTACTATTGTTTGTACCCCTAAAAGGCTAGATGAGGAGTAGGGGGAGTATGGAACAGGCAGCACCCTCAAATCTTCAGAAGTATGAGATTGTGTTCACTGTACCCCACAAAGATTGAGTTCACTGCACCCCACAATGATTGTGTTCACTGCACCCCACAAAGATTGTGTTCACTGCACCTCACAAAGATTGTGTTCACTGTACCCCCCAAAGATTGTGTTCACTGCACCCCACAAAGATTCTGTTCACTGTACCCCACAAAGATTGTGTTCACTGCACCCTAAAAGGATGTTGTTCACTGCACCCCACAAAGATTGTGTTCACTGCACCCTAAAAGGATGTTGTTCACTGCACCCCAAAAAGATTGTGTTCACTGTACCCCCCCAAAGATTGTGTTCACTGCACCCCACAAAGATTGTGTTCACTGCACCCCAAAAAGATTGTGTTCACTGTACCCCCCAAAGATTGTGTTCACTGCACCCCAAAAAGATTGTGTTCACTGTACCCCCCAAAGATTGTGTTCACTGCACCCCACAAAGATTCTGTTCACTGTACCCCACAAAGATTGTGTTCACTGCACCCCAAAAAGATTGTGTTCACTGTACCCCCCCAAAGATTGTGTTCACTGCACCCCACAAAGATTCTGTTCACTGCACCCCACAAAGGATTTTGTTCACTGCACCCCAAAAAGATTGTGTTCACTGCACCCCAAAAAGGATTTTGATCACTGCACCCCAAAAAGGATGTTGTTCACTGCACCCCAAAAATGATTTTGTTCACTCCACCCCAAAAAGATTGTGTTCACTGCACCCCACAAAGATTGTGTTCACTGCACCCCAAAAAGATTGTGTTCACTGTACCCCCCAAAGATTGTGTTCACTGCACCCCACAAAGATTCTGTTCACTGTACCCCACAAAGATTGTGTTCACTGCACCCCAAAAAGATTGTGTTCACTGCACCCCAAAAAGGATGTTGTTCACTGCACCCCAAAAAGGATGTTGTTCACTCCACCCCAAAAAGATTGTGTTCACTGCACCCCACAAAGATTGTGTTCACTGCACCCCAAAAAGATTGTGTTCACTGCACCCCAAAAATGATTTTGTTCACTGCACCCCAAAAAGGATTTTGTTCACTGCACCCCAAAAAGGATGTTGTTCACTCCACCCCAAAAAGATTGTGTTCACTGCACCCCAAAAAGATTGTGTTCACTGCACCCCACAAAGGATTTTGTTCACTGCACCCCAAAAAGATTGTGTTCACTGCACCCCAAAAAGGATGTTGTTCACTGCACCCCAAAAAGGATTTTGTTCACTGCACCCCAAAAAGATTGTGTTCACTGCACCCCACAAAGGATTTTGTTCACTGCACCCCACAAAGATTGTGTTCACTGCACACCAAAAAGGATTGTGTTCACTGCACCCCAAAAAGATTTTGTTCACTGCACCCCAAAAAGATTGTGTTCACTGCAGCCCAAAAAGATTGTGTTCACTGCAGCCCAAAAAGATTGTGTTCACTGCAGCCCAAAAAGATTGTGTTCACTGCAGCCCAAAAAGATTGTGTTCACTGCAGCTCACACACAGAAAAATGGATGTGGATCACTGACACCTGCCTATCTCCAATCCCACACCACACAGCAATATCGATTGTAGTTTGTAGAACACAGTTTCCCTAAAATTCAGCAGACTCTGTCCCTAACAGGATTGAGAAGAGATCGTAGATCAGGATTGAGTGCAGATTCACCCCACCCCCCACACAGCAATATCGATTGTAGTTTGTAGAAGACACTGACCCTATAATTCAGCAGACTCTATCCCTAAAATGCCTACAACTCGCCCTGCCTAAACACTCCGACCTGTCCCTCAATTCTATCCGGACACAAATGGTTTTTTCCTGCCTATCTTTCCCTAATCAGCAGCCAGCACATTGATGTGTGCTCTGTCCCTTAGCTAAGCAGCAGAATGACGCTGCTGCGGCGGCTGCCTCGAACTTATAAAGACTTGGTCACATGCTTCAGACGGCCAATCACAGCTACTAAGACATTTGCAGGCATGGCTGGGATGGCTTAAGGCACACCAGTTAAACGATTGTTGATTGGCTGTTGAAAGCCCGCCATGAAAAGAGCGCCAAAGCATGCAAAACCCGGAAATAAAACGACCGAACACGGATTTTTACCCGAACATACAGTAAAGTGTCCGTGTCCGTGTTCGGGTAAAAAAAATCCAATTATTCGGTACGAACACGAATAATACAGTCCGTGTTCGCTCAACACTACTCATAAGCCCAGACCTTTATGATCTGGATTTTTACAATCTCTATACTATATAGTTACTTATTTTATGTATAACGTTTTGTAAAGTGCTATAGAATATAATGATTTTGTATAACCATTCCCACCTGGCCTATAGCAGAATGAGAACCGGGCGGGGGTTTCATTGTTCTGGGGGGAAGTCATATGACGTCCTTCAGAACAAATTGCTTGTGGCGATCAGTGGTGCAGTGTGTTCCTCGGACACACTGCATCTCCAATCACGGTAAAGAGCCTATGATGTAGGTTCTTGACCATGTGATCAGCTGTGTCCAAGTGCATCTGTGTCCAAGTCACAGCTGATCACAGTTAAAATAGAAAGTGACGGTTATTAGCATTCCTCTCCTCGCGTTGACAACACGCATAAATATTTCATAAATATATCAAAATATTAATAAAACATGCAGAGTAGTGCAAAATAATAAGACAAAGTGCTTTGCATAGTTTATCAAGGGTAAAGCCACAAGAGTAAGTGACGCAACACGTAGGGAGGAGTCGGTGACGTCACTTCTGGTCTATGGCCGAGACCGGAAGTTTACATTTCCCTGTACACCGCGAGCTTGCGGAGGAGCATTTCATCTAGTTTAACTGCGAGTTGTCTATTTTTATTGAAATAAATGTTATACCTTACTACACCATGAGGCCCCCCTTTTTTATTGATTCCATATATGAGAGAGAGTAATAAGAGGATCCTTGCCTGAAGAGACCACCACCTACCAGCTGTCTGATTACCACCGCTTGGAGTCCTATAGGAGAAACTTTTTCTCTGTTACCACGCTTGTTGTAACCTACCTGGAGGTGAGCGGCCATTGCTTATATTTGGTGCACATCAGTGACACTATTGGATTTGGAAGAACTTCACGTATTCAGAACACCACCACTGGCTTTATGTTTGCACATTGGCACATTAACTTTTATATATGAGTTTTGCACATTTGCACATTAACTTTTTATTATGAACTCTTATTTTTAACACTAGCACTTTATACGGATTCTGAATTTTATGTTATTATTGATATTGTTGTAATATTACCATTGATCCATTGATTTTCTTCTACATTCAGCACTTTTTATGTCACTATTTATAACATTTTATGTTATTATTGATATTGTTGTATTATAACATTGACCCATTGATTTTTTCACATTCAGCATTTTTTATGGACCTTTTGGTATTTATGTGAATATTGGTTTTATTCACGGTTCCTCTTTATGCACAGCACTTTGTCTTATTATTTTGCACTACTCTGCACATTTTATTAATATTTTGATATATTTATGAAATATTTATTTATTTGAATTTAGCGTTGATTTATATATTAGAGTCATTCATTTCAATTTCACATATAAGCATTTTGTCTCCCTAAGAAAAACGCCTGAAGCTTAAAAAAGTACATGAGCTTCTTTTTTGGCAGATTACAGGCGTTTTTGTTAGATGTCAATGGCTGCCTCCAAACACCTGCAAAAAACACCTGAAAAAAGCCAGAAAAAACGCCTGAAATAAGCCCAAACAAACGCCTGAAAACGATACGCTCAGGTGTGAGTGGAGCCTTAAGTGCTATTGGATAGGTGGGTTGGCTGCAGCCTCCCAGAAATATAGTCAGAGACTATATAAAAGGTGAAATAAAAGTATGGCAATGGCGCTGCCTACTGAAAAGGTATGCAAAAATGACAGGAAAGGTGTATACAATACGTACCAAAATAAAAAAATAAATATGCACAAAGATAAATATATATCACAACAAATAAAATATGATGTGACTGAAAGTGAAAAGTGCAAACTTTAAAAAGCATGCATATAAATAAATAATGAAAAAATAAATTAATAAAGTGACCAAGTGCATAAGGAACATATAAATATCAATAGGTCCAATAAAAGTGCAATGTGTACGATAAATAGCAAATAATTAAATAGGTAAAGTGACCAGTGCAAATAAGTAAAAATTGATGATCAAGTGCCAAATAAAAAACTGTGCTAAATATATCTGGTGTATCAAAGATATTAAAAAATTATACAAATAAATAAATAAGATATTGTGACAAAAACTAGTGATCCAATATGTGGCAGTAGTGACATAATTAGTCCATAAAAGTGACAGATATCTTCATATAAAACTGGAAACAACCCCATGGTGGGTAGTAGGTGAGGTGCTTGGTGACCCCTAAGGTAGGTAGCCCACTCCCCGGAAATACCCACCCCACACAGGGGTAAAGAGCAGGTATATGAATATAGGAAGTATTCCCTCTGATGGCTCCTGTTCCTCTCCGGGGGTCCTAGGATAGGGGTAGGCCAGGAGTGCCCAGTAGGGCTCCGGAATGGTTCCTATAAAATATGCCGGGTCTCCAGGGGTTCCGCTCTCTTATAGGGTATGGACTCCAATGTCAGCCAGTATAGCAGTACAAGATGTATGCAGGTGGATCACATAGGGCAAGAAAGAGGCCAATAGTGTAATACTGTTCGAGCCTTTAATTCGCATAAAAACATATAAATGGGTACTCACAATTTTCAAATGTAAAACGAGCATTGTACCAGTTTATGGAACGCAATGCCTTCCACGCGAATGCCGGAAACAGAAGTGATTCCCTTGAATCCTCCTCTACCCAGGATGGTTGAGCTCCACGGATATATATGGATAAACAGAGTGATTTCTTAATGCAGTACTTTTTAAATTAATTTTATTATTTTAAAGCAACTTAGCCCGATACATTTATGGAAATGTGTACATCGCATAAAATCCAAAACAAACACCTATAGTGCAGGGAGCCGCTTCAGCTGATAGACCACACTTTTTGATAGTTTTTTATATGGACTATGTTTATGGACTCTTTTTGTTTACTATTATATATCTTGTATTATTCTTAATATATGCTTATAAAAGTTTTACTCTGTGTAATTAGCAGAACACCGCACCACTTCATGATTATAATTTTTATATACAAGCTCTATGCTGTACTGTAGCAAATAAAAAATAAACTGTCTTATTCTCTAGCTATCAGTTGCAAGGGCTCTTGGGAGGAGAATTAAAGCAGTAAGTATGAGTATTTATTTCCTATGATCATCAGCTCCATCTAGTGGCCATAATGCAGTTTTTCCCAATTCACACTATTCTTATGAATGAAGAACATCCAACTTGTAGAGAGTTTAGCCTAGTAACATTTGATGTGCCAGCATTCACTCCGAATTATATATATGCAGGATAAATAGCCAAATGCAAAATGTTTTTAAATATTCTCCCAGGACACAATGAAAAGCATTTTATTCTACTGTAAGCCATAAACATTATATCCAAACATTACTTTAGAAGAGAAGGACTGTTTTTTCCATCTGAAATTCATAACTATGGATTTCATTTTAAGGTCGTATATACAAGGCGACTTACTTAACCACTTGCCAACCAGCTGCCGCAGTTATACGGCGGCAGGTTTCAGTGAATCTCCGTACCTGTACGGCAGTCCGCGGGGGCGCGCGTACACTGCCGGAGGCACGAGCATGCACCCACTCGCCAGCAGGGAAGCCGATTTAAGGGGCTGGCAGGCACGATTGCCGCTGGGCACCCGCAATCGCTCCCTGTGAAGAGAGAATGGTGGTCTGCTGTTGTAAACACAACAGACCATTGTTCTCTCTGGAATCATTGCAGAGCTTCTGTGTTCCTCCTATTTAGGAACACAGGTTTCTGTATTGATTTCACAAGCCCACCCCCCCCCCACAGTTGGCAAACACCCCATAGGCTCACACATAGCCCTTTGATTGCCCCTTGGTTAACCCCTTCACTGCCAGTGTCATTATTACAGTAACAGTGCATATTTTTAGCACTGATCACTGTAGTAATGTCACTGGTCCCCCCAAAAGTGTTAAAAATGTCAGTTAGGGGTCTGATCTGTCTGCCATAATGTCGCAGTCCTGCTAAAAATCGCTGATCGCCACCATTACTAGTAAAAATAAATAAATTAAAATGACATAAATCGTTTCACTAGTTTGTAGACAAGATGACATTTGCGCAAACCAATCAAAATACACTTATTGGGAATTTTTTTTACCAAAAATATGTAGCAGAATACAAATTGACCTAAAATTATGAAAACATTTGATTTTTAAAACATTTTTTTTGAGAATGTTATATAGCAGAAATTGAAATATATATATATTTTTTTTTTCTAAATTGTCGCTCTTTTTTATTTATAGAGCAAAAAAAAAAAAAAATCGCACAGGTGATCAAATACCACCAAAAAGAAAGCTCTATTTGTGGGAAAAAAATGACATCAGTTTTATTTATGTACAGCGTTGCATGACTGCACAATTGTCCTTTAAAATAACGCAGTGCTGACACCCAAAAAATGGCCTGGTCATTAACCTCCCTGGCGGTATGATTGTTTCTGATTTTAGGTGCTGAAAGCAGTACAATTATTTTGCATGTAATTCTTAAGGCCCGTACACACGTACCGATCGTCGGCATACAAACGTCGGTGGACGAAGGATCTGCCGATTGTACGCGTGTTAGTATGGTGCCTCCGACAGATGTCTGCGCACAATCCGCGGACAAAAGTCTTTCGTGCAAACATGAAAATATTTGTATGCCGACACCAGAACGGACGATTGTTCGCCTGTCAGTACACAATTCGGCCGACAGACCGCAGATTTGCAAGACTGGGCATGCTCAGAAAATAGAAAACACAGGGAAAGTTAACCATTACATGACATCACTTCTGCAGTCGGCGGACAAAATTCTTGTGCTGTCCTTGTGCTGTCTTTGCACTTTTCAGCAGACACCGACATCCCGGGGAGAAAAGAGGAACATTTGTAAGCCGACCATCGGTACGTGTGTACGGGGCTTTAAGGACGAGCATCCCAAACCAACTATTTACATATGATTTTTTTTTACTGTGCGTTCTTCTTTATAACATCTCGGGTATGATAAAGTTTGAAACACAAAATCATAAATTATAATATAATAAATAACTATAAATAAGTTAAAGTATATATATATATACGTATACATATATTATATATACAGTGGGCACCCCAGGTAAAAATTTGTATTGTTGTGCATAAAGAAGCCAAGGAAAGATGGAAAAATCTCCAAAAGGCATCAAATTACAGATTACACATTCTTATAATATGTCAACAAAAGTTAGATTTTATTTCTATCATTGGATAATGATCCTAAACACACCTCGAAATCCACAGGGGATTACACCAAGAGGCGTACACTGAAGGTTTTGCCATGGCCTTCACAATCTCTTGACCTCAACATAATTGAAAATCTATGGACAGACCTTAAAAGAGCAGTGTGTGACAGACAGCCCAGAAATCTCAAAGCACTGGAAGACTTTTGTAAGGAAGAATGGGCAAAGATACCTCAAACTAGAATTGAAAGACTCTTGGCTGGCTACAAAAAGTGTTCACAAGCTATGATACTTGCCAAAGGGGGCAGTACAAGATATTAACCCTGCAGGGTGCCCAAACTTTTGCAGACACCATTTTTTGTTTTCTGTTATTTTGAAAGTGTAAATGATGGAAATAAAATCTAACTTTTGTTGACGTATTATAAGAATGTCTAATCTGTCATTTGATGCCTTTTGGAGATTTTTCCAACTTTCCTTGGCTTCTTTATGCACATTAATACAAATCTTTACCTGGGGTGCCCAAACTTTCGATCCCTACTGTATATACACACACACACACGTGTATATATATATATATATATATATATATATACATATTTTATTTAGTAATTTATTTAATTTACTTATTTTATTTTATTTAGTAATGTAATCCAATAGGATTACAATATATCAGTGTGTTTGTGTGTTTTACTTTTTAAATTTTCCACCGGTTCCACCTCCCTGCGACGTAATGCTCGCAGGGAATGGAAGCCGGGACACACAGCATCAGGCGGAATATCCGGCCGCCGTATGCTGCAAGAATACATCGTGGGATCCTGGGGACAAGGTAAGTAACCTCTTTCAGGATCCAGAGATGCTCCCTGGCGGTACCCCGAGTGTGGCTCGGGGTTACCGCTAATGGCACTGAAATTCCACCCGAGCCACACTCGGGAATACCGCCAAGGAGGTTAAAGCAGAGTTCCGGGCACAGAAAGATTTTTTCAGTGAACATACCCCCGGGACAGTCAGGGCTAGTACATTCCACAATGGCTAGCCTCTGATCTGTCCCGGTTCGCACTTACCTGCAAGAAGAAATACTCACTTATAAAATTTCTTCCACAGCGTTGCCATCTCTGCTGTGGGCAGCTGAAGCCAGCGCGATCCTCTTCTGCGTCCTCTTCCGCGTCTTCTTCTCCCAGAATGCGCCTGCACCGGCCCCTCTCGTCCCTTCCGGTGCGGCGCCGCATTCCTACACAGCTTCTGGGCATGCCCAGAAGCTGTTTAGCAGGGAATGCGGCGTAGCCCCGGAAGTGACGAGCAGGGCCGGTGCCGTCGCATTGATTCCTGGGAGCGATGACGTTCAGCTCCCAGGAATCATTGCAAACAGGAAGTGACGGCGCAGGCCTCGGCCACAGAGGGAGGAAGTGAAAAAAGGTGAGTATTTCTTTCTACAATTACGAGGTAAGTAAAAAAAAAAAAAAATAACCCTAACTATCCAATTCCTTTACAGGTGAAGCACAGAAAGCGGATGGCCACAAAATCGATTAGGTCGATTTGGTGCCCGGAACTTCGCTTTAAGGGGGAAAATCTTCCGGTCCAGAAGTGGTTAAACTGGTTGTAAACCTAAGACATAAAATGTGAACAAAGCATGTCCCTCTTTAGAGTGTACTTGTCTCAATTAGGAGCACTAAGTGCCACTTTTGACTGCTGCTTCATTCCTCTGCTATTAGCGTGAGAAGTTTTCCTGACACCAAGAGAAAAAAGGTGACAGGGGAGGGATCTTGAGCTGATTGATAGCCTCAGCTCTGTTCCTTTGTGCTGTGTGAAAGGGGGGGGTGGTGTCCCTTCCTTCCAATCAGCTCTCAGAGCTCTCCTCACTGAGCTCTGCAAAGTGTACAGATGTAGGGAAAAGAGGGCTGCAGACATACATGCACAACTTTTTTTAGGAAGATTTGTTTATTCTCTGTGTATCACCTGAGGCCAGTCACTTCACTGGATATTTGAAAGGGTTTACAAACAATTTAAAGCAAACCAGAAGGGCAAAGTACACACCTGCTTCAATACTGTACATCAGCCCTACATGCCACATCTATTTTCAATTGAAAGTGAACCTGTGCTTTGCTTGTGCTCACTTAAATCTCATACTTGTTAGTACTTGGTATTTCTCTTCAGTTTAAACAGAGTAAAAGGGAACTATATCCACAAAGTTGACTACCCCTCTGGCAATGCAGTTCCTTCAAGCTCCTTCACTATAGCTGAGATCTTCTCCCCAGCTTCTTCTGGATTCAGGGTCTTCAGTTATCTTGGGCTGAGATGATGCAACTGCCATGCATGTGCAAAAAAGTTCATATATCCCAGCACTGAGGTGTGCCGAGAATGTACACCAGTCTGCACATGTACAATGCATCTTGGAAGGGGGAAGGTTTAAAGTCTTTACTAGAATAGACAGTGGGGTTGATTTACTAAAACTGGAGAGGGAAAAATCTAGTGCAGCTGTGCATGGTAGCCAATCAGCTTCTAACTTCAACTTGTTCCATTAAAGTTAGACAAAATAAAAAACTGGAACCGGATTGTTTTCTATGCAGAACTTCACCAGATTCCGCATTCTAAAGTTCTGTTTTAGAAAATCAACCCCAATGTGCAGTGGTGTATTTAGGTTTTGTGCTGCGCTAGGCCGGACTAAACTTGTGCACCCCCTAATTTACCTACGACCCACCCCTTCCTGTCAAGGCCACACCCCTTCCTGTTTCAGACCCGCCCTGTCATCTGTAAACGACACCCCTTCCTCTTTAGGCTCCACCTCTTCCTCTCTGTACATTAAAAAGTGGGTACAAAGGGCCTACTTGTATATTTTGTTGTTTTGTATGGGTACGTTGGTTCGTGGGAGCACTCCTGGGGGCCCCCACTAGGCAGCGGGGATGCCAACTAACTGGGCCAGTGGCCGCAATTGCCGCCGGGCACCCGCGATCACTCCCCGCTGAATGACGGTCTGCTGTTGTAAAAAAACAGCTGACCATTGTTCTTTCTGAAATTATCACAGAGCGCCTGTGATCCTTCTTTAGAGGAACACAGGTCTCTATGTTAATTTCACAAGCCCCTCCCACATACAGTTAGAGAACACCACCTAGGCTCACACTTAACCCTTTGATCACCCCCGGGTTAACCCCTTCCCTCCCAGAGTTATTATTACAGTAACAGTGGATATTTGTAGCACTGATTACTGTAGTAATGTCACTGGTCCCCCCAAAAGTGTCAAAAATGTCAGTTAGGGGTCCAATCTGTCCGCTGCAATGTCGAAGTCCCGCTAAAAATCGCAGATCCCCGCCATTACTAGTAAAAAATAAATAAAATAAAAAATTACATAAATCTTTCCCGTAGTTTGTAGACGCAGTAACTTTTGCGCAAACCAATCAATATACGCTTATTGGGATTTTTTTTTTTACCAAAAATATGTAGCAGAAAACAAATTGGCCTAAAAGAAGGAAAAAAATGTATTTTTAAATTTTTGGGGGGGAATGTTATATAGCAGAATGTTGCTCTTTTTTTGTTTATAATGCAATAAAAAAAAATCGCACAGGTGATCAAATACCACCAAAAGAAAGTTCTATTTATGGGAAAAAAAGGACATTCATTTTTTTAGGGTACAGTCTCGCACGACCGTGCAATTGTCCTTTAAAGTAATGCAGTCCTAAATCTCAAAAAATGACCCAATCATTAAGGGGGAAAATCTTCCAGGGCTGCGGGCATGCTGCAGGGGCTGCGGGCATGGTACAGGAGATACAGGGGTTGTGGGCATGGTGCAGGGGCTGTGGACATGGTACAGGAGATGCAGGCATAGTGCAGGGGCTGTGGATATGGTACAGGAGATGCAGGGGTTGCGGGCATGGTGCAGGGGCGGCGGACATGGTACAGGAGATGCAGGGGTTGCGGGCATAGTGCAGGGGCTGCTGACATGGTACATAAGATGCAGGCATAGTGCAAGGGCTGCAGACATGGTATAGGAGATTCAGGGGTTGCGGGCATGGTGCAGGGGCTATGGACATGGTACAGGAGATGCAGGGGTTGCAGGCATAGTGCAGGGGCTGCAGACATGGTATAGGAGATGCAGGGGTTGCGGGCATGGTGTAGGGGCTGTGGACATGGTACAGGAGATGTGGTGCTGCGGGCATGGTACAGGAGATGCAGGGCTGTGGGCAACATGGTAAGGAGATGCAGTGCTGTGGGCATGGTGTAGGGTCTACGGACATGGTACAGGAGATGCAGGGCTGTGGGCATGGTACAGGAGATGCAGTGCTGCGGGCATGGTACAGGAGATGCAGTGCTGGGGGCATGGTACAGGCATGGTACAGGAGATGCAGGGCTGTGGGCAGCATGGTACAGGAGATGCAGGGCTGTGGGCAGCATGGTACAGGAGATGCAGTGCTGTGGGCATGGTACAGGAGAATATCCTGTACCATGCCCGCAGCACCTGCATCTGCTGCGGAGGAGTCTCACTTACCTTGATGCGCCTTACATATAAAAATGGCGCCACGCGGCACCATTATGTCACCGCGCAAGCGCCACCTGCCCGGGAACATGTAAGGGCTTTCCCGAGTGGCCGCGGCCATTTTTTTTCAGGTTTTAGCAGCGGATCGGATTGTTCTTTCATGCGGCCACAAAGTGCTGCTGTTCCGTTAAAAAACCCTACCCGTGAAAATTCCCTACCCTCATCACTTCCGGTTAGGGTACGTCAGTCATCAGCTGAGCGGCTTCCCAGTGCGCATGTGCACACAGTAAATGATCTCGGCTTCCGTGAAAAAACCCTACCCTCATTCCCAGTCCTTTAAAGCGGCGGCTTCCCGTGAAAATACCATACCCTCGTTCCCCGGCGGGTCCAGAAAAATGTAAAAGTGCCTCCTAATGGAAGAAAATGTATATATATTAATCGAAATGGAATGCTAAAAAAATATATATACTGTATATGTATATATTTTAATTTTTCCTCCATTAGGAGACACTTTTACATTTTCCTTGACCTGCCGGGGAACGAGGGTAGGGTATTTTCACGGGAAGCCGACATCATGTGCTAACCCAACGCTTTAAGCACTGGGAACGAGGGTAGGGTTATTTCACAAGAAGCCATTGTGTAACGTTAAAAAACCCTACCCCGTGAAAATTCCCTACCCTCTTCACTTCCGGTGTAAGCCGATCATTTACTGCCTGAGCATGCACACTGGGAAGCGGCTCAGTTTATGTATGATGTACGTGCACAGGAAGTGATGAGGGTAGGGAATTTTCACGGGGTAGGGTTTTTTAACGTTACACTGCCCTGTCTTGTCGGCCTAGGCCTAAATACAGTAGTGCCAATGTGTCTCTTTGCAGTAAAAATCCTTCTTGCTTGGAAGTTTTTAAATTTCACTTTAATGTAGCCTGGTAGAACGAAGGAGTATATGCCACCTACAGTAAGCCTCAGTATTGGCTGAAAAAAATGTAATGGGCAGCCTCCCTAACCAATAAGGAGTATTAGAAGGGAGGAAGGGGTGGGGCCATGGGGCAATTGCTCCAAGGAAGGATCTGCATATCAGTCCCCAGACATGCTTAGTTTGAAATGAACCTATTATTAAAGCCTGTGGAGTCTAATGGGGATCAGTCACCTCATTACATTGCAAAAAGAAATCCATGATTGGAGGAGAGGCCAGTCACTTGACTTTGGTCATGTGACTAGTCTTCACTAGTCTTCATGCTTTAGAATGGACACTGAATTGTACATGTGCAGATCGGTGTACATTCTCGGCACTCCTCAGTGCTGGGATAAATTAACTCCCTTGCACATACGTGGCAGTTGCATCATCTCAGCCCAAGATACCTGAAGACCCCGAATCCAGGTTTTTTTTTTTTTTTTTTTATTTACCAAAAATATGTAGCAGAATACATATTGGCCTAAATTGATGAATAAATTCGATTTTTACATTTTTTTATTGGGTATGTTTTATAGCAGAAAGTAAAAATTATTATTATTTTTTTTTTTTTTTTCAAAATTGTTGTTCTTTTTTGTTTATAGCCCGAAAAATAAAAACCAAAGGGGTGATAAAATATCATCAATAGAAAGCTCTATTTGTAGAGGGGAAAAAAAAGACATCAATTTTATTTGAGTACAGTGTCGCACGACTATCTATCGGTCAGTTCAGTATAGACCATACTTTGATATCTACATATATGTATATACATATACGGCAATTGAGTATCTATCGGTCAGTTTAGTATAGACCATACTTTGATATCTACATATATGTATATACATATAGGGCAATTGAGTATTTATCGGTCAGTTCAGTATAGACCATACTTTGATATCTACATATATATATAGGGCAATTGAGTATCTATCAGTCAGTTCAGTATAGACCATACTTTGATATCCACATATATATATAGGGCAATTGAGTATCTATCGGTCAGTTTAGTATAGACCATACTTTGATATCTACATATATGTATATACATATAGGGCAATTGAGTATCTATTGGTCAGTTTAGTATAGACCATACTTTGATATCTACATATATGTATATACATATACGGCAATTGAGTATTTATCGGTCAGTTCAGTATAGACCATACTTTGATATCTACATATATGTATATACATATACGGCAATTGAGTATTTATCGGTCAGTTCAGTATAGACCATACTTTGATATCTACATATATGTATATACATATAGGGCAATTGAGTATCTATCGGTCAGTTCAGTATAGACCATACTTTGATATCTACATATATGTATATACATATACGGCAATTGAGTATTTATCGGTCAGTTCAGTATAGACCATACTTTGATATCTACATATATGTATATACATATAGGGCAATTGAGTATCTATCGGTCAGTTCAGTATAGACCATACTTTGATATCCACATATATATATAGAGCAATTGAGTATCTATCGTTCAGTTTAGTATAGACCATACTTTGATATCTACATATATATATATATATAGGGCAATTACGTTTTTATTCGGTGTGCAATAGTCAGTTAAACCAACGCGGTGCCGAATCGCAAAAAACGGCCTGGTTAGGAAGAGGGTAAAACCTTCCAGGGCTGGTGTGGTTAAATAACATGGCGCTGAGTAGAGCCCCAAAGCAGGGAGGGGGCGCAAGGCACATTTGTGAAGCACAGCCCTGATTTTCTTAAATGTCCTGTTTTTCTAAGAAGATATAAAACAAAAGTAAGGTCGTACCACTACTTTCTAAATCGTCCCTTAGTTTGTTAATGAAAAATAAAATGCTTGGATTCAATTGTATTATTGTATCAGTGGGCAAAAAACGACAGTTGCTATTTGGGATCATAAATAAAGAAACAATATACTAGAATGATATACTCATATACTATACTAGTATTTTTTATTTATTTATTTTTTACAGATACCCCAGGTATGCTTAACCACCCACACTAAGGAGACATGACCAATGTAGAATAGATGTCACCCCCAAACTCTTAGGCTGCTTAAAGCCAAAGGCTCCACCCCCATGCCATAAACCTTTCCCTTTACCTAAATAATTGAGACCACACCGTGCTTGGAGTTAATTGGCCACAGCAGCCATTTTATTAACCCTTTTACCTTAAAATTAACATAAGGAGAAAAAACATTCCTTACAAACATAAAACAATCAGTCATTAGGCCTGTTGGTCTTTGAGGCTCCTCCAAATAATTCCAAATCCTGCACCGCGGGACCTGTGCCCTGATAGGCCTCCAGCCGCGTCACCGGCTCGGAGACAAACCACTCCCCGCAGTGCCACCATTTTGAATTCCATTTAAACTGACATTAAATGGAATGCACCATAGGGACCCATACCAACGATGAGTCCCAACCATACCCTTATCCTAAACTGTTCACCTCCCCCGCCAGCAAAGACCAACAAAACGCCCAGCTGCCATGACAATATAAAATTCCCCCAGAAAGGACAGAAAGCACAAAAGACATGAATCAAAATCAACCATAACAGTCCCAGAAATTAGGGAGGGCGGGTGGGAAGCTTCTTCTTCCTTCGTCCGTTGAACTTCCACTGACCTCCAATCTGAGGGGCCACCCCTCCTAACTGTACCTCAACCCCTCCCAAACCTGATACACCAATCCCTGAATACCCCCCAACTCAAAACAATTTAATTTAACTCACACCTGCCCTGTCTCCCCTCTTCACATGGTCATGTCTGCCCTGCGCTATTTTTTTTTTTTTTTTTTTTTCGCTTCGGGCCTTGCTTGACCAATGTAGAATAGATGTCACCCCCAAACTCTTAGGCTGCTTAAAGCCAAAGGCTCCACCCCCATGCCATAAACCTTTCCCTTTACCTAAATAATTGAGACCACACCGTGCTTGGAGTTAATTGGCCACAGCAGCCATTTTATTAACCCTTTTACCTTAAAATTAACATAAGGAGAAAAAACATTCCTTACAAACATAAAACAATCAGTCATTAGGCCTGTTGGTCTTTGAGGCTCCTCCAAATAATTCCAAATCCTGCACCGCGGGACCTGTGCCCTGATAGGCCTCCAGCCGCGTCACCGGCTCGGAGACAAACCACTCCCCGCAGTGCCACCATTTTGAATTCCATTTAAACTGACATTAAATGGAATGCACCATAGGGACCCATACCAACGATGAGTCCCAACCATACCCTTATCCTAAACTGTTCACCTCCCCCGCCAGCAAAGACCAACAAAACGCCACCAGCACCCAAGGGTGACACCTTACCCTTGCGTGCCCCTCCAAACCCTCAAGGCTCGCTGGATCCCATCCTGTAATCCCAGGGCCCATAAATCTATACCCACCGCATTGAGGTGGACTCCATCATCCCGCAGATACCGCCATGTGTCCACTTCCAACTCCAGGTGGCGAACCACCAACCCCCCATTCCGACACACAAAGCGCCCCACTTCCTTGTTCAACTTAATCCGAGCCTTATTAAGGCGCGCGACCGACCTGGCCATGCGCCAGGACGTGCGGGCCACCATATCCGACCAAACTACAAGCAGCGCCGGAAAAGCCGTGCGCAGCCGAAGGAAATCCAACTTTATGTCCCTGATCAAGGCCCGCGCGGACCTGGCCCCCAAATCGTTGCCCCCGGCATGCAGCACCAAAACATCTGGCTGCCTGTCCAACCGGGCGAAACGATGCACTTCGGGAAGGACCCTGCCCCAAGTAAGCCCCGGCACCCCCAGCCACCTGACACAAGCCTCGTGCCGAGAAAAACCAAGTTGTCTACCAGTAGGACGCACATCAGCTCTCCGGGCCCCCCAGAAAACATACGAGTGTCCCACGATCCAAACAAGGCAGGGTTCCAAACCTACAAGAAAAGGGGACAAAAGGAAAAGAAAACCAACCAATAATCAGATAACCAGCCGGGCCCACACCCCCCCAGCGACAAAACCACCCCCCGTACACACCCTACACCAACAGCTGTGGACGAACGTACAACAAGAACCTCCTAGACTCCCAGCGCCCAATGCGTTTGACCGCATCGTCGTTCAATCCCCAGCGTGCAGCCTCAGTGGCCGCCCCGATCCGAAAGGAATGAGATGCAAACCTACTGGCATCCAAACCCAAAGAGCCCACACACCTTCTGAACACCGATACAAATTGAAAACGAGATAACGACGACCCGTCCGCATGCATTAAAAATGAACCGGGCCGCGAAGGGCGGATTGCCCAGTAATCCCGAACCGCCCCTACCGGGCACAGCGGTGCAGACGGCACCGCGAACAACCGGACACGGACCCCCTTGCCACTCTGGTCCGTTTTGGACCGTCGAAGGAGGATAGTAACCCCCTCCCGACCGACAGAGACATCCTGACCCAATAGGCCCCCCGGCACCGTCCGGGAGGAGCTGACCAATTCCCCAATCCGGAAAGCCCCGAAAAAAGCGAGAGAAAAGGCCGCCTTAAACAACACCACCTCGTAACTCGAGGCGCAGTGCTCCCCCAATTGCCGGCAGACGTCCTGCAAAAGAGCGAAGGACACCGGGCGCCTAGTGTCCCTCCTCCGATAAGCCCTGGAATAGCCCCGTAACGCTTGTCTCACCACGAAGTCCTTCGTGTAATCCTGACAACCCAGAAATTTAAACAGAAAGGCCAAGCCGGACAACTTGCGAGCCACAGCGGAAGCCGACGCGCCCCTCTCAAAATGATCAGAGACAAAAGAAAGTAACACCCACCTGACCTCCGGACCCAGAGGATCCACCGATGCCACCCGCAACACCTCCAGCCACTCCAACCATACCTTGCAATAAGCCGACCACGTGGACTCGCTCACCGACTTCCTGATCCATCCAGCGAGGACCCCAAGGCAATCCCCCATAGCCACTCCGGACACGTGACTCCGCGTTGCTCCGCTGCCGGTGCCAACTCCCGGAACCTGTCCCACTGAAAACGAGACAGCGCGTCAGCAATATCATTCTCAACCCCCGGAATGTGCACAGCGTACAGGAAAACATTCAACCGTAGACACCGCAAAACCAAATACCTGAGGAGGCGCACCACCGGCTGAGACGAAGCCGACGCGCGGTTGATCACCTGAACCACCCCGAGATTGTCGCAATGGAGGCGAACCTTCAGGTTCCCGAACTCCGCCCCCCAAATCTCCAGGGCCACCACCACCGGGAACAGTTCCAGCAACACCAAGTTGCTGACCAGCCCCGCTACCTGCCATGCCCCCGGCCAAGGGGCGGCGCTCCACGCCCCCCGGTGAAAAGCCCCGTACCCCGCCGAACCAGCAGAATCGGTAAACAGTTCCAAATCAAAGTTGCTGATCGGCCCGGCCATCCACAAGGATCTACCATTGTATGTGGCCAAAAAACCGTGCCACAGACGCAAGTCATCCCTGTGTTCCCTGTTGAGCCTGACGAAGTGAGTGGGCAACTTCACCCCCGAAGTCGCCGCCGACAGCCGTCGGCAGAAAACCCGGCCCATGGGCATAATGCAGCAGGCAAAATTCAATTTACCCAGCAACGACTGCAAGCTGCGCAACTGAATCTTGCGCAAACCCAGCACCCCTTCAATTTCAGCTCTCAAAGCCCCCAATTTATCCTCCGGTAGGCGACACTCCATGGCCTCCGAATCCACGACAATGCCCAGGAAGCTGAGCACCGTGGTCGGGCCTTCCGTCTTGTCGGGGGCCAACGGAATGCCGAAGCTCCCGGCCACATGCTGCAACGTGGCAAGCAGGATCGCGCACCCGTTGGAAGAGGGCGGGCCCACACACAGAAAGTCGTCCAAATAGTGGATCACCGAATTCACACCGGAAACCTCCCGAACCACCCACCCCACAAAGGAACTGAAGGTCTCAAACAGCGCGCACGATATGGAGCAGCCCATAGGAAGGCAGCGATCCACATAATACGCCCCTTGCCACCGGCAGCCCAGCAATCGAAAACTGTCCGGGTGAACCGGGAGCAACCTGAACGCCGCCTCAATGTCCGATTTGGCCATCAAGGCCCCCCGCCCATAATGTCGCACACAGGCCACCGCGGCGTCAAAGGAAATGTAAGACACCGTACAGGCATCCGGGTCGATGGCGTCATTCACAGACCCACCCTTTGGGAAGGAGAGGTGGTGAATGAGGCGAAACTTGTTGGGTTCCTTCTTGGGAACCACCCCCAACGGCGAAACCACCAAGTCACGCACCGGCACCTCCGAGAACGGGCCCGCCATGCGACCGAGAGCCACTTCCTTGTGCAACTTATCCGACACCACCAAAGGGTGGCGCAATGCCGAACGCAAATTCCTCGCCACCGGCGGCACCGAGGCCAAAGAGCAAGGGATACGAAAACCCACCGCAAAACCCTCCCCCAGAAGTCGGGCAGCCGCCCTATCGGGGTACCTATCTAGAAAAGGCCGCAGCCTTTCCACCCTCACCGGCGTCGTCCCCTTTGTGCGAAGGCTCTCCGGACCGCCCTTTTCCGGACTTAAAACACCGAGCCAAGGAATGGGAACCTCCGCAACCGGAGCATTCATGTTTGAAGCGACATGTGCCACCGAACTTACAGGAACCCTCATTAAATTGCCAGCAGAAACCCCTCCTCTTTGCGGCCGGCTGTCCCGGGGTCGCAGAACCACCGGCCCCCCCTGGAAAAAACTGATTCGGAGCCTTCGCAGACGACATGAGCCGCATCCACAGGCTGATGTCCTTGTGGTCCCACCGCAAGGACGGCCTAACCGCCTTCCGCTGCCGGAACTGTTCGTCGTACCGCAGCCAGGCCGACCCCCCGTAAACCCGATAGGCTTCCCCTACCGCGTCCATGTAGCAGAACAGGGCCGAGCAGTTTTCCGGCGCCTTTTCCCCTATGACGCCCGCCAGAATGGCAAAGGCCTGCAGCCAATTGGCGAAGGTCCGAGGGATAAGCCGATAGCGTCGCGCCTCCTCGTCCTCCTTCTTGCGCTCCTCCGGTTTAACCCTGTCCAGGTGAAACTTCTCGAGGGGCAACAGCGTGAAGATTTCCACGTACTCACCCTTCCAGATCCTCTCCCGGACTTCCTGCTTCAAATGTGCCCCCAATGGGCCCTCAAAACAAACATATACCTCACCTTTCGCTGAATCGTCCAGGCGAACAGCGTCCGCCTTCCCCTCCTTCGCCGTCCCGGTCTTGTCCCCCGCCGCCCCGGCCGTCACTGCCACCACTGCCGGCGCACCAACAACCTGGGGAGGGGCCCCAGCCCCCCCCCGCAACCAGCCCCGTGGAAGACGGCCCCGCCAGCCCCGGGGCCCCCCCCCGGCTCCGTGCCCGAGCCCCCCACCGGAGGCACCCAAGCCGCCGCTGGAGACAAGCGGCCCCCGTCCCCCGGGGGCAAACGCCCCAAGAGGTCCCGTAGACCCAGGAGGAAGCCCCTCAAACCCCCATCATCACCCCCTTCCGGGGTCCCCGCCCCCACTGGCCGGGACACCCCCACCCCCCGAGCCCCTCCAGCACTCCCACCCCCCACATCAAACAAGCCCCGCAAATCAGACAAAGCCAGAGAAGGAATTGTGACCTCACCTGTCTGCCCAGGGGGGGCGCCCCCAGCCGCCGATCCAGCCTCCCTCGTCGCCGACCGACCACCGACATCCTCTTCCACATCCGATCCGGACACCTCGCCTTCCGAACGATCGTCCCCGGGCACCGCCGACATCCGTCCACCAGGTGTCGCACTCCCGCCATCTGCAGAGCCGAGCGACAGGCGTCCACGCCCCCGTACTCCAGCTCCGCCCGACGGAGACCTCTGTGAACCAGCCGAACTTCCGATGACCCGGCCACGTGACTTGCCCCGCCGCGTCATCTCTCTGCGCCCAGCCGAGGCCGACTCCGAGTCCCGCCGATCACTGCTGCCACCGGCCGCCATGAAGCCGCTCCCACGCCGAGGCACCCCTCCGACCGGAGCATCGCCAGTAGGGGAGCCCGCCAGTCCAGTAGCACCCCGGTGAGAGGGACGGGGAGAGACCGAAGGCCGCCTCCCCCCACTACCCCCAGAGCTCCGTCCATGCAGAGGATTCCTCCCAGAGGCGCGCACGGCCGCAGCAGGAGTACGCTTAGCCGGCGGCCCTGAAGGGTCCCTGTCGGGGCTCCTAGGATGACGCTGAGCTCGAGGGGAAGGGTCCGGTGAAAAACGCTCCGGCGGCCGTGACCGCCGAGCCCGCGGGACCGCAAGCCCCTCCGAATCCTGTGCCGAGTCCTGAACCCCCATCAACGTGGAGACCTGGGACCGGAGCCACTCAGTCCCCTTCACCGCGGCAGCGGCCTTAATTTGCTCCAGCAAAACGTCCAAATCCGCCATCACCGACCAGGGAAGCTGAGGTGAGATGCTCTGCAGTGAAAAAGGTGGGTGACCAAGCTTCTTCTTCCTTCGTCCGTTGAACTTCCACTGACCTCCAATCTGAGGGGCCACCCCTCCTAACTGTACCTCAACCCCTCCCAAACCTGATACACCAATCCCTGAATACCCCCCAACTCAAAACAATTTAATTTAACTCACACCTGCCCTGTCTCCCCTCTTCACATGGTCATGTCTGCCCTGCGCTATTTTTTTTTTTTTTTTTTTTTCGCTTCGGGCCTTGCTGAACCATCCCTTAATATTCCACTCTTTTATTCTGCTCCATTGAGGCTGCTGATGTGTATAAAATATTTCTCAGCTTGAACATAACTCTCTATTGATAACCCAGGAACTGGAAAGATTACACAGCTGGATCATTTTCAGACCTCTTAATGTAACAAATTAGAGTTATCGGCTCATACCTGAATGCCCAGCACAGCAAAAATGTGGGTTTTTTTTTTTTCTTCAATTCTGCCCTTTGCTAAACACAAACACTTGCATTGTACTTTCTTTTAAGAAGGGATATACAGTATACTCACCAGCCACTTTATTAGATACACCTGTTTAATTGCTTGGTAACACAAATCGCTAATCAGCCAATCACATGGCAGCTAATCAATGCATTTAGCCATCTAGATATGGTGAAGGCGACTTGCTGAAGTTCAAACCGCGCATCAGAATGGGGGAGAAAGGGGATTGAAACGACTTTGAACGTGGCCAGGTTGTTGGTGCCAGACGGGCTGATCTGAGTATTTAAAAAACTGCTGAGCTACTGGGATTATCACACACAACCATCTCTAGGGTTTATATAGAATGGTCTGAAAAACAGAAAATATCCACTGAGCGGCAGTTGTGTGGACGAAAATGCCTTTTTGATGTCAGAGGTCACGGGAGAATGGGCAGACTGGTCTGAGATCATAGAAAAGCATCAGTAACTCAAATAACCACTCGTTACAATCAAGGTATGCAGAATACCATCTCTGAATGCGCAACACATTGAACCTTGAAGCAGATGGGCTACAGCAGCAGAAGACCACACTGGGTGCCAATCCTGTCAGTTACGAACAGGAAACTGGGGCTTCAATTTGCACAGGCTCACCGCAATTGGAATATAAAAGAAAAACGTTGTCTGGTCTGATGGGTCTCGAATCCAACTGTGTCATTCAGACGGTAGGGTCAAAATTTGGCGTAAACAACATAAAAGCATGGAGCGATCCTGCCCAGGATGGTGGTGTAGTGGTGTGGGGGATATTTTCTTGGCACACTTTGGCCCCCTTAGTACCAAATGAGCACCTTTTTAATGCCACAACCTTCCTGAGTATTGTTGCTGACCATATCCATCCCTTTATGACTACAGTGTACCCATCTTCTGATGGCTCCTTCCAGCAGGATAATGCACCATGTCACAAAGCTCAAATCATCTCACCACAGTTTTTTAAACATGACAATGAGCTCACTGTACTCCAATGGTCTCCACACTCACCAGATGGAGCACCTTTGGGATGTGGTGGAACGGGAGATTCGGATCATGGATGTGCAGCCGAAAAATCTGCAGCAACTTTGTGATGCGATCATGTCAATGTTTACCAAGGATTAAGGCAGTTCTAAAGGGAAAATGGGTCTAACTTGATACTAGCAAAAGGTAGACCTGGAGAGCAGCAAACCCCACCAGGAATTCTAATCTTTGCCCATTAAAAAAGAAAAAAAAAAAACACAAAAACATGATTTGGCTGCACACATGCCTTAAAGTCCAAGAATTTTTAACCACTTAAGCCCCGGAGGTTTTGGCTGCTAAAAGACCAGGGGGTATTTTGCGATTCGGCACTGCGCGACTTTAATGGACAATTGCGCGGTCGTGTGACGCTGTACCTAAACGAATTTGACGTACTTTTTTTCCCACAAACAGAGCTTTCTTTTGGCGGTATTTGATCACCTGTGCGATTTTTTGATCATGCGCTATAAACAAAAAAAGAGCGTCAATTTTGCAAAAATAACAATATTTTTCACATTTTTTTATATGAAATTCCCCAAAAAAAATGTAAAAATCAAAATTTTTTAACATTTTCGGCCAATTTGTTTTCTGCTACATATGTTTGGTAAAAAAAATCTCAAAAAGCGTATTTTGATTGGTTTGCGCAAAAGTTATCGCGTTTACTAACAAAGGGAAAGATTTTTGTCATTTTTGTTGTTTTTTTTTTTTTAACGCGTAATGGCGGAGATCTGCGATTTTTTTTTTGCGGGACTGCGACATTGCGGCTGACAGATCGGACCCTTGACTGACATTTTTGACACTTTTGGGGTTACCAGTGACATTTCTACAGTAATCAGTGCTATATATATGCACTGTTACTGTAAAATTACACTTGCAGTGAAAGGGTTAACTTTATTTGAGAGGGAGGGGCTGTGTGTGTCCCTAGGGGCGTGATTCTAACTGTGATTGGCTGTGGCTTGAGCTGTAGCAACACTGATCAACGGTCCTACATAGTAGAACCGTATGATCAGTGTTTCTACACAGGGGAGAATGACAGGCAGCTTTACACAAGCTGCCTGCCTTTCTCCCTCTCCCCCGACGATCGCAGAGTGAGCGGCGGACATCGCCGGTCACACGCGCGGGGGGGCCCGTGACCGCGCGGGAGCGGGAGCGCGCCGCCGGCGGCGCACGCTCGCTCCCCAGAGCCTCACAGGCTAGTGATGTACCGATACGTCACTCTGCCTGTGAGGGGCTGACCGCCGCAGTATATGTACTTGCGGTAGTCGGCAAGCGGTTAAAGCAGCCACAGCCTCAGTAGAAAAGCCTGTTTTCTGCCACCATGTTGCAAAAAAGTATCTTCACTCTGTGTGTTGTGATCTCTTTGCAGAGGTTTGACTCAAGTCAAACCAATAGCTCTGCAATCAGCAAGTTCATGCTCCCTGCTGATTAGAGATCTTTAGTCCTGACTTAGCAAGGGGTATTTCAGATCTTTGCAGAGAGACCACTGCTTCTCTGCAGCATGCTGACAGGAGACAGGCTTTTCTCCTACTCAGGCTGTGACAGTGTTCTAAAGAAAACAAACTGTAAAGCCCCGTACACACGAGAAGAAATTCGGCCAGGAAATTTCGTCTGAAGACCGATCTGCCGATTTTCGGATTGTTAGTATGATGCTTCCAACAGCCGACTCTGACTATTCGGCCGAAAAAATCCTGGTGTGCAGGCTATAAAATTTTTGTCGACCGTCAAAACACGTCCGATTTTTGTCTCATTAGTACAGATTTCGATGGGGAAAAATCTTATGAGCAAGACTAGGCATGCTCAGAGATGAAAGAACACAAAGAAAGCAATCCAACACGTGACATCACTTCTGAAGTAGAATTCTGTCGTGTGGGAAAATTTGTGTGCAGTCTAGAGCGCATTCCAACCAACAGACACCACTCTGGACAAAAGACAGACGACCGGTCGGCAGAAATTTGTTGCGTGTGTACTAGGCTTAAGACTTTGCATTGGGATTCCCAGCCATGAGAGCAAATGGAGCCAATGACAACAATGGTTCTTAACCACTTCAGCCCCGGATGGTTTTACCCCCTTCCTGACCAGGCCCTATTTTGCAATTCGGCACTGCATTACTTTAATGGACAATTGCACGGTCGTGCGACGCTGTACCTAAACTAAATTGATGTCCTTTTTTCCCACAAATACAGCTTTCTTTTGGTGGTATTTGATCACCTCTGTGATTTTTATTTTTTGCGCTATAAACAAAAAAAGAACGACAATTCTGAAAAAAAAAAAATATATATTTTTCACATTCTGCTATATGACATTCTCAAACAAAAAAATCAAAAATCTAATTTTTTTAACATTTTAGGCCAATTTTTTTTCTGCTACACATTTTTGGTAAAAAAATAATCACAATAAGCGTATTTTGATTGGCTTGCACAAAAGTTATTGCGTCTACTAACTACGGGAAAGATTTATGTATTTTCTTGTTTGTTTTTTTTTACTAGTAATGGTGGTGATCTGCAATTTTTATTGGGACTGCAGACAGATCAGACCCCTAACTGACATTTTTGACACTTATGGGGGGGACCAGTGACATTACTACAGTAATCAGTGCTAAAAATATGCACTGTTACTGTAATAATGACACTGGCAGGGAAGGGGTTAACATTGTGGGTGATCGAGGGGTTAAATGTGAGCCTAGAGGAGTGATTCTAACTGTGGGGGGCGCATGGCTTGTGAAATGATCATAGAGACCTGTGATCCTATATAGAAGGATCACAGGCGCTCTGTGATCATTCCAGGGAGAAGAACGGTCAGCTGTGTTTACAACAGCTGACTGTCCTTCTCTCACAGCGGGGAGCGATCGCGGGTGGCCGGCAGCAATTGGAGCCACCTGACCCGTGCATCGGCTTCCCCGTTGCCGAGGGGGGGCAGGAGCGTGACGGCGGCATCGGTGCACGCTCACCCCCTAGCTGCCGGTGCACGACCGACAGAGGTCTATGTCAGTTTGCGCAGGAGAGCCACACTGCTGCAGGAAAAAGGTAGCATGTGGTTGGCAACCGGTTAAGGA
Source organism: Pelophylax lessonae (assembly GCF_965119305.1). Taxonomy (NCBI): domain Eukaryota; kingdom Metazoa; phylum Chordata; class Amphibia; order Anura; family Ranidae; genus Pelophylax; species Pelophylax lessonae. Next base: position 460,300,585 of record NC_138771.1, on the reverse strand, counting down.
CTCAGTGCTGCCTGCACCCACTGGCATGCACCCACTGCTTCCCACCCGGCCACTGGGACAAGTGCTGCTCTGACTGGACGTACCTGTACTTCCTATCAGCTGCATGATCCCGTGATGGGATCACAGATCGGAATATGGGCTTTATGATTGGCCCTTTTGATCATGTGATAGCTGTGTCCAATCACAGCCATCACATAATGTAAACAGAGGCACATGCCTCTGTGGAGGCTTCCCTCCTAAGCTCAGTGAGGATGGGGGGATTGCTATAGCCTGTCAGTTATCTCTGTGTAGCTGATGGTTTTACAGTTCAGCAACACACAGTTTACACAGAGTGCAGCCATTCCACACCAGTGCACCTAGAACCATCTGTCCCTGTTCACAGTGCATATCAACATCTGTACTGGTGTCCCATCAACATCTGTCACAGTGTACAGTGCGCAAAACATCTGTCACAGTGTACAGTGAACAAAAACATTTGTCACAGTGTACAGTGCACAAAAACATCTGTCACAGTGTAACAAATAGCATTTGTTTAAAGAAACAGTGTAAAAAATAAATAAATAAATAAAATAATAATAATAAAACAAAAAAAAGAAGTGTCCTGTCCCCCTGTGTTACCGCGCATAAGTAAACGGCGATCGCACCACACATTTGAGGTATCACCGCGAACCTCAGAGTGTGAGCAATAATTCTAGCACCAGACCTCCTCTGTAACTCTAAACTGGTAACCTGTAAAGGCTTATATAGCATTGCCTATGGAGATTTTTAAAAACAGTAGTTTGACGCCATTCCAGTAGCCTGCACAATTTTAAAACGTGACATGTTTGGCAACCGTGTACTTGGCGCAACACCATATTTTAGTTTACACAAAAAAGATGGGTATTATATTTTGTTTGTGTGCATTAAAATTAATTATATTTTTTCCCCCAAAAACTGCATTCAAAATCCACTGTGCAAATACCGTGTGACATAAAAAAAAATTACAAAACCCACCATTTTATTATCTAGGGCCTCTGCTTAAAAAAAAAAAAAAAAAAAAGATGCAATGTTTGCAAGTATGCCTAAGCTGTGTGAGAGTAATGACTTGTTAAATGACATTTTTATGAAAAAAAAAAACAAAACAAAACTAATTTGATTTAATTTCTTTATTTTACAAATAATTGTGGGGAAAAACTATAACTTCAAAAACCTCACAATGCCCCTTACTAAATACCTTGGACTGTCTAATTTCCAAAAAGGGGTCATTTGAAGCCATATGCTCCTGCTGCTGTCAGTCAAATCCTTTAATCACTTCCAGACTGCCCACCACCTATTTACTGCGGCAGGGCGGCCCGGCTGCCCAAAATCACGTATAGGTAAGTGATTTTGTGCAGGCGTTCTCGGAGGCGCGTGCGCTCCGCCGGAACGCCGCTTCCACTGTGATCAGATACAGCGGGAGCCAATCAGCGGGTCCGGCAGCAGCGATGGCAACCGGCTACCCGCGATCGTGCAGGGGAATGACAGAATGGAAACAAGGCAGACGGCTGTTCTGTCACAGAGGGAGAGAGTTCTTGTGTTTCAGCTAAGCGTCCCGCTAAAAATCACTGATCGCCGCCATTACTAGTAAAAACAATAACCAAAATAAAAAGTCCATAAATCTATCCCATAGTTTGTAGACACTATAACTTTTGTGCAAACCAATCAAAATACACCTATTTTTTTTTTTTTTTACCAAAAATATGTAGCAGAATACATATTGGCCTAAACTGATGAAAAAATTTGATTTTTTAATTTTTTTTTTATTGGGAATGTTTTATGGCAGAAAGTAAAAAATATTGTTTTTTTTTTTCAGAATTGTCGCTCTTTTTTTGTTTACAGCGCAAAAAATAAAAACTGCAGAGGTGATCAAATACTACCACAAGAAAGCTCTATTTGTGGGGAAAAACAGACATCAATTTTATTTGGGTACAGCGTTTCATGACCGCACAATTTTCAGTTAAAGCAACGCAGTGTCGTATCGCAATAAATGGCCTGGTCATTAACTCAAAAGTGTAATGTCCGCTTATCTGTCTCCTCCTCCCCTCCGGTGCCACATTTGGCACCTTTCGGGGGGGGGGGGGGGGAGCGGGTACCTGTTTATAACAGGTACCCTGTCCCCACTTCATTCGAACCTCACTGCGGCGAGTTATGTCAGACGTTCGGCCCCATCCTCCTACCTCTGCTTCTAGGCCAGTAGGCTTCACTGCCAGGTTCCCTTTTCGGCAATGGCGGTGGCAGCATTCGACAGCCGATGGAAACATCGGCTGCGGTGCCGCCAACGCTGGACTCTAGGACAGGTAAGTGCCCTAATATTAAAAGTCAGCAGCTACATTATTTGTAGCTGCTGACTTTTAATTTTTGGAGGGGGCAGGGAACACACTGCTTTGACCACTTTAGCCCCGGAGGATTTGGCTGCTCAATGACCAGACCCTATTTTGTGATTCGGCACTGCGTGACTTTAACTGACATTGCGCGGTCATGTGAAGCTGTACCCAAACGAAATTGATGTCCTTTTTTTCCCACAAACAGAGCTTTCTTTTCAAAAAAAGAGCAACAATTTTGAAAAAAATAACAGTATTTTTCACATTTTTTATATGGAATTCTCAAAAAAAAAAAGTAAAAATCTAAATGTTTTAACATTTCAGGCCAATTTGTTTTCTGCTACATATTTTTGGTAAAAAAAATCTCAATAAGTGTATTTTGATTGGTTTGATTATTGTGTTTACTAACTATGGTAGCGATCTGCGATTTTTTTTTTGCGGAGGACAGATCGGACCCCTAACTGACATTTGTGACACTTTTGGGGGTACCAGTGACATTACTACAGTAATCAGTGCTAAAAATATGCACTGTTACTGTAAAAATGACACTAGCAGGGAAGGCGTTATCTGTACTGGTGATCAAGGGGTTAAATGTGTCCCTAGGGGTGTGATTCTAACTGTCAGGGGGTGTGGCTTGTGAAGTAATCACAGAGACATGCGATCCTATATAGCAGGATCACATAGCCTCTGTGATCACAGGGAGAATGACAGACGGTTGTGTTTACATCAGCCGTCTGTCCTTCTGCGGGAGAACGCGAGTGGCCGGTGGCCAGCGTAGCTGCCGGTCAAACGCGCTGGCTCCCCAGGTAACGAGCGGTGGTGGGAGCGTGCCGCCAGCAGCCCGCGCTTGCCCCCTAGAGTCTCCTGAGTGAGCGACCTAGTACTATGTCACTTTGCCCAGGAGCGTCTGCCTGCTGCAGAAAAACTGCGGTGGGCAGGGCTGAAGTGGTTAAGGGGGTAAAACCTTCTGGAGCTGAAGTGGTTAAGGAAGGAGCGAGGGGCATGGCTGAGCCACGCTGTGTGTATGTCTTTAGTAAATCAACCCCAAACTGTTTAATGGCAGGAGTGAAAAACACAGGGCTAACCAAATGGGTTTATTGCTGCTCCCTCACTATCCAATCACAGCCTGAAGTCATTCTTGACCAAGCTCTGCTCCCTTAATTTAGGTTCATACAGGGCCAGCGCTACCAGTAAGGCAACCAACTCAGCAGGGGGTGCTGCCTGACCCAAGTTAAGTGACTTACCGTAAATCCCTGTAGGGGTTTTAACCAGTGGCGGCCGGCCCGTCCATTAGGGGCACAGGGGCGACGCCCCCCATCCATGTGTCCGGCCCCTTAATTTACATGCAGGGCGCTGGATGCATGGATTCTTTTTTTTTGAAGCACGTGATTAGAGCCAGAGGCTCTAATAGGCTTTAGAAAAGGGTGGGCTTGGGGAGCAGAGCACTGCACCCCATACTAACCCAGTTGTGTAACAATAGCAAATACAATTTTGCTATTGCCACACTGACTCTCCTCCCGGCCAATCAGGAAGCGTGTCCTGAGAGCTGTTTCCCCAATTGGCCAAAGGAAAAGACATCCTATCGGCGGAGGAGGAGGAAGGAGACGGCTACAGAGAGAGGACATGGAAGAGACTGAGAGGAAAGTCAATCTGTAGGAACAAGGTAAGTGAACTAGCGCCCAGGGGTGAAATATGGTGTGGACTGGACTCTGAAGTGACCGGGGGGGTCCATGGCCAGGTCCATCTGCCCCCCCCCCCCCCCCCCCCGACCAATGGAGCACCAGCCGCCACTGGTTTTAACCCTTTCAGCAACTTGGGATGGGGGGTGGGAGAGCATATGGGGTGGGCGGCAATTTTTATTTTGCCTAGGGCCGCAAAAATCCTTGCACAGGCCATGGGTTCAGACCATTGAAATCAGAATCAGCCGTTGCGATCTGACATTAGAAAACTGGATGAACAGAATTACACATTTTTTTTTTTTGGCAGGTGAGACTTTGATACTTATGTATTTCAACTGTGAATTTATCTGTTTGCCTACACGTCTGCTTTAAGAATATAGTATATCTCAACGTTCAACTGTATTAAACGAGATAACTATGAAAACTGCAGAAAATCATGGCTCAGAAAATGATGTGCAGCTTGAGCATTTCCCACAGCAGAAACCCGCTCTTGAAAAAACACAAGCAGATTGTTGAGTGTGGGGACATCCTCTGCTTGGAAGCCGCTACACAGGAAATGGAGGGAATCTCCCTTGGCAACTCACACTAGCCCTTACGTTCCAGTTCCTGCAGCTCTGTTCTTTAAAGGGACAATATAGGCAAACTAACATTACAGTAAAATGGAAAAATTAAGAGAATTTGTGAACTGCATGATCTTGTATCAGGTGTGAAAAATGTACAGTTGAACTCTAGGCAGAACGATATTATCTGGTTTTTCCATTTTGAAAATCATTAAAATATTAATTTGAAATATCAAGCCTCCAATCTTCCTCCTCACAGGTGGGAGTCCAACCCCTGTGTAAGGTTTATGTCAGATCATGTCAGAGCTTAACCACTTGCCAACGGCGGCGGTTCGTGGGAGCGCTCCTGGGGGCCCCCATTAGGCAGCGGGGAAGCCGATCCATGGGCTGGCGGTGGTCGCGATCGCTGCAGGGCACCCGCGATTACTCCCCGTGCAGAGAGAACGACGGTCTGCTGTTAAACACAGCAGACCGTTGTTCTCTTTGGAATGAACACAGAGCGCCTGTGATCCTCCTATTAAGGATCACAGGTCTCTGTGTTGATTCCACAAGTTCCTCCCCCAAACAGTTAAAAAACACTACCCTAGGCTCACTCTTAGCCCTTGGATCGCCCCCGGGTTAATCCCTTCCCTGCCAGTGTCATTTTTACAGTAAAACAACAAAAGAAAGGTGCACCGACCTTGTGCATTACCATTTAAAAGTTTATTAAAATCAAAGAAGGGTAGCGTACAATATACTCACAAACGTAGGATATGAACAAGCATATAGGAAATGGGCACCGCTCGCTTCCAGGACACTTCTCTACTGCTGGATAGCATGATGGCATCCTCAAAACTTGATTTGGCTTACGCGTTTCGAGGGAGGATCCTCTTCCTCAGAACTAAAATCGCGAGCGCAGGAGAGAGATTGTTTTTTGGAAGTCAATATTACAGTAACAATTCATATTTTTAGCACTGATTACTGTAGTAATGTCACTGATCCCCCCCAAAAGTGTACAAAATGTCAGTTAGGGGTCCCATCTGTCCGCTGCAAGGTCGCAGATCACCGCCATTACCAGTAAAAAAAATTGAAAAAACTAAAAATGACATAAATCTTTCCCCTAGTTTGTAGATGCGATAACTTTTGCGCAAACCAATCAAAATACGCTTATTGGGATTTTTTTTTTACCAACAAAAATATGTAGCAGAATACAAATTGATCTAAAAGGATGAAAACATTTGATTTTAAAAAAATTTTTTGGGAATGTTATATAGCAGAAAGTGAAAAATATATACAGTGGGTACGGAAAGTATTCAGACCCCCTTAAATTTTTCACTCTTTGTTATATTGCAGCCATTTGCTAAAATCATTTAAGTTCATTCTTCTTCCTCATGAATGTACACATAGCACCCCATTCTGACAGAAAAACACAGAATTGTTGACATTGTTGCAGATTTATTAAAAAAGAAAAACTTAAATATCACATGGTCCTAAGTATTCAGACCCTTTGCTCAGTATTTAGTAGAAGCCCCCTTTTGATCTAATACAGCCAGGAGTCTTTTTGGGAAAGATGCAACAAGTCTTTCACACCTGTATTTGGGGATCCTCTGCCATTCCTCCTTGCAGATCCTCTCCAGTTCTGTCAGGTTGGATGGTAAACGTTGGTGGACAGACATTTTTAGGTCTCTCCAGAGATGCTCAATTGGGTTTAAGTCAGGGCTCTGGCTGGGCCATTCAAGAACAGTCACGGAGTTGTTGTGAAGCCACTCCTTCGTTATTTTAGCTGTGTGCTTAGGGTCATTGTCTTGTTGGAAGGTAAACCTTCGGCCCAGTCTGAGGTCCAGAGCACTCTGGAGAAGGTTTTTGTCCAGAATATCCCTGTACTTGGCCGCATTCATCTTTCCCTCGATTGCAACCAGTCGTCCTGTCCCTGCAGCTGAAAAACACCCCCACAGCATGATGCTGCCACCACCATGCTTCACTGTTGGGACTGTATTGGACAGGTGATGAGCAGAGCCTGGTTTTCTCCACACATACCGCTTAGAATTAAGGCCAAAAAGTTCTATTTTGGTCTCATCAGACCAGAGAATCTTATTTCTCACCATCTTGGAGTCCTTCAGGTGTTTTTTAGCAAACTCCATGCAGGCTTTCATGTGTCTTACACTGAGGAGAGGCTTCCGTCGGGCCACTCTGCCATAAAGCCCCGACTGGTGGAGGGCTGCAGTGATGGTTGACTTTCTACAACTTTCTCCCATCTCCTGACTGCATCTCTGGAGCTCAGCCACAGTGATCTTTGGGTTCTTCTTTACCTCTCTCACCAAGGCTCTTCTCCCCCGTTAGCTCAGTTTGGCCGGACGGCCAGCTCTAGGAAGGGTTCTGGTCGTCCCAAACGTCTTCCATTTGAGGATTATGGAGGCCACTGTGCTCTTAGGAACCTTAAGTGCAGCAGAAATCTTTTTGTAACCTTGGCCAGATCTGTGCCTTGCCACAATTCTGTACTTAAATGATTTTAGCAAATGGCTGCAATATAACAAAGAGTGAAAAATTTAAGGGGGTCTGAATACTTTCCGTACCCACTGTATATATATATATATATATATTTTTTTTTCAGAATTGTCGCTCTTTTTTTGTTTAGATCGCAATAAATAAAAATCGCACAGGTGATCAATTACCACCAAAAGAAAGCTCTATTTGTGGGAAAAAAAGGACATCAATTTTATTTGGATATGGCGGCATCGCACAGCCTCGCAAATGTCCGTTAAAGTAACGCAGTGCCAAATCGCAAAATAGTCCCTGGTCAGGACTATTTTAAATGCCACTTTAAATGCACAGACCAGTTAGTTCAGTGACGCCGAGCCTGATAAAAGTGCAGGCTCAAGTCCCTGCCAGGGAGCTCAATACATCCGTTTTTTCTAGGTTTTACGAGGCTCAGCATTACTCAAATACACTGAGAACAGTGAGGTTGATTTACTAAAGCCAAATAGACTGTTCAGTTTGCAAAGGAAGTTGCACATTGCAAGGGAATTTTCCCCAGAGGTTAGTAAACAACGTTAACTTCCATCATCCACTTGTGTGCAAGCGAGAATGCTGTTTTTATTATTCATTTTGAAAGTGTTTGGGTATTCTTTGCAAATTGAAATGTCACAACATTCACTAAGCTGTGGGGATAATTCCCCTTCAAAATGCATCTTCCCTTGCAAAGTGAACAATCTATTTGCCTTTATTAACCACTTGATCTCCTAAAGATTTACCATTTTTTGCTAAACGGCACTGCGTTACTTTAATTGACAATTGCGTGGTCGTGGGACGCTGTACCCAAATAAAATATATGTAATTTTTTTCCCACAAATAGAGCTTTCTTTTAGTGGTGTTTGATCACCACTGCATTTTTTATATTTTGCTTTATAACCAAAAAAAGACCCACAATTTTGAATTTTCTTTCTGCTATAAGTAACTTTCTGCTATAATACATAGGCGATGAAAAATGTAAAAAATCTAATTTCTTTATAAACGTAGGCAAATATGTATTCTGCTACATATTTTGGAAAATAAATCTCAATAAGCGTATATTGCTCAAAAGTTAAAGCCTCTACAATTTATGGGATATACAGTATACTGGAAATTTTATTTATTTCATTTTTTTTTTTTTTTACTAGTAATTGCAGTGATCATTGACTTGTAGCGGGACTGCAATATTGCGGCGGACATTCGGACACTAACTGACACTTTTGACACTTTTTGGGAACCCGTGACACTAATACAGCAATTAGTGCTAAATATATGCACTGTCACTGTACTAATGACACTGGCTGGGAAGAGGTTAATCATCTAGGGCAATCAAAGGGTTAAATGTGTGCCTAGCCAGTGTTTTGGTGTATTGTGAAAGGTACCTTAACTAGGGGAAGTAATCGATTTTATTCTCTGCTAGTTTATTAAGAGAAAGAAAATCTATTACTTTGCCACTGACAGGACAGAGCTCTGCCTTGTTTACATAGGCAGAGCCTTTCCTGTGTAAATTCCTGGGTGCCGGCCATTAGATTACCGTCGTCACCCAGCAATCATTAGGAATTTACACAGGACAGGCTCTGCCTATGTAAACAAGGCAGAGCTCTGTCTTCTGTCTGGTGATCGACATCTGCTGTGTTTAGTCACAGCACGGGCAGGTTGCCGGCGGTGCGTGTGCCCCCCACCTGGATGTGTCAGATCACATACTAGGTACGTGATCAGGCGCAGCTGTGCCATCTTGCCACCGTATAGCTAGGTTATATGGTCAGCAAACGGTTAAATTAACCCCTGCGTGACTGATACAGACATAGCAGTCTCAGTGCTGCCCCCATGGTGCCTCCATGAGTACTGTCTGAATCAGCCACCTCAACCCCCTTCTTGGACAGCATGGCCCTGGCTGTAGCAGATGCAAAGAGTACGGAGGGGCGTGGCGTACTGCACTGAAGATGGCGCTTAAGCCATAAGCTCCGCTCGGCCACCCGGGACTCCAGCGTTCAACAGACCCCTACACCGGCATAGTCACCTCTGCCAGATTGCAGTGGACTCCGAGAATGACCCATCATAAGAAGGAGGCTCCGCAACTCTCAAGGCTGGAGGGTTTCTTCATCTCCAGCGCCTGGTCTTCGACAAGATGGCACCGGCCGGCTGCAGCTCACGCCTCGTGGAGACTCCAGGGGACCGGCGGGCTGTGATCTTCCGCTCAAGCAAGTAGCCAACCCAGACAGTGGGAACTCATCTGGTTCTTCAGCTCCCCCATCACCTTCTTCCAGAAGCCCTGCTAAGATGCAAAGAGTACCTTTCATGTCTTTCCCATCTCTCATTCTAGAAGAGTGGGATGTAAAGGTATTGAGTTTTTGTTGTATGCAAGCATGCAAATGAGACTTAAAGTGTAACTCCACTTTTGTGGGGAAAAAAATCAGCAAACAAAGAAAAAACAATATAGTGTATACAATTGCGACACAAATCATATTCTAATTGAATGTTATTAAAAATGACCTTTCCTTTTCAATCTGCAGCTGTTGTAATTTTCTGAAAATGCAATGCAATATGGCTACCTGGAGCTGTTCTGTACACAGAATGTGTACTGACCACACCCCAGAAACATCATTTCCTGCTTGTCTGATTGGCTCACCAATTTTCCCAGAAGTCTGCCTAAGATACAAGTCAGATTTCTGGCATCCCCTGCAACAAAAATGTCATTTTTGGAGAGATACTCCCAATAGGAACACGTCTAAAGGGATTCAGGCCCAGAGGCTTTCCTCATTAGAGCCCTGCAGCTGCCACAGCTGATTGATAATTATGAAACCACTCAGCACAGAGGAACAAACAGGGATTTCTTCAGAATAACGAAAGGTAGGAATCTGCAACAAAGTTTGTTAAAATCCTTGCAATGTACATAGACCACCCAAAGGGGAATGATTTTTTTCTCAACAAAAGTGGAGTTACACTTTAAGCAGTTTTGAGATGAATCATAGATACAGTAAGACTAACCGGCTCTTGAACCTTACTTAAATTTCACAAGCACTGTTGGTGGGTATGGCTTAAATTAGGCAGAACAAAAACAATACTGTCATCACTGCAATTTTCCAGCAACCTTGACTTGCTTTTGACATCAAGCAAATTACATACTGTATATTTTTTTTTTTGCTGTGTAGAGATTTTCTAAACGTTCTATACAGCCTATATCCCATGTGTCTTATTGTCTCTACTTCCTCCGTGATAAACAGTGTAATAAACAGCGTTTTGATTCTAGTAATAAGCTTGTAACATTTGCCCTGCCTGCACAAAAAAAAAAAGTCCTGTTTCGCCTGGAGAAAAACAAACTTTCATGTTTTTTTTAGAAAAAGTTTGTCTATAAAGGCCGATGTGTTTCAAGCCCCAGGCTGCATTTATTTTACAAAAGGAAGAGGAAAATTAGAAAAGCAAAAATAGGAAAGAATGGCGAGAATAAAAGTGTATAGCATTACCTATTTATATGCAGGCATGTCGGAAGTGGTGACAAGTATAATTGCAGAAATGAAATTACAGGGCTCGTAACTAAGGCATTTCTCCCGCTGTTCTTTGGGAGAAGAGATTGAAAGCACTCAAAGCGTGCTCCCACCCCCCACATGGGAAAAAAAAAAAAAGCTTTTGGTATTCTTGCTGGGTTTTGTGTTGGTGGTAGTGTTTACCGAGATTGCTAAATAGTGGAATGTTTTGAATCCCGTTAGTAGGATATCACACCAGTGTGGGACCAAAACGCATGGATTGTAAGCTCTAACCAGCAGGGCCCTCTGATTCCCCCTGTATTGATTTGTATTGTAACTGTACTGTCTGCCCTTGTGTTGTAAAGCGCTGTGCAAACTGTTGGTGCTATATAAATCCTATATAATAAATCCTATATAATAACAATACTAATAATAATATTTGTAAAATACACGCAGGGCACCACATGTTGTGGGGCAGCAAATTGAAATGAAAGCAACATGTTCATTTTTTATAATGAATTGTTATGCGTTGGTAGCCCACACAAGATAAATGGCCTTCCTTAACCACTTGGCCTCCGGAATGTTATATCCCCTTCATTACCAGGCCATTTTTTGCTATTCAGCACTTCACTACTTTAACTGGCAATTGCTCAGTCATGCAGCACTGTGCCCAGATTACATTTATATCATTTTTTTCACACAAATAGAGCTTTCTTTTGGTGGTATTTGATCACCACTGGGTTTTTTATTTTTTGCAAAATAAATTAAAAAATTCAAAAAATATATATATATTTCTTAATTTCTGTAAAAAAATGTTGCAAACAAATAATCTTTCTTCATACATTTAGGTCAAAATGTAGCTGTAATGGATCAACTGGCACCCCGACCGCGTACCTCCATTGACCGATGCTCCTAGTGCTTCCCGAGGGCTCCAAGCCCTCCACCAGACACCGTAACCACTTCAGACCCCACGAACTGCAGCAGCTTGGTTAGGGTCTCGCCGTCTCCTACCCATCCTTGACCTATGACAAGGCTCCAGGCTCCCGTGGGTGAACCTCTCTTTCCCCAGAGAGTGCAGCAGGAACAGGAACAAGCTCTTACACAAGCTCTTACAAGAACTTAGTGATTATCCAAGGGAGTATGAAGGACATAGTACCCTTGTACTAGAGAAGGACCCTTGTAGCATATTGAGAGACAGGACCCTAGATTGAGGGTGAGGTATAACTCAACTTTATTGAACAAGAAACATACTTTTATACATTTTCCCCCCACAAGGTTACCGCCCAGGTGGACCTTGTTGAAAACAGACCCTGACATTCACAATCCAATGAAAACAGAGTTTTACACTCTGATATCTGTGTACACAAAGATATACACTGTGGGACAATCCCCCCTCCATCTTAGCAGCCAATCCACATACACATATACATCCCATAATAAGCTCATCCTAAGGCAGACAGAACAATGTGAGGTCATTAACATTTAACAATGAGACAAACACAATCCACATTCCCTCCCAATACACAAACAATAGGGAAGTCTGCCAATGACAGTCTGTGTGTCTCTCTCACAGACAAGCACATGGAATACACTGTGTAAGGTGGTATTAAATCTTCATATTTCTATATGAAGATATGGTTGAGAAATATTATTGTCCCACTTGAAGCAATCCAAACCATTAATTATCTGTCTTTCACTCATAGTGACGGTTAGTACCGTCACAGTAGCCTGTTACATTTCTTTGGTAAAAATACCCAAATCAGTGTATATTATTTAGACTGTGAAACTAGTAGAATATACAAATTATGTTATATACACTGAACAAAATTATAAAGCAACACTTTTGTTTTTGCCCCCATTTTTCATAAGCTGAATTCAAAGATCTAAGACTTTTTCTATGTACACAAAAGGCCTATTTCTCTCAACTATTGTTCACAAATCTGTCTAAATCTGTGTTAGTGAGCACTTCTCCTTTGACGAGATAATCCATCCACCTCACAGGTGTGGCATATCAAGATGTTGATTAGACAGCATGATTATTGCACAGGTGTGCCTTAGGCTGGCCACAATAAAAGGCCACTCTAAAATGTACAGATTCATCACACACCACCATGCCACAGATGTCGCAAGTTTTGGGGAGCGTGCAATTGGCATGCTGACTGCAGGAATGTCAACCAGAGCTGTTGACAAACTTATATAGTGAAATATAATAGCTGCGCTCAACCAATAAGTGAATAATCCATAAAAAGAATGCAGTAAATATAGTGCAAACAAATTTAGTGGTAATACATTTTCAATAACCCAAGTAATTGGTGTTAAATGAATAATACACAAACATATATATATATATATATATATATATATATATATATATATATATATATATATATATATGTAAATAAAGCAATATCGTGCAGAAAATAGTGATATAAAGTCAAATCAGTCCCAGCAATAGACTGATATGGGATATAAACCCACAGCAAACAGTCCAAAATGGTACAAGGCTGGTAATCCTAGAAAGGTGTATCTTCTGACAGCAAAACCTCCACCAAAAAGACTAAATTCAGCCGATGGTACAGGCTGCTTACCAGATCAGATGGACCCCAAAATTGTAAGGGGTCAGTGATAGCCTTGGTCATGTATATATACCAGGTGGTTTGGGTAAATTCAGTAGTGATCATCCAGCCGGATCATATATGTGTCACCATTGAGATTTTACCATCTATGTAGCTCCAATTCAATCGTGCATGGATAAAAAAGAGAGCTCCATGGTGAAGTAAGTCAAATCAGGGATAGTTTATTAAGTGAAATAAAACTTACAATTTTGTTTCTTGTAACACAGCAGACAATTCAAAGAGTAAGTGTCGAATGCCGAGGTAGACGCGATTCCACGTTCCAGGATGCGTTCCACTCAAAGCCGGAAGTGGCAAGCTGGCGTAAACGTCCCGACGCGTTTTGTCAGCGTGCAGGCTGACGTTTTCAAGGGTCATGTGATCGCATTCGCGACGGGGGTATATATAGCACACATCCTTCCTGAGACAACCAATCGACCTCCGGTTTTGAGAATAGGTCTGCCCATCTAATAAGAGCGACGCCATCTTTATGGTTATCAGAAGAATGGAAAACCGACAACACATAAATATAATGGTCGGATCACCCTCCCCAAAGTGGCACCATCTTTTTGGCAGTAAATAAGCAAAGGCCCAATATCAAAATAGTATTCCAAAGCCAATTTTAAGTATTTAACCTTGGAAGATCGATGCCTCTGGGATGTTGCTGTTAATACAATATGAATAACTCATACTTCAATACTGATTCATATATCAAAATAAACGTAAAAATACAATTAATAGTAAAAATACACATATTATATGCAATAAAAACCCTATATATTAAAGAGAACTGAGCCACTAAACATGTGTGCTCTATAATATATAATATTCAATTTGGTAAAATAGATGATATTAATACCTGACTATACTTTATTTATATAAAAATATGAACTAAATCTCACAGTGAATTTTTGATATAAAATAGGTATAAAATTATATGGATGCTATTAAAATTATAAATATAACAATGGACCAAATTTGCATAGATCAGTGTGCACCGATATCAGAAGTGGTATGGTGCCAAACTGTGACAACCTCAGTGGGGATTCCATATCATATATCGCATTGCCGAACCGCAGCCCCAAAGATAATGGTCACTGCCTAGATTCCGCCTTGCGATACATAAGTATTGAATAATTGAAAACTTCCATAAAAATGAAGTAAATTAGTTTTATTCTATGTTTGTAAACGGGATAAAAGTATTTATTGAGTTCTAATTCAATAGGCAGCTAGTAATTGGATATAAAGCAATTTAAATCGATATCAATATTATAGCCTAAGGGATGCAGTGTGTTTAAACGATAAATCCATTCTGTCTCATTCATAGAGACTTTCTGTGTCAAATTCCCTCCTCTCCAATGAGACTCAATTTTGTCTATACCACACACAGTCAAACCTTGTGGATTCCGATCAAAATATATAAAGTAAAACACTCACCTGCAGGAAAAAACAGTATCGCTTATAGAAAGCCACTGGCCTGTCAGCTATGCTCATCCGCACTTCCTGGACCTTTAGGTCACGGCGTGCTGACGTCATTCCTTTAGCGTCCAGGAAGTGCGGACGAGCATAGCCGACCGACCGGCGGCTTTCTATAAGCAATACTGTTTTTTCCTGCATGTGAGTGTTTTACTTTATATATTTTAATAAAGTCATTTGGATTTACACTATGGAGTTCCCCTCTCTAGTTATGCTGGTGTTACCTATCGGGGATTGACGCTCTGAGGAAGTTGTGTGGAGCCAGCGAATATCTCCTCATTACCTGGGCTTACTTATGTGCATTACAATGATCAGTGGTGGCCATTATTTTCCTATTAATGTTTTTGGACTATATGAGAACTATATCTGTATTCTGGTAAGGAGTACCTACATATGTCTGATTCATCTATCGGTGCCTCTTTCTGGATATTACTAACTTTTGTGTATATCACCTTGGTGATCTGGTAAGCTGCGTTGAGATTGGTGGAGGTGTTTAATTATCAACTTACCTGTCAGCAACTTATTGATGAGCACTATTCTTCTGCACTTGGTAAAGAGTATTTGCATGAGCCTGATTCACAAGTGGTGTTATTCACCGGTGGAAACATTTGCACTATTTGTGAATGCATCACATTTTTTTCAAATTTTGTTTGTAGTTTTACGCTATGGCGTTTTTCCTTTTTTTCTTTAATATATGAACACCATACACGTTATCTTCTGGGAGTTCAACAGGTGATCCCCTCTTGTGGTCAAGGTCATCAGGATTGCTGTTGTGGATTCCCTGTACAAATGATTTAGCTTTCTGGTAAGCATTGGGAGGCGTGGAATAATCATCATATGATTCTACACATCACTGTTCACTTTTGAATTCATTTATGGACATTTATTTGCTATCATATTGAACTTTCATAGCGCAACTTTTTTATGTATATACTTTGGTTGGGTGTGGTCGCAATTGAAGTTGCTGCTTTTTGTTTATTTTTTCACTAGTGCGGTTACTACACATTTTATTTACTTGTGTTTCAGAGATTTTGGCAGTACAGTACATCCAACCGGCCTCACAAATGCAGACCACGTGCAACCACACCAGCCCAGGACCTCCATATCCAGCATCTTCACCTCCATGATCGTCTGATATCAGACACCCAGATAGCTGCTGCAACAATCAGTTTTGAAAGAATTTCTACACAAATTGTCAGAAACCGTCTCAGGGAATCTGATCTACATGCTCGTCGTCCTCATCAGGGTCTCGACCTGACTGCAGTTCATTGTCAAAACTGACTTGAGTGGGCAAATCCTCACTTTTGATGGAGTCTGGCACTTTGGAGAAGTGTTCTCTTAACAAATGAATCCTACTTTTCTTAGATCTTTGAGTTCAGCTCATGAAAAATGGGGGCAAAAAAAAATTGTTGTTTATATTGTTTAATTTTGTTCAGTATATATTTGAAAATTGATCATTTCTGATGGACTGACTGCCTATCTCATTTATTAGGTATCTAAAAGGCCTGGACAGTACAAATATCCCCTTAAATGACCCCTTTAGTTCAAGTAGACAGTTCAAGGTATTTAGTAGGAGACATGATGAGTTTTTTTTAAGGTTGTAACTTGTAACTTTTTTGTCACAATTTTTTGGAAAATGAAGAAATTAAATTAAATTAGTTTTTTTTTTATTTTTTTTTTCATATTGTCACCAGTGGTTATGTAACTGGTGTAGTGGTGATCAGGAATACTGACTGGTGACAATATGTAAAAAAAAACATAGGAGGAAGGTAGGGGGGGTTATCAGGGATTTTTTTTTCCATGTGATTGCTTGTTACAGTGATGATCACTGTATTAGCAATCATTTGAACAGTCATGAATGGCATGTTTACTATTGTAATTGGCTCACGGCTATCACATAGTACAGGGTGCTATGACTGGCCCAAGTACCATGTGGTTGCTGGTGATCAATCACAGATCACACACAGATCACACACAGTAGTAAAAATAGATTCCATTCATGACTATAGTTTACTATGCAACATGTGATTGCACAGTGATCATGTGGCATCTGGGCCAGTCACATCTGCGTCATACTGAGAACAGCATTCTGCTGTGTCCAGTGGACACAACGGTTGCAGATTGTGCCAGTGCACCCCCCCCCCCAGGTACAGGTACATCACGGTGCCTGGATAAGCTGCCCGCCAGCAGTAAATGTACTGTTGGCAGTCGACAAGTGGTTAAAATAAAACTAAAGGAAAAACTTTTTTCTTTGTTTTTGATAGTGGAGAGGGATTAGGACACCTGTCAAGTTTTTATTTCTGTCTGCACCCCCTTTGGGGAGATTCACCCTCTCTGTTCGTCCTGTTTATCGTTATCGTCAAGATTGGAAGTAATAGAAAATCCCAAATTTTGAGTTGTCATCAGAAGAGGAATAGAGAAGAAATCTTCCATTGAGAACATTAGTTCTGCTGACTCTTGTTACATCCAGAGATTCCCTCACTTTGCAGCTATTTCCTCTCACTTCCTGTTTTGGCTATGGGACAGGAAGTGAAGGAAAATCTTCCCAGTGGGATACAGATGGCAAAATTACTTAGATGGGTTATAACCCTTCCCAATCTATCCAAAATAAAAACAAAACAAGTTTTGCCTTTAGTTCTACTTTAATGCAAGACTCATTAACCACTTGCCAACCACCTTATAACAATTTTACTGTTACAGGGTGGCATCAAAGCTCAAGGAGAGAGGAATCAAAGCCTGGCGGGAAGAAAGTGGTCCGTCCACAGTTTCCAGACCTTAAGATGCTTAGGGATCTTTTCTAGAATTATGGCCTCAATTTTGCTGTGAATCATAGCTTGAGTCATTCTGTTTTTAGTCTCAAGTACACAAAGTGCTGAGGTCATCTAGGCCCTTGCTATGGTTTGTTTAGGGGTAGGGATGATCGAACTTTTGAAAAGTTTGGTTCAACCAGAACACCCAAATTTCCTGAAAGTTCGGTTCGGATTCCAGAACCCCATTAAAATCAATGGGACCCGAACTTCTGGAATCAAAAAACACCATTTTGAAGCCCTAAAACCCAATAAATGCCCCTAAGTGCCTAGGGTTCTGGGTCATGCCCCAGGGACTATTAATCACACAAAAAAAAGTTCTTAAAAATTGTCATTTTTGATAGAGAGCCAATTATTGAAAAAAAAAAAAAAAGATTTCTTTGGATTTTGTGTCTGGGGGGTCTAAAAAGTGTACCTGTGAAGTTTCAGCTCTGTAGCATGTCCAGAACCAGAAAAAAAAGTTTGTTTGTATTAGAATTAATATAGAACAGGGATATGGCTCCGCTATTTTCACACCTTGCTGGTTTTGTAGCAAGCATTTTTTTGGGCATTTTTTGGGGGTCTTTGGAGGCAGGCATAACATCAGAACTTCTGTGTAGGGGTATATATACACACACACATGTATGTATATATACACATACACATATATAGGTGTGAAAGTAACAGAACACTATGCTTGCGCTAATGAAATAATTAACACCCATATGGCTTCTCTGCTATAACACCTATATGTGTGTAAATGTATAAATACATATAAGCATGTGTGTATATATACCCCTATACAGAAGTTCAGATGTTTGCCTGCCTCCAAAGACCCCCAAAAAATGCCCAAAAAAAAACGCCTCCTGTAAAAACACACCTGGGTGTTTTTGTAGCTGGCGTTTTTTTGGGCATTTTTTGGGCATCTTTGGAGGCAGGCATAACATCAGAACTTCTGTGTATGGGTATATATACACACACACATGTATGTATATATACACATACACATATATAGGTGTGAAAGTAGCAGAACACTATGCTTGCGCTAATGAAATAATTAACACCCATATGGCTTCTCTGCTATAACACCTATATGTGTGTATGTGTATAAATACATATAAATGTGTGTGTATATATACCCCTATACAGAAGTTCAGATGTTTTGCCTGCCTCCAAAGACCCCAAAAAAATGCCCAAAAAAAACGCCTGCTGCAAAAACACACCTGGGCGTTTTGTAGCTGGCGTTTTTTTGGGCATTTTTTGGGCGTCTTTGGAGGCAGGCATAACATCAGAACTTCTGTGTATGGGTATATACACACACACACACATGTATGTATATATATATACACATACACATATATAGGTGTGAAAGTAGCAGAACACTATGCTTGCGCTAATGAAATAATTAACACCCATATGGCTTCTCTGCTATAACACCTATATGTGTGTATGTGTATAAATACATATAAGCGTGTGTGTGTATATATATATATACCCCTACACAGAAGTTCAGATGTTTTGCCTGCCTCCAAAGACCCCAAAAAAATGCCCAAAAAACGCCAGCTACAAAAACGCCCAGGTGTGTTACTATACTACAACTAGGGGGACTACAGAGCCCAGCATTCCTCCTTACCAGGGCCTACGGTACTACAACTAGCATCAGGTAACTCTTCTAACCTGATGTGGCCTGCTCTAAAGGGGAATCTATGAGGGGACCTGCTCTACTAAAGGGGGATCTATGGGGGGACCTGCTCTACTAAAGGGGGATCCATGGGGGGACCTGCTCTACTAAAGGGGGATCTCTGGGGATGCTGGCCTGCTCTAAAGGGGGATCTATGGTGACCCTGCACTAAAGGGGATCTATTCCATAGATCCCCCTTTAGAGCAGGGTCCCCATAGATCCCCCTTTAGAGCTCAGTTCCCCTGGATCCCCTTTAGGGCAGGCCCAGGCTCCCCATAGATCTCCTTTAGAGCAGGGTCCCCATAGATCCCCCTTTAGAGAATGGTCCCCATAGATCCGCCTTTAGAGCAGGGCCACCATAGATCCCCCTTTAGAAAAGGGTCCCCATAGTAATCGTGATGCATCGTGATGTATCGCGGAATCGAATCGTATCGAATCGCGACCCTAATAATCGTAATCGCATCGAATCCTGAGGTAAGTGAAGATGCGCAGCCCTACTAGATATCCCTTTCCTCACACTAATAATTGCTAAATGACACTTTGAAGCAGAAGTAACAGAACTGCTTCCACTCTCTTCCACGTCCTTGTATTACAATGCTAGGAATTTGGCGGGGCTATCCTATATACTGGGGGGCATATTCACTAATGATTGGCCTCTGGACCCCCTAGTCACTCCAATCACATTCCTAGCATTCTCCTGCCCCCTCAATTGGCTTTTACTGATGGTTCTGGTCCAATCACGGGCTTTTAAAGTCAATTTCCTGTCCCATTACATTTTGGTCAGTTCTGGTTGCCGAATTCCGAACTTTTTCAGCAAAAAGTTCGGAATTCGGTCGAACCTCGGACAGTCAATGTTCGGGTCGAACCGATGGTTGACGCGAACTGTTCGATCATTCCTATTTAGGGGCAGTCATAAGTTGCTGTAACAGTTTTGTTTGGGCCTTAGTAAGCTCAAGAGCACAGTGGTTCAGGAGAGTGACAGCTGGATCAGGTTCTAGAGTTTGCTTAAGCAATGCTAAGGCTATCCTGAAGATTTCAGTCCAAAACAGCTGCACAATTGGGCAAGTCAACCAAATATGAACATGCATACCTGGCTCTCCACATCCACAATAGCAATCAGAGGGGTAACCATGTAGAAATTTTGAGATTCTTGACAGAAACAAATACCATTGGAGTAAAATCTTATAGTTGGTCTCCACTGCCAGCATATTTTGTGATAAGGATTTGGTCGTTGCTTAGATGCCATCCCAATCCTCCCTCTGCAACTGTAGTCCAAGGTCAAAGGCCCATTTGGAAGCAAAGGAAGGTAGCATTGTGGAAGGTGAATTAAGATGAGAGTAAAGTTTAGTTATAAGTAAGGCTGTGGGTTGGAGTTACAAGTGCCCTCAAAGAGAGACAAGCTGGAAAGAGATGATCAGGTACGAGTATATATAGCAAAGAAATTAGAAATCTGGAGGTAACCAAAATTGTCCTGTGAGGGAAGGCTAGCTTGTTCCTGGAGAACAGGAAATGTTTTTTAGGCCTGAGTTGGTTGTCAGGTCAAGTAGGCAGGTTTAAAAAATTAAGTGCCAAAACCGAAACGAAGCTGGGTCATAATAGGCAGGGTAGAAGGCTGGATGGTGATATAAAGAGACTAAAGGGCAGTGAGGATAGATTAACTTAAAGGGGCACTTCAGTTTAACCCATAGGGAGAGAGAATGTTGTGTAATGGGATTAGGTATAGACCCTCGATCCTTGGAGCTCGTTAACCTAATTCCCAAGTAA
This sequence comes from Pelophylax lessonae, assembly GCF_965119305.1. Lineage (NCBI taxonomy): Eukaryota > Metazoa > Chordata > Amphibia > Anura > Ranidae > Pelophylax > Pelophylax lessonae. Next base: position 460,279,737 of record NC_138771.1, on the reverse strand, counting down.
GGAAGGTGGAAAAGGAAAGTGGTCTTGAAGACGAGACACCTCTTCATTCGGCAGTGACAAATTGAGTGCTTTAGATTTATGTGGATTAACTTCCAAACCTGACACCAGGGAAAATCTGTTTACCAATTTAAAAACGTTCGGCAAGGTTAGGCATGGGTAGGTAATAAACAATAGGGCATTGTCTGCAAACAGGCATAATTTGTGATGGGTGGAGGCCACTTCAACACCCTTGATATCTGGATTGGCGCAAATTAACAAAGATAACGGTCAAATGGCGAGAGAGAGTATCAAAGAGGAGAGGGGACAACCCTGCCTAGTTCCATGAGCTATCGAGAACCTCTCAGAGCAGAAGTCAGAATATTTGTTATATGCTTGGGGCTGAGCATATAAAGAAGCTATCCAGTGATGAAAATATGGGCCAAATCCCCATTTCTGCAAAGTGAACTGCATGTATGTTCAAGAGACAGTGTCAAATACCTTTCTTATATTGAGTGATAACAGATGCATGGGGATCTGGCAGGACGGGGCCAAGTGTTGCATAAGGATGACTCTACGAACGTTGTCACCAGCTTGCTAGCATGGGATGAAGCCCACTTGATCTTTGTGGACCAAGTTCCCAATAATGGGGTTTAGCCTACAGGCCAGTATCTTAGCTAATAGTTTGATATCCAGATTAAGTAAAGAGATAGGCCTGTAGTTTAGCCAAGCTGTGGTTTCCGTATTAGGTTGAGGTATCATTGAGATGATAGCTGTCAGTGTGTCACTGTCAAAAGCATGTTAGCACAAACAGGTGTTGAAGGCATTTGTCAATAGAGGGGTGAGACTACTTGCAAACTTTTTGTAATAAGTGACTGGGAAGCCATCCAGGTCTGGCCGTTTTTGGGGCTTAAAGGATTTAATAGCCTTCAAGACTTCCTCGACTGATACTACAATATTTGCCCAAAGTACCTATGGTTGGTACCTTAGAGTTTTAATCATGACCAAGTCATGAAAAAGAGAGTCCGCCTGATCGGTAGTAAAAGCAGGCTTAGCTGCATAAAATTGTGAGAGCCATTTCTGGAATTCAGAGTGTACTTTCACAGGATTACTGTAGTATGAATCTTTTGAAAGTTTGAATCTAATTGGCTTGCAAAGCTGATACAGTCGATGAAGGGGAAGAGCCAAGAAAGTATCTAGCTTGTTAGCCTTGGTGTAGACTGTGTGGCGAGACCTGTGAAGGACTTTCTCAATAGGTCTAACTCAGTTTTAGATTTTTCCTGAAGTTTTGGGCAGAAGGTTGGGATTGGACACGAAGAAAAAGGACATGATATTCGGACTCAAGCTGTGGCAATCAAAGTTTTTTTTATCATGATTAACCTGGGAGGAGACCAAAATACAGTTTCCTCTAATAACAGGTTTGTGTGCTTCCCATAAAAGAACAGGTGATATATCAGGTGTGGTGTTGTGCAGAAGATAGTCCTTAATATAAAATTGAATGTCAAAGCAGTATAACTTATTAGTAAATTGGGCTTCCTTCATGCACCGAATCCTGTCCATAGATTGCAGTGTTAAGGATGATATAGAAGTGGTTACTGCACAATGGTCAGACCAGGAATTGGCTGGATACAGGATCCCAGCAGGATGGGAAAAGATGCCACCGGGAGAAGAATATGGTCGTTGGTCGATCCTCAAAAAGGATTTGTGGGGGTAAGAATAAAAAGGTGTAATTACATTTTAACGAGTTCCATTCCCTTTAATTTTCAAGGAGAAAGGCCTGCTGTAACAAATTTACAGACAGATAAAGAGGGGGAATAGTTGTTTTTTTTAACAAAAATGTGTAACAGAATACATTTCAGCCTAAATTGAAGAAGAACATTTTTTTTTGTCTGCCTTTTTTTATTTAAAGTGCAAAAAATAAAAAACACAGAGGAGGTTAAATACCACTGAAAGAAAGCTCTATTTGTGGGAAAAAAGGACAAACATTTTATTTGGGTCCCATGACCGCGCAATTGTCAGTTAAAGGAAAGCAGCGCCTTATAGCAAAAAATGGCCTGGTCAGGAAGGGGGGGGGGGGGGTAATCTTCCGAAGCTGAAGTGGTTAAGGCCTCATGCACATTTGGGGCTTTTAAATATGCCTAGCATAAAATTCAGTTTTTTCTGCACCCAAAGAGTACCTCTTTAAGGTGGGAAAAATTGGGGTTATAAAAGGGGCTTGCTTTGGGTGCTGGGGTTTTCCCTTCGGGGGAGGGGCAGCATTGGGGGTCCCAGGCATGGAACTAGAGGGAGAAGATTTGGTTTTTCCCCTGACTCTCCCCTTTAGGGAGTGTAGTGCACCATCATAGGAGATTTGATTGAGAAAATAGGAGAAGGACTGAACATTACTGGGGATGAACCACAAGACACTTCATGCCTCCTGACTACTGCTATGTAATCTAATTCAAACCAATTATTAGACTATGCCTTTGCCAATATCTGGACTGTTATATTTCTTTGCTAACCTCAATCAAGTAAAATAATTTTATTTTACTACTGCAAACCTCCATGTGAATATCTAGAGAAGTGTTTATTACAACCAATATATAAACATAAAGTGCAGCGCTAGTATAGTGATAAAAATTGACAAAAAGGCACAAAAGAAGTGTCATACATAATGAAAAATATGAATACAAATGATCATATAAGTACATAAAGTGTCCATAGAAGAAAGAAGAAAAATATTGATTCCAGTGACTAAATAAACATGTTCCATAGAAAAAGCACCACAAGTCCCAGCATGTGTAGGAGAGCCAGTATTCCCAAATCCTTTGTATGTGAACACCAACACTTAAAAGAAAGGAATGGCTGCTTACCAGAATCAAATAGCTTCCAATTTAATGGAAAAGCCTAAAACGCTTTGGGGAGATATGATTCCCAAAAATGCAAGACCCATCAATACTGTTCATTCTGGCATGCTTCCAATCCATATATCGGTCCCAGTTTACATAAAGCAGATGGAAGGAATCATAGCGTAATCTAGTTTAATAAACGCTAATTTATTGATTAAAAAGTGCACTCACATTTAAAATAAGCGAACAAGCATATATAGGATCCAAAACACAAGCTGCAGTGTGAATCTCAAACGAGTATGGAGAGTGGCCAGAGAGTGTGGTGACGTCATGTCTGGTCTGGTCTGGGTGGGATCAGACGTGACGTCACCATGCTCTGCGGCCGCTCTCCACACTCGTTTGGAACTCACGCTGCAGCTGACAAGCTGACAATGCTATCACATGGGGGCTTCTTAGCCCCTTTTTAAAAAAAGAAATAAACTAAAAATAAAAATCAATACAAAAATTTAAAGCACCTCTGTCACCCCCACACATCCAAATTAAAGCACAGTGTAGGGCGAACACATGTAAACATCAATTGCACCACTAATTTCAGGTATCGCCATGAATGTCAGAGTGAGAACAACAATTCTAGGGCCATAGTTCATGGTTAATGTGGTATCAGACCTTCCATATACTCAGTGAAGTGAGTATCCTCAAGTGTAAAACACAGAGAATAAACAAATCCTCCTACATTAGTTGAGCTGAATTTATTCTCTCTTGAGAAGAGGAGAGGGGATATATTCAACATGTATAAATACATACAGTAAGTGGTCCATATAGTGAACTTGGTGTAGAGGTTTTCACTTTAAAGCAGAGTTCCACCCTAAAAACTATTTTTGCATGTCCGCTAGCTTAGATGAATCTGAAAAAGAATTGGATATTTAATTTTTTTTTTGTTTCACTTACCTTGTTTTTAATAAAAATATACTTACCTTCCTTCTTCTTCCTCCATCTCGGCCACGCCCGTGCCGTCACTTCCTCCTTGCATTGACTCCTGGGAGATGAGCGTCATCGATCCCAGGAGTCAATGCGCCTGCACCGGCCCCCGCTTGTCACTTCCGGTTCAGGCGTATCATTCCCTGCTGAACAGCTTCTGGGCATGTCCTCTTCCGACGTCACCGAAGAGGACACCGAAGAGGACGATTCCGGCTTCAGCTGCCCACACCTGACATGGCAGTGCTGGACAAGACATTTTCAAGGTAAGTATTTCTTCTAAAAGGGAAGTGAAACAGGGGACAGTTCAAAGGCTATCATTGCTTAAATGCACTAGCCCTATTTTTAGGTAAATATTTTTTTTTTGCCCGGAACTCCGCTTTAAGGACATCACAGAAGACAAGAGGGCACTCTTTACATTTGGAGGAAAACAGAGTTAACTTCCAAATACAGAAAGGCTTCTTCACAGTCAGAGCTGTGAAAATTTGGAATATACTCCCTCAATGAGCTGGTTCTGGCCAGCTCAGTAGATTGCTTTAAAAAAAGACTGGATTGTATCCCAAATGCACAAAATATAACTAAATACTAATATTTATGGGTAGATGGATCATACTTTATTGGATGTTTTTTTTTCCCTTCCTCTGGATCAGTTTACAGCTTGTCTGAGCTTTGAGAAAGCAGGGAAGATGATGTTACACTCAGTGAGAGCTGATTGGAAGGAAGGGACACACCCACCTTCACACAGCACACATGAATAGACACACACACATTCCATAAAATGATGGATAAGGAGACTGGTCAAGATCTCCCGATTACCGAATAATAATGGCATGAAATCAGATTCCCCTAATCAAACCCAAATTTTGCAGATATGCGACATAAAAATTGCAACTACCACCGTTTTATTCTCCAGGTTCTCTGCTTTCAAAAAAAATCTATTGTGGGGGAGTTACAGTAATTTCTAGAAAAAATACAGATTTCAACATATGGTAAAAAAAAAAAACACACACACACACACACACACACACACACACAAACCTGACAGGAGTTCTAATTATACTCTACTCTAGCAAAAAAATACAAAATTACAGTTTTGGCTTTACATACACTTTAAGATGTGGATTCATGAAGCAGTCCATCCACTGGTAAAATCTTTTTTATCAGGTAAAAGAAAGGTGTTCCTTGCTAAAATGTTTTGACCAGTCCTGGCCTTAGTCAAAGCCTGGCTAAATTTGGTTTAGTAAGGTGTTGCTAACCAGCTTGAAAAGCAAATCCCAACGTGTATCACCCAAAGAGGGCTTCCTCAGGGACACAGTAGGGATTATGTTCTATAAGTTCAATGGTTCTTAAAGAACTTTTGGTTATCAACACCTTTCTGGGCCAAATTTGGACAGTGTTATATTTAGTACCAATACACGCGTCTAAGAAAGCATTTCATTTTTTTTTTGCACAAATGTTGGGTATTATGTTCTATGACTATAAGAATACCACATTCCAAAATAAAATACTTTTTAGCCCATTAAAAAAGCTATTGATTTCTATTATTTAGGTGTCTTTATGTATTGTTTTGAGAGACCAACTACCTTTAAAGTCCTGTTCCATTTTTGAGGTTTTCTGGGTTTTACTCAGTAATCAGTATAGGGTCAGGATTGGCCAAAATGCAATTACAGGGGACAACATTCCTTTACCTAATATGTACAATTAAAGTGTAGCACTGCCCCATCAAGGGCTGCTGGTAATTGTCTCTCCTATTCCACAACCATGCAGCAAGCTTTTTTTACTTCCGGACACAAGAAGTCAGTCTCTGTGCTTATTTTTTTTGTTGTTTTTATTAGAGTTGAAACCTTGGATGGGGTAGAGGGGTTATGGGATGCCCAACTTGACAGAAACAATGAATGTGGACAACTTCCTTCCTCTGCACAAGGTAAAGATCCTAGACTGATTTTCCTCCTAGACACATATAGTCCTTAGGATCAGCTGCAAAAAGTCCCTTGAGGACTAGGAGCTCTTAGTCCCCTTTAGAAAAAAAGCACAGTCTTTTGTAAACTGAATGCAGGAGTATCTCCTGTCCTTTGTACAACTGCTCCCAGCTCCACTGCCTGCATAAATGACCAGCCCACATGGCTGCTCCCAGGGTAAGGGATAGAAAGTGTTAAGCACAGTGCTGTCCTTCAGAAATCTTGCTATATATAGCAATCTTTCCCCTTGTGAATACCTGGGTGTGCTGACACACTCACTCTGTCCTCCTTGCTCCCTGCTGCTTGTTAGGCAAGATTTCCCCTCAAACCGAGACCCTGTTGGGATCTTCCAAAGCCAGCCTGAGCCCAGCCTGGAGGCAGAGCCCCCTTCAGACCCAGGGGTCCCCTTCTAGGCCACCAACAGCCTCCTCAGCGCTCCATCTTCCACCTGACTCCCCTGCTGGCATGGCTACACCATATTTAAGAGCTGATCTAACCACCCTAAAAGGACATTCTGCCTGGGGATTGGCCAAGTTCCCTTAAGTAAGCAGATCAGCACCTCCTGGCCTCCACCCACTAACTTCTAGAAGCTTCTTCCAGCTTCCATATCCAGAAGAGGTGCCAGAGTTACCATGAGTCATAACTTACATTTGCCTGCACTAACACTAGTGAGCACACTAGAGAGTGCTACAAAAAGTTTTAGGCTTCATTCACACGGGCGTACCAACTGAAAGACGGTTTGCATTCTTATCCATGCATCAGACCCGCATGAATGTACACTCCAGGATTCCCTTGGAGATATGTGCAGCTAGCTGCCTGTCATTGATTTTAATAGGCTGCCTTCATGGGTGTGATCAATACAAAGATCAGTATGAGGCTTTACAAGAGGATGGAGTACTGACTTTGTAGATTTTTCTGTACTAAATTATGCACTTTTAAAAGAGTGCTGCTGATCACCAAGTGCTGCTGTGAAGGCAATTATGGCTGCCACGTGAACTGATTATGTGTACTTGCCTTAACAGGTGGGTGCTACAATCAAGGACTCCAGCATTTCCACTAATGCCTTCTTTTCTCCTGTCTTTGAAAAAACAGCCTCAGTTTGAATAATTTGATTTGCAAAACTGGAGCAGTGCCCGTAGCAAGCAGTCAGTAAGAGATAGAGTGATAGAACTAATCTCCAGGATATGATTGAACATCTTTTCAATGGGGAAACAAGCAAAAACAAAAACACATTCATAGAAGAGTAGGAAAGGGTTAGAATTTCTAACAGTTTTTTTTTTCTTTTTACTGATGCCTGTTTCTCCCTTTCCTGGTGACAACGGTCTCTTCCATTTCTCGTACAAGTGTCAAAGAACAGGAGGTGAAGAAGAAAATCTCCCCAATGGGGTTATAACTATTCCTCAATTTAACCAAAAAACTAAAAATCCTATAGCGGTAGTAAACTCAATGCAACGTTTCCACTAAAAGCATAATATTAGAATTGCATGCAATTTCAAACACAGGGATAATCCAGAGTGTCCGGTAATTGTTCTTACAATTTCTGCAGTTTATAATTATTGTAGCCCGTTCTGCCTGAAGCCGCCGCCATCTTTATGGAATCCTCTGGCTCCCTTCCCCACCCAAACTTCTGTGCTTCTGGTACGTCAATGCAGTAATCTCGTACATGCACAGTAAAGTTAAACTAAGGAACTGGTGAATGGTCAGCAATCTTGCAGGATTACAACGTAACTCTGACAAAGACATGGCACGTAGCTGTATTGATTGACGGCACGCTTAGTGCGCCATCAATCAGGAATGCCTGTACTATCACCTGTGCCATGCCTGTACCATCACCTGTGCCATGCCTGTACCATCACCTGTGTCATGCCTCTACCACCACCTGTGCCATGCTTGTACTATCTCCTGTGCCATGCCTGTACCATCTCCTGTGCCATGTCTGTACCATCACCTGTACCATGCCTGTACCATCTCCTGTACCATGCCTGTACCATCACCTGTGCCATGCCCATACCATCACCTGTGCCATGCCTAAACCATCTCTTGTGCCATGCCTGTGCCATCTTCTGTACCATCTCCTGTACCATGCCCACAGCCCTGCATCTCCTGTACCATGCCCACACCCCTGCATCTCCTGTACCATGCCTGCAGCCCTTGTTTTGTGTCTTGTGGTGGTCCAGTTGGGTCCAGTAACTGCTGCATTTCCCACCCTAGGCTTATACTCGTGTCAATACGTTTTCCTACTTTTTTGTAGTAAAATTAGGTGCCTCGGCTTATATTCAGGTCGGCTTATACTCGAGTATATACGGTAGTTAAATTAAAGGTGAACAACTACCTTTTTGACAAGACATAGAATTTAAAATTACAAAATATCTGCATGTTAAGTACATTAAAATGGGCAAATTGCTAACTGTATGAACCCTTATAAAAAAAAGGAAAAATAAGGTATAAAATGAAAGAAAAAGAAAAGCAAGAATGTCAGAGGGAGTAAAGTAAAATGTGTACAAAAAAAAAAAAAAGTTTATAAGGAAGTATATCACTTGGACTGCATTATATTTGACAGGTACACAAGCAAGCTTTCATCCCATGTGGCTTAATGAGGGAGGGTGGAACGTCGGTATTGCCACAAGATGTGTTACTGTATAGAAAACAATAAATACAAAGATAAAATCATAGAATTATAATAAAATATAATGAAGTAATATAACATGCAAATTTAGTTATTTTAAGAAGAGACATTATTAAATCCATGCTTGCTGAATATAAGGCAATTTCAGCTTCTTGCATATTGATTCCCAATATGTGTCTTCTACTATAGCTCATTTTTTTGATAACATATAATTGCCCCATTTTTCTATTGTGTGAAGTAAGTAATTAGCAAAAATGCATGTATATAACATGTGACAGAAAATGCTAGGTTTTCTGCCCACACATGTTTTATAAAGGTCTCCGATGATGTTTATTTTTTTTATTTTTTTTAAATCATACTATTAGTGCATGGGTGTTCTGTTTACTCTGAATTAGGTAGCAGATTATCTCCCTTTAAAACTTTTTGATTAGGAAAAAAGGGTCCCTGTTGTTGGATAAGTGTGGCCAATGGCCGTTGATGAAGTAACACCTTCTCACATGTAATAGAGAATGTTGCCCTGGCTTGGAGCAGTGTTCCGCCTTGGGACAGCTAAGAACCTTATGGACCATTATAACCAGGAAAAATCTATTCAACTATCTAGGGAGGGTTGCTAAAGTACACCTCTTGGCAAAGAACACCTGTAGCAACAGTCAGGTTGGTTGGAGTGACCTGATTATAAAAAATGCTATGTTATGGTATTTTTTTATGGAGTTGTGGGCACCATAAATTTGGTCACACTGATGAGGATAATGCACCTTTATCTCTTTTAGATACTGTGATGTAGCTTGGGAGCATTAATGGCATGGCTTCTGGGAATCCATGGATGCCTACTTATAGAATTGTTACAGACATCATTAAAATGCACTTTATTGCATGGTTCTATATGCAAATGCTCCTAGAACAAAAGTGTCTAGGTTAGGTGTCTGTTCCACACTATGGGGCAAGCTATGATGGTAGGTTCAACTAAAGCCAAGCCTTATGGGTGTTGTAAGTATCAAAGGATGAGACAGATGTGTAGGTAAGAACTGCACCTGGGGTTGTTGCAAAGGATTACCAAAAACTAAGCCTCAAAGTTGAAACATAGAATAGTGTTAAGGTCAGGAGTCACAGAAAGGTCAGGGCAGGCAGAGTTTAGGCAGGAGTCAAGCAGGGGCAATACCTAAAATAACTGTAATCAAGAAAAATTGTGCCCATAAACTAACTAAATGCTAATGTGGTAAAACAGTGTGCAGTGAGCACCCCTTAGCAAATACAGACAGATGCTGAAAACTGATGATGTGTATACATGCCAGCCCATGTCATCCCTTGGTATGTACTGTAGAAAGACACAGGAGGGTACAAACCCCTTGTGCATTATCACTAACACCATTTTTATTAATAAAATTGCCAAAAACATACTCACAAACATGAAAAGATACACGCATATAAAATCACTACTCCAGCACAGGAGTGTCCAAAACGCTGTGGTTAGAAAGCTGACATGTATCGGGGGAAAAGCCCCCTTCCTCAGAACTGATCCAACCTGCTGCAGTGCTCTGATTAACAGTGTAGATGTCCCTTTCACACAAGCCGGTTATTGGCTCTACCCTCCTTTGCCCATGCTGTCAGCCCAAGGAAAGGAAAGCCAAAAACCGACTTGTGTGTACATCATGTTCAGCTGTGATTGACACAGCTGATCACATGGTAAAGGGCTGCTGTGATTGACTCTTTACCCTGTAAGGACACAGCGATCACAGAGTGCACCGCCTATGCACCACAGCGTGCATGCGGTGGATGCGATCACGGGAGGACATCATGTGAAGTTCTCCCAGAACTGGGCGGCCGTGCTGTAGCCGTAATTTGGCAAGTGGTTAAAGGGCAATGCAATGGTGCAACACAGCAAGCACATCAAACGTTCACTTTGAAGCATCTCATGTTGAGAAGTGCATCGTAAGAAACTTAATTAAATGAAACGAAAGGTCTCTCAAGTTCAACCCCAATACAAAAAGAATCTTAGTAGAATATTCTCGCTACGCTAACTAGAATAAAAAAAAAAGGATTTGAATCTATTCGGATCATTCATTATGTTACTTATTTCAGATGCTTCAAACATTAACAAAAGACCCAAACATTTACATCATGTAATCCGAATGAAACAAATGAATACAAATTCATTTGTTTGGTTTAACTATTTATTAATAATTATGAATTATTTATTATTAATTTTATTTCGGATTCACTGAAAATAATTTCTATTGTGTTTCGGAGATTCTAATACATCCGAATCTTTGAATCACACAAATTTCATCCGACTTTTGATTCGTAATGAAACAAATTGCACATGTCTAACACTAACAAATTGAAGCCAAGCTCCAGCTAATGCTTTATTATTAAGTAGTTATAGCAAACAGTTTTTGTTGTTTTTTTTTTTGGATAAAGATTTTACATAAATAAATAAACCTGACCATTGCAAACACCCCTGCTAGTAATAAATGGATTGTCTAATTTCTGTAACTGATACATTCTGCAAAAGAACTTGAAAAAAAAAACTGGTTGGATCACCAGATGAAAATAGAAGAAAGCCTAAAGAAGAAAACAAATGCAACCATCACATCTAAGAATTGGTAAGCTGCAATAGTTTAAATGTTTGCTTTGGGATTTAATACCACTTTAACTGACCATAAATGAATGTAATTCTGGTCTAAAATCACAGAGTATCCAATTTATCCCATCTGGTATTTAATTGTATGCTGGGAAATTCAGTCTGAATTGATCTGCCTTGTGACATGAAATCAGTTTACAACAGCCATTGCCTCCTAATGAGGAGGGGTTTCCATATTCACAGCTGTTCTTGAGGTCATCTAAGCAGGTAACAAGAATCCCCTCTCTGTTATGAGAAATGTGATTGATAAATACTCTCTGTAGAACAAACAGGCTCTAGGAACATTATGGGTTTTAATCTTCACCTTCTCTTTCTCCGCAATGATAATTCTCTGTGTTCTCTGTATTCTCATCCTCAAATTTCCCTTCAATCTTGAGACACACAGCTTGCAGTATGTTCTCCATTATATGAATTACAAAGTAAAATACTTTTTCTCATAAGAAAATAATTTCATATTTTGTTGGAGATAGCAAGAGAGGCCTCTCTGTCTAACGTTAGCCTATCGACCTCAATCTACTGTGGGAAAAAAAAAAGATGAAACTTTGTTAGTGTATCCAGATGGTCTCTTGCACATATCTGTTATACCCCCTCAGCATATTATAGTTGAAAGATCATAGATTATAGGTCTGGTAATATAAAAGCTGCCCTGGGCAAACTCTACCAAGAATGCAGACAGAGCAAGAGTGCTAAGGCTCATACTCTTAGGGAAATGTATATGGTCTTTGCAGCCTGGATCTGTAAGGATACAATTTTTGATGCTTTAAAGAGGTTCTCCAGAACCAGCTCAATTTACTCAGAAATCAAAAATGTTTGCTAAATTACAGATCTATCTATCTATCTATCTATCTATCTATCTATCTATCTATCTATCTATCTATCTATCTATCTATCTATCTATCTATCTATCTATCTATCTATCTATCTATCTATCTATCTATCTATCTATCTATCTATCTATCTATCTATCTATCTATCTATCTATCTATCTATCTATCTATCTATCTATCTATCTATCTATCTATCTATCTATCTATCTATCTATCTATCTATCTATCTATCTATCTATCTATCTATCTATCTATCTATCTATCTATCTAATCTGTCTATCCTGCATCCCACTGGGATGGCTTCCCTTCACTTCCCCCCCAAAATAAAGGAAATTGTCCAGCAGTCCAAAATTAGAAAATTTCCTCTCTCTTACTGTTCTGGTGACAACTCAAAAGTTTGGATTTTCCCTTGCTTTCAGTCCTGGTAACAGCAGTTACTAGGAGAAATAGATAGACTGAAAATCTACATGGTAACACAGACAGCAAAAAAAGCTAAAAAGGGGTGTAACCCTTTACCACTCCATCCACAACTAAAAAAGGATTTAGAGGTGTATGTCGTCTAGGGGCACAATTTTGCATATTTGGTGGGACTGTCCTCAGATCTACCGGCTATGGGCCGACATCATTGCTCTGTACTGCCAGCTACGGGCGACCACGATCTCTGCCACATGGGAACTGGCCTTGTTGTCCTGGTGCCTGGCTCCTTCCGCTCCATTAAGAGGGATGTTCTCAGGTTCTTCTTGGCAGCTGTCAGGGCCGTGATCCCCAGACATTGGAAAACCAACCATATACCCACTAGGCTGGAGTGGACCCTGGAATTGGGTGCCATTAGGGACATGGAAAATTTGTTGGCAGGGAAGGGGGGCAGAGAAGAGCGTTTCTCCGCCACATGGATGTCCTGGGACATGTTCCGGTGTTCGGATGCCTTCAAGTCCTGGATTGATGCCGCAGTGTTACCTGGAGTGGAACGTAGTGGGATGTGCGCAGCACCCCTACCCCTCTCTGATCTCTCTTCTTTACCTGTACTTGCTGGTCCTTCCTCGCCTCTCTTGTATGTCATTGACCACGATTGTGGTCTTTCCTCCGTTCACGCCTATTACTCTTCCACATTACCCAACATAGTGCCTTGTCATGGCCCTCTGACCTCAACACTTGGTAGCCTCTCTAGTTTAGATACCTGCTGCACTGAGTTAAACCACTGTTTTTTTTTATTACTTGTCTGCTATAGCCGCCAGGTACCCTCCTAGGATATGACAGGTATTTTCAAGTGCCGCTTCACTCCGCTTGGGTCCTTATGGGCCTGGAGGTTCTCTCAGAAGACACGCTATTGTTGTTGACTACTGATGTATGCTGTGATTGCCATATCTGTTTGTATTCTTTTTTCTTGTTCTCTGTCCTGTACTACAAAAATGTGTACTTTCCTTCTTTTCTAATAAACAAAGATTGAACTAAAAAAAGGATTTAGATACATTTTCACTTCCATAGGAATGCTATCAATTTAAAACCTACATTAGGCCATTTTTGGTTTGGATAGTGTGGATAGGGATAAAAAAAATGTTAATTTCTGTTAGTGATCTCACTTCTTGTTGATGTTCTGTGATGCTGGGAGAATAAATTGGGGGATGCATTGGGGAAGAAGAAATTGGGGGATGCAGTTGTGACCCAGACTGGGTGGTATGAACAGCAACACCATTATCAGATTCTCAAACCTTTCTTCACTCAATTAAAAATGTGTTTTTTGAATTTTTGTTTGTGTCCTTATTAAAGAGAATAAAATAGAGATTATTGCGCTAACTTAAAAAATGTAAGCAGCTGACATCAATCACTGAACTAAGGAGGGTGATAAATCAATAAATACAAAAATATGTGCAGCGCTAGAAGAAAAAAATTCCCAACAAAATAAATTGTCCAATCGCAGGAAACATTCCACAAGTAACGTAAACAATTGATGGTGAGAAAAAGTCCAATATATAATGGTGCAAATCATATATAAGTGCAGCAAATCCCGTCACCAGTGAAGGTAGAAATATATTGCGCTCACCAGATGGATGGGACCCCAAAACACCATATAGTGTAGGAGTCAAACAGGCTTAAAAATGATGGAGTGTCCCCACAGATTTTTCACCGATTCCAACGGCAACCATGCAAATCTCCGGTAGATGGAATAGTTCAGAGATTCCCCTTCCACATGGTGGGTGGTAAAACCGAAAAAAATGGAGGGACATATAGCGTAATATTGCTAAAATCAATTTAATATCAATAAAGCTGATACACTTACAGACATCCGTGAAAGACAGGCATATAAGATGTAAAACAGCTGGGCTGACCAAGTCCTCTTTACATGTTTCGGCATAAATGCCTTTTTCAAAAGATAAAGTCAGCAGGTAGCCAGTGTTCATATATATATAGAGGTAGAATTAATTGGGTACACCTGTAGGAAGTAGGCGGTGGACTGCATGGAAACCGGAAGTAAAACCGGCGTGTGTTCCAAGCCTCACTATGAGGCTAGTTAGTGAGGCTTGGAACACACGCCGGTTTTACTTCCGGTTTCCATGCAGTCCACCGCCTACTTCCTACAGGTGTACCCAATTAATTCTACCTCTATATATATATGAACACTGGCTACCTGCTGACTTTATCTTTTGAAAAAGGCATTTATGCCGAAACATGTAAAGAGGACTTGGTCAGCCCAGCTGTTTTACATCTTATATGCCTGTCTTTCACGGATGTCTGTAAGTGTATCAGCTTTATTGATATTAAATTGATTTTAGCAATATTACGCTATATGTCCCTCCATTTTTTTAGGTTTTACCACCCACCATGTGGAAGGGGAATCTCTGAACTATTCCATCTACCGGAGATTTGCATGGTTGCCGTTGGAATCGGTGAAAAATCTGTGGGGACACTCCATCATTTTTAAGCCTGTTTGACTCCTACACTATATGGTGTTTTGGGGTCCCATCCATCTGGTGAGCGCAATATATTTCTACCTTCACTGGTGATGGGATTTGCTGCACTTATATATGATTTGCACCATTATATATTGGACTTTTTCTCACCATCAATTGTTTACGTTACTTGTGGAATGTTTCCTGCGATTGGACAATTTATTTTGTTGGGAATTTTTTTCTTCTAGCGCTGCACATATTTTTGTATTTACTTATTAAAGAGATTTCTCATCACTTCATGTCCAGACAGGATGGTAGGAAACATCTCACTAACAGGGAAACAGATGGCAATAAATACCCAATAAGGATTCTAACCGTTGCCTATTGTTTGTGACCAAAACAAAATTGGCTGTCTGAGCTTTAAAATAAACTTGTACAGAAAGTATATGCAGGCTGTATTGCAGACCCATTGCTAAAAATGCTAGTTGACTCTGCGAGCCACATTTTGCTTGGGCACAGCAGTTCATTCATTTGAATGGGCTGTCATGCCTCCTGAAACACAGGGAAAAGGTCCACGTTTCATTTTTGGAATTGTAGGCCACTTGGCAAGCACAGGTGTAGAGTGGTTCCCAGCTTGGGAGCGATTTCCAGTTCATGCGGCGTGCCAATAGGATTCATTTGAATGGGCTGTCATGCCTCCTGAAACACAGGGAAAAGGTCCATGTTCCATTTTTGGAATTGCAGGCCACATGGCAACCACAAGTGCAGAGTGGTTCCCAGCGCGGGAGCGATTTCCAGTTCATGCGGTGTGCCAATAGGATTAATGGACATACATCTCCTGCATTTTTCTGTGTGGATGATTGTGGCTGCAGGAACAGGTGTGGTCCCACAGCAGCGATCACCCACACAGATGTGAACCTAGCCTTAAGGCCCCTTTCACACATACGGTCCGTTTGTCCGTTTTTCATCCATCCATTGACGGATGAAAAACGGACATCAATGCATCTCTATGTAAAAACGGATGACAACGGATGATCATCAGTTAACATCCGTTTTCTTCCGGTTCCGTCAATGTCCGTTTTTTTGAACGTATGAATGCTCTATTTTTCATCCGTCAAAAAAAACAGATCGGACGAAAAATGGATGACAACGGATGAAAAACGGATGACAACGGATGAAAAACAGATAACTGATGAAAAACGGATGAAAAACGGAGAACAACTGACGAAAAACGGATGACAACTGATGAAAAACGGATGAAAAATGGATGAAAAACTGATAACAACTGACGAAAAACGGACGACAACTGATGAAAAATGGATGAAAAATGGATGAAAAACGGATGGAAAACTGATACATTTTGACGTGACTGAACTGATGAACTGAACGGACCGTATGTGTGAAAGGGGCCTAAACCAGTGACTCCAAAACTTTGAGTTAACAACCTGAAGCAGGAGTAACCAGGCAGTTTTTATTAGGCACAGTTGGCCTGTACCCAAATGGAAAGACATTTTGCCCAGGGACCAAACACATCCAACTAGCCTATTCAAATTAGAAACATATTTCTACGGGCTAAAGAAAGTAAACTACTGTATCTGTACGGGTTGGGCTGGACCTTTAAAGAATGATGATATAATTGCAATTTATATAGCTAACCTGAAGAGGATTATTCTTTCACCTAGAAAGGTAGATTTTCACTTCAAAGTCCAACCCTCCATAGCACTTCATCCCAGGGAGTTCCTATAAGGCACAGTAGGCCTGTACCCAAAGGGGAAGACATTTTTCCCAGGGACCAAACACATCTAACTAGCCTGTTCAAGGTAGAAACATATTTCTGTGGGTAAAATAAAGTATAACACTGCATCCGTACGGGGTGGGCTGGACCTTTAAAGAATGATGGTATAATTGCAATTTGTATAGTTAACTTGAAGAGTATTATTCTTTCACCATTAAAGGTAGACTTTCACTTCAAAGCCCAACTCTCTATAGCACTGCACCCCAGGGAGTTCTTATAAGGTAAAGAAGCCTGTTCCCAAAGAGGAAGACATTTTTCCCAGAGACCAAACACACCCAATTAGCGTCTTCAAGGTGAAACATATTTCTGTGGGCTAAAGAAAGTATACTATATTCGTATGGGTTGGTCTAGACTAGTGTTGAGCGAACACGGACTGTATTATTCGTGTTCGTACCGAATAATTGGATTTTTTGTACCCGAACACGGACACGGACACTTTACTGTATGTTCGGGTAAAAATCCGTGTTCGGTCGTTTTATTTCCGGGTTTTGCATGCTTTGGCGCTCTTTTCATGGCGGGCTTTCAACAGCCAATCAACAATCGTTTAACTGGTGTGCCTTAAGCCATCCCAGCCATGCCTGCAAATGTCTCAGTAGCTGTGATTGGCCGTCTGAAGCATGTGACCAAGTCTTTATAAGTTCGAGGCAGCCGCAGCGGCGTCATTATGCTGCTTAGATTCAGGGACAGAGCACACATCAACGTGCTGGCTGCTGATTAGGGAAAGATAGGCAGGAAAAAACCATTTGTGTCCGGATAGAATTGAGGGACAGGTCGGAGTGTTTAGGCAGGGCGAGTTGTAGGCATTTTAGGGATAGAGTCTGC
Source organism: Pelophylax lessonae (assembly GCF_965119305.1). NCBI lineage: Eukaryota > Metazoa > Chordata > Amphibia > Anura > Ranidae > Pelophylax > Pelophylax lessonae. The sequence goes on along the minus strand of NC_138771.1, from coordinate 460,262,401 downwards.
TGAATTATAGGGTCAGTGTCTTCTACAAACTACAATCGATATTGCTGTGTGGGGGGTGGGGTCTGCACTCAATCCTGATCTACGATCTCTTCTCAATCCTGTTAGGGACAGAGTCTGCTGAATTTTAGGGAAACTGTGTTCTACAAACTACAATCGATATTGCTGTGTGGTGTGGGATTGGAGATAGGCAGGTGTCAGTGATCCACATCCATTTTTCTGTGTGTGAGCTGCAGTGAACACAATCTTTTTGGGCTGCAGTGAACACAATCTTTTTGGGCTGCAGTGAACACAATCTTTTTGGGCTGCAGTGAACACAATCTTTTTGGGGTGCAGTGAACAAAATCTTTTTGGGGTGCAGTGAACACAATCCTTTTTGGTGTGCAGTGAACACAATCTTTGTGGGGTGCAGTGAACAAAATCCTTTGTGGGGTGCAGTGAACACAATCTTTTTGGGGTGCAGTGAACAAAATCCTTTTTGGGGTGCAGTGAACAACATCCTTTTTGGGGTGCAGTGAACACAATCTTTTTGGGGTGCAGTGAACAAAATCCTTTGTGGGGTGCAGTGAACACAATCTTTTTGGGGTGCAGTGAACACAATCTTTTTGGGGTGGAGTGAACAACATCCTTTTTGGGGTGCAGTGAACAAAATCCTTTTTGGGGTGCAGTGAACAAAATCATTTTTGGGGTGCAGTGAACACAATCTTTTTGGGGTGCAGTGAACACAATCTTTGTGGGGTGCAGTGAACACAATCTTTTTGGGGTGGAGTGAACAACATCCTTTTTGGGGTGCAGTGAACAACATCCTTTTTGGGGTGCAGTGAACACAATCTTTTTGGGGTGCAGTGAACACAATCTTTGTGGGGTACAGTGAACAGAATCTTTGTGGGGTGCAGTGAACACAATCTTTGGGGGGTACAGTGAACACAATCTTTGTGAGGTGCAGTGAACACAATCTTTGTGGGGTGCAGTGAACACAATCATTGTGGGGTGCAGTGAACTCAATCTTTGTGGGGTACAGTGAACACAATCTCATACTTCTGAAGGTTTGAGGGTGCTGCCTGTTCCATACTCCCCCTACTCCTCATCTAGCCTTTTAGGGGTACAAACAATAGTAATTGGGGCCTAGTGTGGTTGTGTACGTGTGATATACATACACTTTTTTGGGATCATATTTTCTATTCCGCTATTTAATCAAAAACCTTTGGGGATCAGTTAAATTGGGGGATAGTCTGTGTTGGTACGTGTGAGAGAGATCCACCTTTCCAAGTTGTTGGGGTTCATCTCATACTTCTGAAGGTTTGAGGGTGCTGCCTGTTCCATACTCCCCCTACTCCTAGCCTTTTAGGGGTACAAACAATAGTAATTGGGGCCTAGTGTGGTTGTGTACGTGTGATATACATACACTTTTTTGGGATCATATTTTCTATTCCGCTATTTAATCAAAAACCTTTGGGGATCAGTTAAATTGGGGGATAGTCTGTGTTGGTACGTGTGAGAGAGATCCACCTTTCCAAGTTGTTGGGGTTCATCTCATACTTCTGAAGGTTTGAGGGTGCTGCCTGTTCCATACTCCCCCTACTCCTAGCCTTTTAGGGGTACAAACAATAGTAATTGGGGCCTAGTGTGGTTGTGTACGTGTGATATACATACACTTTTTTGGGATCATATTTTCTATTCCGCTATTTAATCAAAAACCTTTGGGGATCAGTTAAATTGGGGGATAGTCTGTGTTGGTACGTGTGAGAGAGATCCACCTTTCCAAGTTGTTGGGGTTCATCTCATACTTCTGAAGGTTTGAGGGTGCTGCCTGTTCCATACTCCCCCTACTCCTAGCCTTTTAGGGGTACAAACAATAGTAATTGGGGCCTAGTGTGGTTGTGTACGTGTGATATACATACACTTTTTTGGGATCATATTTTCTATTCCGCTATTTAATCAAAAACCTTTGGGGATCAGTTAAATTGGGGGATAGTCTGTGTTGGTACGTGTGAGAGAGATCCACCTTTCCAAGTTGTTGGGGTTCATCTCATACTTCTGAAGGTTTGAGGGTGCTGCCTGTTCCATACTCCCCCTACTCCTAGCCTTTTAGGGGTACAAACAATAGTAATTGGGGCCTAGTGTGGTTGTGTACGTGTGATATACATACACTTTTTTTGGATCATATTTTCTATTCCGCTATTTAATCAAAAACCTTTGGGGATCAGTTAAATTGGGGGATAGTCTGTGTTGGTACGTGTGAGAGAGATCCACCTTTCCAAGTTGTTGGGGTTCATCTCATACTTCTGAAGGTTTGAGGGTGCTGCCTGTTCCATACTCCCCCTACTCCTAGCCTTTTAGGGGTACAAACAATAGTAATTGGGGCCTAGTGTGGTTGTGTACGTGTGATATACATACACTTTTTTGGGATCATATTTTCTATTCCGCTATTTAATCAAAAACCTTTGGGGATCAGTTAAATTGGGGGATAGTCTGTGTTGGTACGTGTGAGAGAGATCCACCTTTCCAAGTTGTTGGGGTTCATCTCATACTTCTGAAGGTTTGAGGGTGCTGCCTGTTCCATACTCCCCCTACTCCTAGCCTTTTAGGGGTACAAACAATAGTAATTGGGGCCTAGTGTGGTTGTGTACGTGTGATATACATACACTTTTTTGGGATCATATTTTCTATTCCGCTATTTAATCAAAAACCTTTGGGGATCAGTTAAATTGGGGGATAGTCTGTGTTGGTACGTGTGAGAGAGATCCACCTTTCCAAGTTGTTGGGGTTCATCTCATACTTCTGAAGGTTTGAGGGTGCTGCCTGTTCCATACTCCCCCTACTCCTAGCCTTTTAGGGGTACAAACAATAGTAATTGGGGCCTAGTGTGGTTGTGTACGTGTGATATACATACACTTTTTTGGGATCATATTTTCTATTCCGCTATTTAATCAAAAACCTTTGGGGATCAGTTAAATTGGGGGATAGTCTGTGTTGGTACGTGTGAGAGAGATCCACCTTTCCAAGTTGTTGGGGTTCATCTCATACTTCTGAAGGTTTGAGGGTGCTGCCTGTTCCATACTCCCCCTACTCCTAGCCTTTTAGGGGTACAAACAATAGTAATTGGGGCCTAGTGTGGTTGTGTACGTGTGATATACATACACTTTTTTGGGATCATATTTTCTATTCCGCTATTTAATCAAAAACCTTTGGGGATCAGTTAAATTGGGGGATAGTCTGTGTTGGTACGTGTGAGAGAGATCCACCTTTCCAAGTTGTTGGGGTTCATCTCATACTTCTGAAGGTTTGAGGGTGCTGCCTGTTCCATACTCCCCCTACTCCTAGCCTTTTAGGGGTACAAACAATAGTAATTGGGGCCTAGTGTGGTTGTGTACGTGTGATATACATACACTTTTTTGGGATCATATTTTCTATTCCGCTATTTAATCAAAAACCTTTGGGGATCAGTTAAATTGGGGGATAGTCTGTGTTGGTACGTGTGAGAGAGATCCACCTTTCCAAGTTGTTGGGGTTCATCTCATACTTCTGAAGGTTTGAGGGTGCTGCCTGTTCCATACTCCCCCTACTCCTAGCCTTTTAGGGGTACAAACAATAGTAATTGGGGCCTAGTGTGGTTGTGTACGTGTGATATACATACACTTTTTTGGGATCATATTTTCTATTCCGCTATTTAATCAAAAACCTTTGGGGATCAGTTAAATTGGGGGATAGTCTGTGTTGGTACGTGTGAGAGAGATCCACCTTTCCAAGTTGTTGGGGTTCATCTCATACTTCTGAAGGTTTGAGGGTGCTGCCTGTTCCATACTCCCCCTACTCCTAGCCTTTTAGGGGTACAAACAATAGTAATTGGGGCCTAGTGTGGTTGTGTACGTGTGATATACATACACTTTTTTTGGATCATATTTTCTATTCCGCTATTCAATAAAAACCTTTGAGGATCAATTGAATTGCGGGATAGTCTGTGTCGGTACGTGTGAGAGAGATCCACCTTTCCAAGTTGTTGGGGTTCATCTCATACTTCTGAAGGTTTGAGGGTGCTGCCTGTTCCATACTCCCCCTACTCCTCATCTAGCCTTTTAGGGGTACAAACAATAGTAATTGGGGCCTAGTGTGGTTGTGTACGTGTGATATACATACACTTTTTTTGGATCATATTTTCTATTCCGCTATTCAATAAAAACCTTTCTAGGGCAAGATCTTAAATTACAGAAATATGAGGAGACCGTCAAATAAGGGCCGTGGCCTGGGTCGTGGTGCTGCTGGTAGAGCTCCTGTTGCAAGGAGAGGACATGGTCGATCTGTGCCAGCTACACGCACAAGTGAAACACCTTCCTCAAGTGTGAGTAGGCGACAGAACCTGCATCAGTATTTGGTAGGGCATCAAACGCCCCTAGAAGTGATGAGGCCAGAACAAGTTGAGGCGATAGTAGATTGGTTTGCTGCTGACAGTGCCTCCAGTTCCTTCACATTGTCTCCCACCCAGTCTACTGCAGAAAGGTCAGAGTTGGCACCTGCAGCCAATGTCCAACCGTCTTTCACCTCACCCCCTTGCAAATCAGGCCAGCAGTCTGAGCCCCAAGCCATACAGCAGTCTCTTATTCTTTTTGAGGACTCTGTCAGCAGGGTTTCCCAGGGCCATCCACCTAGCCCTGCCCCAGAAGTGGAAGAGATTGAGTGCAGCGATGCCCAACCACTTATTTCTCAAGATGAGTACATGCAAGGATCATCGCAGCACGTCTCCGATGATGACGAAACGCAGGTGCCAACTGCTGCGGCGTTCAGCATTGTGGAGACCGACAAGGAGGGCAGGGGTGAAGACTGGGTGGAAGATGATGTGGAGGACGATGAGGTCCTCGACCCCACATGGAATGAACGTCATGCAGGTGACCTGAGTAGTTTGGAGGAAGAGGCGGTGGTCGCACAGAGCCACCAGCACAGCAGAAGAGGGAGCAGGGTGCAGAAGCGGAGCGGCCGTGCCCTAGACACTACGCCCGCTACTGCCCAACGCAGCAAGGGAACGAGCGCACCAAAGTCAGCTCAAAGGAGTTCTCTAGCGTGGAAGTTCTTTAGAAAATGTGCTGATGACAGGACACGAGTGGTTTGCACCCTGTGCAATCAGAGCTTGAAGCGAGGCATGAACCTTCTCAACCTGAGCACAACCTGCATGATCAGGCATCTAAGTGCAAAGCACGAGCTGCAGTGGAGTACACACCTTCAAAACCAAGAAACGTCTCTGGCTCATCCTGCTTCCTCTTCTGCTGCAGTCTCGGCCGCTCCAGCCACATCTGTAGTGATACCGGCACCTGCCACCCCGCAAACAGACGATCTGTCAGCAACACCACCACCTGGGTCACCAACAACCATCTCCACAATGTCCCGTGGAAGCGTTCAGCTTTCCATCTCCCAAACACTTGAGAGGAAGAGGAAGTACCCCCCTACCCACCCGCGATCCCTGGCCCTGAATGCCAGCATTTCAAAATTATTGGCCTTTGAAATGCTGTCATTCCGTCTGGTGGAGACGCACAGTTTTAAAAACCTTATGTCGGTGGCTGTCCCACAGTACGTCGTGCCCAGCCGCCACTACTTTTCCAGGCAAGCCATCCCTTCCCTGCACAACCAAGTGGGGGAAAATATCAGGTGTGCACTGCGCAACGCCATCTGTGCCAAGGTCCACCTAACTACGGATACGTGGACCAGTAAGCACGGTCAGGGGCGTTATATCTCCCTAACGGCACACTGGGTAAATGCAGTGGCGGATGGGCCTGAGGCGGATAGCAATTTGGCGCATGTCCTTCCACCACCGAGGATTGCAGGGCGCTTCAGTTTGCCTCCTGTTCGTAACTCCTCCTACTCCGCTTCCTCATCCTCTACCGCCTCCTCATCCGGACAGCGTAACACCTTCACCACCAACTTCAGCACGGCCAGGGGTAAACGACAGCAGGCAGTTTTACAACTTGCCTGTTTGGGGGACAAACCACACACCGCGCAGGAGTTGTGGAGGAGCATGGAACAGCAGACAAATGAGTGGTTGCTGCCAGCGAGCCTCAAGCCCGGCCTGGTGGTGTGTGATAACGGGCGAAATCTCATAGCAGCTCTGGGCCTAGCCGGTTTGACGCACATCCCTTGCCTGGCGCATGTGCTGAATTTGGTGGTGCAGAGGTTCCTTAAAAACTACCCCGATATGTCAGAGCTGCTGCAGAAATTGCGGGCCGTTTGTGCGCACTTTCGGCGTTCTTACCCTGCTGCTGCTCGCCTGGCAGCGCTGCAGCGTAACTTCGGCCTTCCCGCTCACCGCCTCATATGTGACGTGCCCACAAGGTGGAACTCCACCTTGCACATGCTGGAAAGACTGTGCGAGCAGCAGCAGGCCATAGTGGAGTTTCAGCTGCAGCACGCACGCGTGAGTCGCTCTGCGGAACAGCACCACTTCACCACCAATAACTGGGCCTCCATGCGAGACCTGTGTGCCTTGTTGCGCTGTTTTGAGTACTCCACCAACATGGCCAGTGGCAATGACGCCGTTCTCAGCTTAACTATCCCACTTCTATGCCTCCTTGAAAAAACAATTCGGGCGATGATGGAAGAGGATGTGGCACAGGATGAGGAGGAGGAGGAGGATGAAGAGGTAACATTTCCAAGGCTTTCAGGGCAGTCATTCGCAAGGGGCTCCGAGGGTGGGTTCCTGCACACGCAAACGCCAGGGACGCAATTGTCCAGCAGGGGCACAGTTCTGGAGGATGAGGAGGATGAGGAGGAGGAGGAGCTGGAGGAGGAGATGGAACCATGTTCACAGCAGGGTGGCACCCAGGCCAGCTCATGGCCATCACTGGTGCGTGGCTGGGGGGATACAGAGGACACGGACGATACACCTCCCACAGAGGACAGCCTTTCGTCGCCTCTGGGCAGCCTGGCACACATGAGCGATTACATGCTGCAGTGTCTCCACAACGACCGCCGAGTTGCCCACATTCTAACTTGTGCTGATTACTGGGTGGCCACGCTGCTGGATCCCCGTTACAAGGACAACGTACCGTCCTTAATTCACTCACTGGAGCGCGATCGCAAGATGCGCGAGTACAAGCGCACGCTGGTAGACGCCATGCTGCTGGCATTCCCATCTGACAGCGGGGCCACAGTGGAAGCACAAGGCAGAGGAGGAGGAGGAGGAGGTCGCCAACGCAACCAGGGCACCGCCAGCACCTCAGAAGGCAGGGTTAGCATGGCCGAAATGTGGAAAAGCTTTGTCAGCACGCCACAACAAACAGCAGCACCAGCAGCTCAGATGGAACGTCTTAGCAGGAGGCAGCATTTTACCAACATGGTGGAGCAGTATGTGTGCACACGCCTACATGTAGTGAATGACGGGTCTGCCCCCTTCAACTTCTGGGTCTCCAAATTGGGCACATGGCCTGAGCTTGCCCTTTACGCCTTGGAGGTGCTGGCGTGCCCTGCAGCCAGTGTATTATCTGAACGGGTATTTAGCACGGCTGGGGGCGTTATAACAGACAAGCGCAGCCGCCTGTCCAGAGACAATGTGGACAAGCTCACGTTCATTAAAATGAACCAGGCATGGATCCCACGGGACTTTTCCGTACCTTATGCAGAATAGCAATGGATACCGACCTTACCCACCCATTGTTCCATTTTTGCTCTTTCTCACTCTTTTGGGGTGTACCCTCATTTAAAATTTTTGAAAAGAAGCAGTGTTGGCTACCTCATCCTCCTCCTCAGGGCCAGATTAATGTAGGGGCTATTGGAGCTGCAGCTCCAGGCCCCTACCTTTTATATAGGCCCCGGGTTGGCCATATTCACTGTTACCGCTCTTCTGTCACTTGTAAACACAGAAGTCTGGCTTCTATGCTCGCTTCCCCAGGCAGCACCCTCAGAACCTCCCCACACAGCGTGAAGGCCGGACAAGGAGGGACAGTTGGCGATGCATGGATGTGTTTATGGGCTTCAGAGACAGCATCCCATGTTGAATTAGGCATGCATGGCTGCACCCTTCCTCCTCTGGGTGCATGGCAAGGCACGGCCCTTAAGGCCCTTCAAAATCCTCAGCACCAAGCCCATGATGCTGTTAATCCGGCCCTGGTCCTCCTCCACCGCCGCTTCCACCTACACCGCCCATAGGTGTGCGCAGCCTATTGCATTAAGGTGTGCACCCCAAAGTTGAAATACACATGCATGTGTTTGCCAGCAGGGAGAGTAATGTATCGGGGCCATGTACCTGTAGGCAAGGAGAAATAGAGCAGAGCAGGTCCCAGGGAGATCTTTCCCATCTCCTCACTGGCAATGCTATGTGCCCTAGGTGATTAGGGTGTGCCCAGGCACACCCAGCACACCCTGTGCGCACGCCTATGTCACCGCCACATCCACCACCACCTCAACCTCCCTCCTACTCCATATGGGCCTCGTCCTTCAGAGATGAAGAAGAACATTGTTTTATTTTTCTGTTTTTTTTTTGTTGTTTTAAGTTATTTCCCTATCCACATTTGTTTGCAGAGCACTTGCCATGCTCTTAATTACATTTTGCTGCCATTTGCAGCACTCTAGCCCTTTCCTTTGGTGTTTTAGAGCCATTTTAGTGCCTTAAAGTTCGGGTCCCCATTGACTTCAATGGGGTTCGGTGTCCGGGAAAAGTTCGGTAAAAGTCCGGGACACGGACCCGGACTTTTTTTTAAAGTTCGGCCGAACCCGTCGAACACGGACATCTAGGTGTTCGCTCAACCCTAGTCTAGACCTTTAAACAATGAAAATATATTTGCAATTTATATAGTTAACCTGAAGTGGATTATTTTTTCACCAATTAAGGTAGGCTTGTGCTTCAAAGCCCAGCCCCCCATAAGCATTGCACCCTGTTTATTGTTTGTAAAATTTTTAAATGAAAATATTTTTCTAGGTCTCTATTGGTCGGTCATGTAATGCTTTGGGTCCTTGTCCTCTTTTATTTTTCTGGCAGTAGGTGGTCCTCAATGCTGCAGAGATCATCACGACATTAGCATTTCCATGTAAGGCCAAGCTGATATGACAAGGCACCCCAGGGGGTATGTCTATGACATCCTGGGCAATGAACTCCAGAACAACATATTCAAAGAGGCGCTGAAAACTTTTAGACTTCCAAGTGTAGTCAGATGAAGGAAAATGTCAAACAAGCTCAATGGCTCTGGCAAGGCAACTCCGACACAGCAAGGCTTCCATCGATGAGCACCCAACAGTACTTCATAGACATGTGCAATTTGTTTTATAATGAATGGAAATTTGGCCAAATCTTGCATCTTTTGGACATTCTGATGCATCCGAATGTCCGAAGAAAAAAGTATTGAATTTCAACTAATTCGAAAGAAAATATAACAAAAATAACAAATTAATTTGGCATGATTTGTTAATTCGTTAAAGGTACAATGAAACAGCAGGTTGACTCAGAGTAAATCTTATAGCCCAATCAGCTGATACATTTTGTGCTGGAGGTTGGATTTCTAATGCTGGCAAAGTGCATTCCTGAGAACAGAGTGAGCTTTGGCAATAAAACCTGGAAGCTGATTGGTTTCTGTGCACAAGTGAGCCTGATTTTGCACGTTCCAGCTTTAGCTCCAGCTTTAGTAAATAAACCCCATTGTGTGTGTGAGTGTGCTAATGGATTCAAGCTCTAAACATCAGGTTTCTCCTGCTACCAGCAGTAGTGATACAGCACAACCACTGGCAAAGTGCATTCCTGAGAAGGGTGTTGTATGTATTTGAGCAGAGGAGACGAGTTTTGAGATGCAGCAGAAGAGACATTGTCATTGTGTTTGTGGTAATTGATTCAATAAACAAATGACTTTCAGAATTACGGTTCGTTATCACCAAAACAAAAACATAAATAACAAATTATCCAAAAATGAAACAATTAACCACTTCAGCTCCAGAAGGTTTTACCCCCTTAATGACCAGGCCATTTTTTGCGATTTGGCACTGCCTTACTTTAACTAACAATTGTGCGGTCGTGCGACACTGTACCCAAATACAATTGATGTAATTTTTTCCCCCACAAATAGAGCTTTCTTTTGGTAGTATTTGATCACCTCTGCGGTTTTTACATTTTGCACTATAAACCAAAAATAGCGACAATTTAAAAAAACACAATATTTTTTACGTTCTGCTATAAAACATTCCCAATAAAAAATTTTTAAAAATCAAATTTTTATATCAGTTTAGGCCACATTGTATTCTGATACATATTTTGTTAAAAAAAAAAATCCCAATAAGAGTATAAGGGGAGAGATTTATGTCATTTTTATTTTTTTACTAGTAATGCGACAACTAGCGATCAACGATTTTTAGCAGGACTTCAACATTGCGGCAGACAGATTGGACACCTAAGTGACATTTGTGACACTTTTAGGGGGACCAGTGACATTACTATAGTAATCAGTGCGAGAAATATGCACTGTTACTGTTCTAATGACACTGGCAGGGAAGGGGTTAACACCAGGGGCTACAAAAGAGTTAAATATGTCTCTAGGGGGTGCTTTCTAACTGTGTGGGGGACACTTTGGAATGAACACAGGGACCTGTGTTCCTAAATAGGAGGAACACAGAATCCCTGTCTTCATTGCTGACAGAATAGCAGTCTGCCATGTTTACAATGGCAGACCGCTGTTCTGCCTCCACGGGGAGCAATCGCTGGTGCCCAGCGGCAATCGCAGCCGCCGGCCTCACAGATCAACTTTCCCTCGGGCGAATGGGCGTGCGAGCGCACCCCCACGAGTGATCCCGCGAAGCAACATACGGGAACCTGCCGCAGTATATGTACAGCGGCTGGTCGGCAAGTGGTTAACCAACAATAAAAATTAGCTTGGACCCTTTCATCCGGTCATGTTCTGACACCCAGTGCAAGGACAGGGTTGTCCAGCACTCAGGGCAAAGATCCAGAATTGCAACCCCTTTTCCCTCTATTAAAAAGGGTCTACCACCCTGCGTCCATTTGTTGCTCATTTGCTTTACTGCGCCCAGGCCAACTGTCCCTCCTGCCCACCCCTTGTCCCAGCCCTACCGGGCAATGAGTCAGTGTCATTCAAGCCGGACAAGCAAAGAGGGCAGTCCTGAAGTGCGGAGAGGGTGAGAATTTGCTAGAAAAACTTTTTTTTTGTAGGGAGTGGGTTAAAAATAAACACTGAAAATGGAATGGGGCTTAAAAATGATTAGCTTGTTAGAAACAGCATAGGATGGTGGCACTTCAAATGTTGCTATTTACTGGGCTATTGCAGTAAACGTAACCCACAGGGTATATCAACAATGCACATCTTTGATGCTAAGCAATGTTGTAAGGTAATTAGCCTGAGACTAGGCCTGCAGCCTCAGTTAAGAACACTTTCCCAAAACCAGGCAAAAAAAAATCTCTTACAGAAAAAAGAATCCGAATCTTATAATACTCCTCAAATTACAGCAAATTAAAAAGCTTTTAGCGGCTCTGAAGCATCTGACAGAGGAGTGACACTGTAATAGTTTGCTTGTTTTTCTAGCTCTTTCCTTTCAGCTTCAGCCCGATTCTCTCCATAATCCCAGCCTTGTTACTAGGCAACCTCACAGTTTATTGCTTAGCTATTTATGACCCAATTCTCATTTGTCATAATTTGTTATAATCAGAGGAGATCATAAATAAAATCATCAGACAATAAACTGACTGGGCCGGCAAGGAGGATTTATCAGCCCAGAGGCTGCGGCGTGAAGTTACCAGTATCACACCCTTTTCATACATGGATGAGCTCATGGTAATGCTTTCTGTCACTGCCTTTGGTGCTGGAGTGCTTATGATGGAGGAGGGCACTTAACTGTCGCTTTTCAAAATTTGCAGAGCCTAAATGTACACTTCATTCAGACTGGAACACTTAGCATTGAAATACATGCAGGGAACACAGCGTACCTATAAAGACTTTTGTTCTTCGTGGCAAGGCTTGTGTACTGCAGGCCTCCTGGCTGTGTAAAATCTTTTCATTGCCAATATCCCGTGACTAGGAACGCCCAATCCTAATATAACCTTTATTCAGAAATCCTGGTTTTCTTTTAATTTCTTACAGTAAAACCTTGAATGTAAACCCTAATAATGAATTTCTCTTCTTAGCTTCCTTTTTGGTTTAATAAATATACCATTGACTTTTTTTTGTATTATCTGTTTGAAAAGTGCAAAAAAGTCCTGCTGATTTTGTCAGAATCATTTGATCATCTTGTGCACAAGGAGGGGCTATGGAGACGAGAAGGGGAGGAGCCAAGGAGAGGTCTGTGTTTTTTGTAATGCATCAGAGACGAAGTAGGCATGGCTTACAACATTAGCCAAAAATATTGTGTTGTCATAGCAAAGCAGAAGGTAGGAGCACACTATATTTCTGGCAAGGAGGGGGGAGTTTGGGACTTTGAGTGAGGGGCACAATGGGACAAATTATGCGCCTCCATCCCGGTTCATTGAACATGAAGGAAGTTTTGGGACTTTGAGTGAGAGACATGACCAGGATAGCAGGAAAAAAGATCTCATTTATTGATACATACATGCATACAGATAAAAATCATGACATACAATTATGTGTTGGACATCAATAAGTAAACGATAAAAAAGGGGGGAGATAGTACATCCCAATTCCAGTTTTCATAAGATCAGCATGGCAATTGTACATACAAAAGTATATTCATAAACATCATTAGACTGCAATGGTCAACAGTATTAAAGTGATGGATAATGATCAAAACATCATAATAACTCGACGCGTTTCGTGGTCTTAGTATGCCACTTCATCAGGAGTAGATGTATGATCTGTGTGTGTAAAGAAATATATATATATATGTAAAAAATGGCAAATGAGGACGAATAAAAACTGGAAGAAAAAGAGGGGGGAAGAAGAGGAGATGTTCAATAAACCGGGATGGAGGCGCATAATTTGTCCCATTGTGCCCCTCACTCAAAGTCCCAAACTCCCCCCTCCTTTTCAATTTAATAGGGATGGAGAGACATGACCTTGGTATAGCAGGTTTATCTTTTTTGATCTTTGCATTGCATTGGCCCACTTTTCCCGTGTCCAATGCCATGCTGTACAGTCCTTCCCAGATATACTGGGGACTGTATATATTTTACTACCATGCCACATTCAGACCAACACACATCATTTTTGCCATTAATTTTTCTTGCAATGTTTTGCAGTGTGTGCCCCCTTGGGTGCTTGCTTTGTGGATTGGCTGGCTGTGGGCGATCTCTGCCAGGAGCTGCGATGCGCGGCGGGCATTCTCCCTCTCTCCCTTTGCTTTCGGGCACGGGAGATCGGGTGGGCGGCTCCCCATGCATCGGCGCCACGCTCGGCGCCGGCGTGTGACGTCATCATATGACGCCGCGACGCTGACGTTCCGCCTTCCATCTACAATGTATTTTAGGCAACCGTGGAGACGGTTTGCCTACTCGGCCTGCCGCTTCGGTGGTGGCCACCTCTATACACTGGCGTGACGCTGGGCCCGCAGTGCGGAGCTGTGATCGGCGGGGACGGAACACTCATGTTCATAGTCTGGGCTTTCAATTCGGTATGTCTCTTCAGGCCTCTACTCATTCGGTTTTCCACTTCACTTTTTACTTTTGGTTATCGGGTCCTTCTTTTTTCACATTCCCCTTTGTTTCTGCACAGTATCATACCCCTCTCAGGGGTTCTCACATACTATCGTCACTTTTTTTTATATGGTCTATCTTTGATACTATGGGCAAGCAATTTCCTATATCATGCACTCAATACCATTCTTTCACCTCACCATGGATGATTCCCACCTCCCTCTGGCACCCTCTATACTCTTTCTTTGGTGGCAGCAGCACTATGATATTTCTACTATTAGATACATATGTACTTATGACATATTTGACACATCCATATATGTATATAATCTTCACTAATTGACAGATATTTCCTGTTCTGCTGCCACAAGCAATGTCTCTACATCATATACTCCAGCCCACACTCTTCATGTGTGTGACGTGTCCGGCCCCTCTTTGTCCGCCCTGTGGACCCTCAGCTCCCGTGGGAGACCATCCGGGCCATGTCCTTTTCCCTTGGCCAGCAAACACCTGCAAAGCAACGTAAGTTTGGGAATTAGAGGTCTACATCTCCTCTTCTTCCCCCCTCTTTTTCTTCCAGTTTTTATTCGTCCTCATTTGCCATTTTTTACATATATATATATTTCTTTACACACACAGATCATACATCTACTCCTGATGAAGTGGCATACTAAGACCACGAAACGCGTCAAGTTATTATGATGTTTTGATCATTATCCATCACTTTAATACTGTTGACCATTGCAGTCTAATGATGTTTATGAATATACTTTTGTATGTACAATTGCCATGCTGATCTTATGAAAACTGGAATTGGGATGTACTATCTCCCCCCTTTTTTATCGTTTACTTATTGATGTCCAACACATAATTGTATGTCATGATTTTTATCTGTATGCATGTATGTATCAATAAATGAGATATTTTTTCCTGCTATCCTGGTAATGTCTCTCACTCAAAGTCCCCAAACTTCCTTCATGTTCTATATTTCTGGCATGTCAATAGATTGGGGGAAAAGGAAGTAAGATGGAGCTGCACACCATCATCAATCCAATATGACTTTATTGTGTCATCATAGACTGCAACCAGGACATGGGACACAGAAGACAGGCGATGCATTTCACACTTAACCCCTGCTTCTTAAAATCTTCCTTCCTTTTCCCTTAATTCACGGTGGCAGGCCAAGGCTAGCACCCAGCCAATCTAATCCTATCCATCTGGATTACTTTCACCTGTAGCAGCATCCTCTTTCCTAGGATATGTCACTAGATTGCCAGGTACAAATTCCTGTACTTTCAGTGTATTTAAAGGAAACAAACATGAAAAATGTTCATGCATTGCAGAGATGCACGAAATTTCTAAACTTTTTATTTTACCTTGACACATGCTTTAAGCATTATATATATATTTTTTTCAAATTCTTTTTATTTAGTTTCCCTAGAAAATTACAAAAAAGAAACATCCAACAATAGACAACATCATAGTGCATCAGTACCAGTAGACAATGCAGCTCCTATTAAAATGATAATAGCAGCATCATAAAAAGGAAGAACAAGGCATCAATGAGCATAGATTTAACCCAGTAATTCTTCCCCGGGGTGCAATGAACAACCTTCAATCCATTGACCCCCAACACATATTCATTAAGTCATTCCCAGAAAAGATAAATCCAATCAGAATGATCAATGTTATACAATAATTTGTCATTTAGCCATCCTCTTCACACCTTCTCAAATTTGGCTGGAACACCTCTACTTTCCTATGTTAACTTATACAAGGGAATCACTTTATTCACTAGAGCCTTCCATGCTAATCCTGTAGGTGCTACAGGTTTTTTTTCCATGCCAAGATAATAGCTTTTCATGCATTATAAAACAGTATAGTACAGAATGTGCATATTACCTTAGTCGGTGCCAGCGGATTTACCAGGCAAAACAGATAAACTGCAAATTACCAGTTGCCGACCACTAGGGATGAGCTTCGAACATTGGCTGTTCGCTCGTTCGTCGAAAAACAAACAAATGGGCTTCTTTGCGGGCACTTCGAGTTCCTATATTATCATGGACTCTGACCTCTGAATTCCAATAAATCCCCTTGCTGGCCACAATCATCTCAATTGCAAGCCTGGCATTCTACCACCTACGCCACCTTCAAGCCTGCTTAGGCTGAACACACTCTCTCTAACTTCTATCTCATCCACTGTGTGTAGGGTGAGATAGAAGTTAGTTATTTAATTAGGCAGGGAGAATGTGTTCAATGTAAGCCTGCTTGATTGTGGCGTAGGTGGTAGAATACCAGGGTTGCAATTGCGAGGTTGTGGGTTTGAATCCCTTGGCCAGTGGGTGATTTATAAGTGGAATTCTATAGTTAATAATACATTGCTGGCAAGGAGAATGATTTTTGCTTTTTACAGTTTGTTGAGATCAGGTAGTGCAGTGCGGAGGTGGGGGAATTGAGTCACATGACTTGACTTAAGTCAGACTTAAGTTACCAGTTTGAGGACTTGAGACTTGACTAAAATTAATAAAAGACTCAACTTGACTTTGACTTGGTATTCATGACTTGAGACTTGACTTTGACTTCAGACATATTACTCATATTGACTTTACTTTTTTAAGTTATTAAATATTTGCATTTTCTCAAAATTTGTTAAAGCGAAATGAATGTGCCTGTTATGTTTCTGACACCACAGTCACTTAAAACACCTTGGTGTGTTCTGATTTTTAGGACACTGGCTGTTTAACCACTTAACGCAAACTGACATAGGCTTACGTCAACTGACTTTAAGTGGTTGTACCAGGATGATGCCTCTAGCTAGAGGCATCATCCTGGTACCGTTTTCTAGAGCCGGTGGTCGGCTTTCCGGCGGTAACGACCTTCCGTGGCTCTGCCCGGGGCTCCCGTCCCACCAGGAGACCCGAGCAACCAGCCGGCACGTCCACCGCCTGGATGGAGTCCAGATCGAAGCCTGATGCGGCTTCAATCGGGTCTCCGATGACGTAACCCGGAGGCGGCGTCCATGACGTCACATTCGGGTTACTCAGCTGCTAAAGGCGGCAGTTTCAAAAAGTGAGTGTATTCAAAAATGCAGTTTTCAGTGTTTTGAATACATGGAAGTGCAGTGGAGGGGTTTAGGGTCTTTTAGACCCTCGATCCCTCCATAAAGAGAACCTGTCACTGCATATTGCTGTCACAAGGGATATTTACATTGCTTGTGACAGCAATAAAAGTGATCAGATTTTTTTTTTTTTTAAAAAAAAACCCGTGTTAAAAATGTAAAAAAAGAAAAAAATATATATGAAAAAAAAAAATGTAGCCGCCGCCGTCGCCGCGAGCTTGTGCACGAAAGAAAACATATACTGAAGTTGCGCCGCAAATGAAATCGCTGTTCAAACCACACATGTGAGGTATCACCGCAATTGCCAGAGCGTGAGCAATAATTTAAAAAAAGAGCTACATTCTAACTCTAAACTGGTAACCGTTAAAAAATTTTAAATCGTCGCCTATGGAGATTTTTATTGACCGTAGTTTGTCGCCATTCCGCGGGCGTGCACAATTTTAAAATGCGCAAATACCGCATGACAAAAAATTTTGCAATGACCGCCATTTTATTCTCCAGAGTCTTTGCTAAAAAAATATATATCATTTTTGGGGGTTCTAAGTAGTTTTCTAGCAAAAAATACTGATTTTAACTTGTAAACAAAAAGTGTCAAAAATAGGCTCAGTCTTAAAGTGGATAACAATGAAAATACTTAACATGTTTTTAGTGACTGTGGTGTTGAAACATGACCGGACGAAGGATTTTTGAGCTGTTTGGGCATTCAAAGTGTTTCTTTAATATGCCAAGAAAAAAGCACTAAGCAGTTTTGTTAATGTTGAAAATAAAACAAAACCTTTCCTGACCACTGACTTTTAACTGATTTAAAAGTGAAAATTGGGGTAGATCAGTATTTTGGCTTGATTTGTGACTTGACCAAAATAAATGACTTGACTTGACTTGACTTGCTTGACTTCTAGCAGGGACTCGACTTGACTTGCTTGCTTTTTGCCACAGTAACTTGGGACTTGCTTGAGACTTGAAGGATAAGACTTGAGACTTGCTTGTGACTTGCACATGTGTGACTTACTCCCATGTCTGGTGCAGTTTATACCACAAAGTTTTTTATATATATATATATATATATATATATATATATATAGGAACTTCAGTTTATATCAGTTTATGTCAGTATTGCTGCAAAAAACAGCGGGGGGTCTCCCCCAGTCCATACCAGGCCCCTTGGGTCTGGTATGGATTTTAAGGGGAACCCCACACCAAAATTAAAAAAAATGGCGTGGAGTTCCCCCTAAGATCCATACCAGACCCTTATCCTAACACACAGCCTGGCTGGCCAGCATGGGGTTGGGGGCGAGCGAGCGCCCCCCCCCCCTACTGAACCATACCAGGCCACATGCCCTCAACATGGGAGGGTGGGTGCTTTGGGGCAGGGGGGGCTCTGCCCCCCACCCCAAAGCACCTTGCCCTCATGTTGATGGGGACAGGGATCTCTTCCCAACAACCCTGGGCTGTGGTCATGGGGTCTGCGGGGGGGAGGCTTATCGGAATCTTGAAGCCCCCTTTAACAAGGAGGCCCCCAGATCCCAGCCTCCCCCTATGTGAATGGGATATCGGGGTAAAAATAAAATAAAGACAAAAGCCAGTTTTGGATAAGTCCTTTATTAAAAAATAAAAATAAGAAAATAGTGTCCCCCCCGATGATCAGTCGACCGAAAAATAGAAAAAAAAAGAAGCCCCTGCTCCTCCGGATGCTTCCCTCGCTTTGAGCTGTTTTGAGTTTTACAGCTCTTTTATAGGGATCTGATGTTACGAACCACCCCACAATGCACTGCTCAGGTGCAGTGAATAAATTACATGACGTCAGTAGTTTATTCACTGCACCTGGAAAAGAAGGGTGGCGCTCACTGGTGTCTATAATTTTCTGTCCTCTATGGATAAAAGACTGGAAAGTGGGCCTCCCTTGACGTCACATCTTTGTACACTTCGATACCACATGATATAGGTCTTCGAGCCATACAGCATTTTTTAGTCCAATCGGATTCTTTTAATTCTGCACAATCTATTTTCATTACTGACTGTACTGATTTTTGTTTGAGGCACAAATATTTTTCTTATCTTGAACAGTTTTATTTACAGATTAAAGGCACCGCTATGGGCGCCAATTTCGCTCCGGTTTACGCCAATCTTACCATGGGCCTATGGGAAGAATTTTCCATTTGGAGTAATAACCCTTACTCTCGTCATATTGTCTATTACGGACAATATATTGACGATATTATCCTTATCTGGAATGGGGGCATTGAGATTTTCAATTCCTTCGTGGGCCACTGCAATGCCAACTCCCTGGGCCTCTCATTCACTTCGGTGATTGACCCAAGGTAATTGTTTTTTTTGGATTTGGTGCTTTCTCATGATGGCCCCCTTATTACTAGTAGTAACCATATCAAATCCACAAGTGGAAATTCCTACCTCCACTATACAAGCTGTCACCATCCAGCCTGGAAGCGCAATATCCCCGGAGGCCAATTCCACAGGCTCCGGAGGAATTGCTCCGATCCCATGGACTACTGTAATCAGGGGGCAAGGATGAGTAAGTGCTTTTCAGATAAAGGTTATCCTCCATCATTAGTTCAGAGTGCCTTTCATGCTCATTTGGAACCGGCGCAGTCCCACAAACGTATTCAGTATGACAACAAGAATACTGTGAGGTTCATAACGGGCTTCAATGATCAGTACAGGGCCATTTCCAGTATCATTAAAAAACATTTTGGCATCCTTCGCCTCGATAGTAGGTTGGCTCTCATTTTACCATCTATCCCACAGGTCACCTTCAAGCGGGCACGAACCATTAAAAATGTGTTGGCTCCTAGTAAGCTGAAAACCCAATCACGGGCTCTCCATGACATTAGGTCTTACTTCGAAACAGAACAGGAATTTTCCAATGTAAGAAGAGGGGATGTTTGACGTGTCAGTCTGTTGTTCACGGGTGTGCCTCCATCAGCAACAAAGGTGACACGTTCAACATCAAACACTTCATCACATGCTCCACAGAGTACGTGATTTATGTGTTAAGGTGTCCCTGTGGGTTACTTTATGTAGGACGGACCATGCGTACCCTACGCAAACGCGTAGGTGAACACCGTAGGTTCATCCAAAAGGGATGTGACAAACATAGTGTCCCCCGACATTTTTCTAAAATGCATGACAAAGATTTCAAACATTTGGAGGTCATGGCTATTGAAACTATTCCAAAGGGCACATTAACGGACAACGAGCGTTACTCCCTTTTATGCAAAAGGGAGGTGTTTTGGATATATAAATTTGGTTCCCTGGCTCCAAATGGGTTGAATGAGGAGTTAGAGATTAACAGCGTGGTTTGATACTAGGGACTCGGGACACTCCCTTTGTTTTAACTGGTTTTATATATATATATATATATATATATATATATATATATATATATATATATATATATATATATATATATATATATATATCTTTTATGAGTTTTTATATATATATATATATATTTTTTTATTGATATTTTTTACATATTGCTCATTGATGTGGTTTATATATGGTTAATTGCATTTTAGTGTAACGGCTATATCTATTATTAATGTATATATACAGGTCCAGTATGATGAAGTAATTTTATATTGATAATTTTTAATAGAGATCTTTGATGTATTTATATATTTTTAATATATTATGGTTTTAGTACATGATGGTACTCTGATAATAAGTTTTAGTTTATTATTTAATCATTATCCAGTAATAATTTATTATATTTTTTACTATAATGGAGTTTCAAAATATTATGGTCCTAGTATGTGACGATACTCCGATAATAAGTTTAAGTTCATTATGTAATCATCATCCAGCAATATATATTTTATTTTAATATTTTTTATCACAATGTAATAATTTCTTGAATTGCTATTTATTCTTCTGCACTATGTTGTATTGTTATTTATGTATATTCATCCTTAGGGTTGCCGTGGGATCCTGCAATATATATATTTTTTTTGTTCCTCCTCCTTTTTTTCCCCCTTTTTTGATTTGGTTATTTGCTATTGGTCAAATTTCAAAAGCCCACATTTTTTTCTGGCTTTAAATGCTCTCTGGTTCCCGATTGCCTCAACTTGACAAAGCGCATGCACGTGAAACATGTAGTTGCGGCAACCAGAAACCAAGTTTGTTTACACACGTGACCAGCCCGACTTCCTGATCGTCACTTCCGGTGGCGCGATCCCCACGTCACTTCCAGCCAACGCGGAAGCAGCGGAGGATTCGTGAACCCGATGCAGGCAAGCTCTCATCCACCGTGGGACTGTGCGGCGGCCGCGCACAGTGTCCCCCTTCCAGCCTGACAACGGCGCCAATGCGCTATTTGAGGTACCCTATTCTCCACTAGCCATCTTTCATCAAGTGGGATGCCAGCAGATCCCCAGGTAACACCGGCTATTATCTGCTGCATTTACATCTCCCTTGGTATCCCATAGCAACCCAAGGAGGTTTAGGACTGTCGGGACTGTCGTGGCAAATATTTTAACCCTTTATCCATTCATGATTTCAATAAATACCATTGTTATTTAAAAGAGACACTTTCCAGTCTTTTATCCATAGAGGACAGAAACTTATAGACACCAGTGAGCGCCACCCTTCTTTTCCAGTATTGCCAATTCATGATTTCATCCCATGTTTAGGGTTTGGCAGCCTTGGCAAGTCACAGTCTATTGATCATTTATATACCACTGCATTATTTGGTTCCATCATCACCCAGGGACATTTCTATAGGATCAGCACCTGGACTATTTTTTTGTGTATTCACTGCACCTGAGCAGTGCATTGTGGGATGGCTCATGACGTCAGATCCCTATAAAAGAGCTGTCAAACTCAAAACAGCTCATAACGCGGGAAGAGTCCGAAGAAGCGGTATCTTTTTTTTTTTTCAGGCGAGCGGGCAACGTGATCATCGGTGGACACTTTTTTATTCTTATTTTTTAATAAAGGACCTGTCTGAAACTTGCTTTTGTCTTTATTTATTTTTTGTACACTTTTTTGGTGAATGGGTAGGGGTATGATGTACCTGATATCCATTCACATGGGGGGCAGGATCTGGGACTCCCCTTGTTAAAGGGGGCTTCCAGATTCTGATAAGCCTCCCCCTGCAGACCCCCACAACCACAGCCCAGGGTTGTGGGGAAGAGATCCCTGTCCCCATCAACATGTTGAGGGCACGTGGCCTGGTATGGTTCAGGATGGGGGGGCACTCGCTTGCCCCCACACCCATCCTGGCCAGCCAGGCTGTGTGCTTGGATAAGGGTCTGGTATGGATTTTAGGGGGGACCCCATGCCATTTTTTTTTTTAATTTTGGCGTCACTTTACAGGCACATTAAGCATTAGTAAAATAACTACTCCTGTAAAAATGATCGCTTAAAAAAAAATGTTTGAATTGATTCATGTCCTCCAGGGCAGTACCCAGGTCCCCATACACTTTTTTGTGCCAATAACTTGCATTTAAGCCTTTAAAATTAGGACTTTTGATTTTTCATGTTCGTGTCCCATAGACTTTAATGGAGTTTGCATGTTCGCTAGAACATTTCCCCTGTTCGAGATGTTCTTGTTCGAACCGAAGAAGGGGGTGTTCGGCTCATCACTATCACCCACCGCAGTTTTACTGTACGTAGGACACGTGCTGGGCTAGGGGATACGCAATGTTCTGATTCAGTTCAGAACAGATCAGTCATCAGGTCCAGGCCAATGATTTTTGGCCTGGACCTGGTGATTGGTTCTGACCAATTGCAGAACGTCCTGTGCCTGTTTAATGTAAAAACCAGCACAGGAAATCATGCAACCTTCTCTCCTGGAGCCCTTTTCAGTTCCAGCATGAGAGAAGAGAACATCAACAGTGAGTACACAAGCACTACACTGATACCAGTACACATAGGCACATATTTAACTCCCTGATCACCCCCCCCCCCCAGTTAACCCTTTCACTCCCTGCCACAGTGTACACAATATACAGTATACAGATAATTAACTGATCACTGTGATAGTGTCACTTGTGACTTCAGCTAGTGTGGGAGACAGTTAGTGGTAGTTAGAGGCAGTCCCAGATTGGTTTGGGGTACCTGCCATACGTCCGCTAATAAAGATTTAACCCCCTAATTACCCCAGTTAACCCCTTCATTGCCCTGTCACAGTGTCATTATTATAGTGTACAGATCTTTTTTTCTGATCACTGTATTAGTGTCACAGGTGACATCAGTTCGCGTTTAAGTTAGTTAGCATCAATACGGATAGCGTCAGATTGCCCACCGCATATTTAGTAATACACCTTAACTCTTTGATTGCCAGTGACACACACACTAAACACCTTCATTACTAGTATAGTGTCTGAACAGATCAATATCTTTGATCTGATCAGAACTATACTAGAGTCACCAATAGTTTAGTATAGTGTTCCCAAAACGCAGTGTTAGCAGGATCAGCCCCAACACCTGCCAGCACCTGCATTTAGCTCCTCCGCCTATCCCCCAAAAAGTGCAGTATCAGCAGATTACTGTGACTTCTGATACACAGCACGATAAACAGCAGCGTTAGCAGAGTCAGGCCTGATCTCTGCTAGCACTTTTGGTAGCGGTTCAAACAGTCCTTGACAACCAGGTGCTTTTTTACCTAAGAGTCACACTAGGTACCTATACATTTATTGGCCAAAATGTCCAAACAGAG
This sequence comes from Pelophylax lessonae, assembly GCF_965119305.1. NCBI lineage: Eukaryota > Metazoa > Chordata > Amphibia > Anura > Ranidae > Pelophylax > Pelophylax lessonae. Next base: position 460,239,046 of record NC_138771.1, on the reverse strand, counting down.
GTACACTAGTGAAGAGGCCTACACAATGCTGAGCATGACAGATGAGAGCGATGGGGAAGCCTCACTGTCAGAATCGGGCTCAGCATTCGAAACCTGTAGAGAGCAGCAGCACCCTGACAGATAACTCTGACAACGAAGTAGTGGTCCCTGTTAGGGTCAGGCGTACCCGACCCCGTTCTTCTGTTGCTGAGGGGCAACAATCGCAGGGTTCTCGTATGCAGCAGAGTTTCGCTCAACCTCCTGGTGAACTGTCAAGAACCAGCGGCCTAGTACAACCTGGTCATAGTCAAACCAGCACTGCAGTAACACTTGGTGACGTGGCGAGTCCCATAGGTTCACAGGTGTGATGACTGAGCGTTGCTGCAGCTCTGACGGGAATAATAAAGGGGCACTCTGACCGCAATAATAAAGGGGAACTCTGACTGCAATATTAAAGGGGCACTTTGACGGGAATACTAAAGGGGAACTCTGACAGCAATATTAAAGGGGCACTCTGACTGCAATATTAAAGGGGCACTCTGACGGGAATAATAAAGGGGCACTCTGACTGGAATAATAAAGGGGAACTCTTAGCGGGACACATAAAGGCGCACTCTGATGGGGACACACTGGATGTAAAGGCCCCTTTATATCCAGTGTGTCCCCGTCAGAGTGCCCCTTTATGTGGGCTAATTTTTGGGGCCTATACAGGCCGACACTTACTTCTGTATCCTGTGAACACGTAATGTACCTCCAGCCACCAAATACTACTTTCTTAGCTGTCAGGTAAACCCACGTGGGCTAATTTTTGGGGTAAATACTGGCCGACACTTACTTCTGTATCCTGTGAATAGCCTAATGAACCTTAAGCCACAGAATACTACATTCTTAGTTGTCAGGTAAACGCATGTGGGCTAATTTTTGGGGCCTGGAATGGCCGACACTTACTTCTTTATCTTGTGAATGCCTAATTTTTCAGGCTGGAATTGAAAATCAATGGGTCTGTAAAGGTTCCGCCAAATTGTGGAATGGATGCGGAGCCATTTTACAGATGTGTGAATGGACCCTATATGTATTAGACATGTATTTACCAGCTGCTGTCAGTTCTGGCTGATTTATGAAAAAAAAAAAAAAATTAGGGCAACTTTTCCAATTGCAATACTTCTGTTATGATATTGTCCATGTGCTGGGAATATTTGTGCACAGCTAGTACGTCTTTTGTGGCTGCAAATTTGACCTAAAGGTTTTTAAAGTTCGTCTCCTATTAAAGTCAATGGGGCCCGCGGTTCGCGGTTTGTCCATCACTACTCACCACTTCTGCAGCACTCGTATTTCCCCCATTGGCCAACCCGAAATTCAGGTGGAAACAGCCGATTTTACTCCCCTTGGTTTTTTTAGCTTTTTTCATGAAAGATCTGTACAGATCTATTGTGGACAAAAGCAATTTATATGTTGATCAATTCATCACCGCAAATCCAAATTTGACCCTTGCCGGAGAATTTGCATGGAAACGTATCACTTTTATGAATTTAAAACCTTTCTGAACCTATCCCTTCTCATGGGCATTACTAAAAAGAGTGAGTTGCGGTCATATTGGTCCACTGATCCAATTCATCATATGCCCTTATTCTCTGCTGCCATGGCAAGAACTAGATACATGCAAATCTTGCGGTTCATGCACTTTAGTGGCAATGAGCTCTGTTGTCCTTGGGGTAACCCTGGATATGACCAGCTTCACAAAACTTGGCCCCTCATACCATTTATACGTGGACAATTACTACACAAGCGTGCCACTTTTTAGTCACCTTTTGTGGCACCATGCGATCTCATCGCCATGGCTTCCCCCAACGGCTTGTAGATTCCTGATTTAGACGGGGAAGAGAGCCTGCTTGAAGTGTAATAAACTGCTTGCAATGAGGTGGAGGGACACACAGAATGTTTTTGTTCTGTCCTCCATTTACTCAGATACAACAGTCCAAATTGCAACGGCGACTGGTGTTGTTGAGAAGACCCTCTGTGTTCACGAATACAACCTTAACATGGGAGGGGTGGACTTCAATGACCAGATAATGATGCCATACTTAATTGTCCATAAGGCCAGACGCTGGTACATAAAAGTGTCTGTATACTTATTCCAATTGACTCTGCTGAACACTTATGTTCTATACAAAGCATCAGGATGAAGTGGATCCTTACTAAAATTCCAGGAAGAGATCATTACAGCCTTTCTGTATCCAAAAGGTGCTGTGGCCCAAATTCACAAAATTCTGATGCAGTAAGCATAAGAGGCATTTTCTGGATGTCCTCTCTAGTACCCCTATCCAAAGAACACCCCAAAGAAGATGTCGTGTCTGTAGAAAAATGTGGATATAGGTGTGACACCTGCTTTTTTGTCCCTCCTGTCCCGGCCAACCTTATTTCTGCATCGGGGACTTTTTCCATCGCTACCACACACTAGTAGAGTATTAGTATAGGGTACAGCATGGCACAGTCTAGGGCACACTTTCACAAAGGGTCTCGAAAGATGTTAGATGGCTATCGCATTTTGAGAGACCCTAGCCTGGAACATTTAAAGGTTTTTTTACAGTTACAAAAAAAGTGTAAAAAAAAGTTACAAAAAAAGAAAAAAAGAAAAAATTAAAAAGCCACAAATAGTTGTCGTTTTATTGAGGTAATTTTCTGTTCTTACTCTACTTTTCTACTCTTTCTACTTTTACTGTACCTTATAATATATTTTTATACTGTAATGTTTTGTTGTTACTGTTTTTCATTGTTAACCATAGTTTGCTTTGCAGATACCACCATTCTAATGTTTTACTGCACTGTATACTATTATATTGTAATGTTTTATTGTTACTGTGTTTTATTGTTACCCATTGTTTGCTTTGCAGGTACGCCCATCAGCAGCAGCACTGATTTGTTTATTCTGACAGCAACAGTGTTTGCTCTCAGCATTTACGTAAATCAATGGTTGCAGTGCTGTAGGAGGTGATTTCACCACTGCAATTAAAAAAAAGAGCATGTATGGTGAAGCATAGGGGATGGGATGGACACAGAGGGCAGATCTTCCCTGTGCTTCACCATTTATGTTTTAACAATTTTCTTGGCAGAGATTTCCTCATCCACATCGATCGATGCAAATGGAGGAATCTGCAATGTCCTTTTTCTCCTTCAGCCCATCTTTTATATTTTACCTGGCCAATACCATCCCTACAGTGAAGCATAGTGGTGGTAGCATCATGCTGTGAGGATTTTTTTCAGCGACAGGAACTGTGAATTAAGTTAGGATCAAGAAAATGCAGCAATGTACAGAGACATCCTTGATGAAAACCATCTCCAGAGCGCTCTGGACCTCAGACTGGGGCAAAGGTTCATCTTCCAACAGGACAATAACCCTAAGCATTGTCACGTACCTGATTCGAGGCCGAGATACAGAGAGGGCCCCCCTTGCGGCTGAGTGCGGCACACCCCTGGGGTTGAGACAGAGGGTGTAGTGCCCACAGAAGCACTGGTTGCCGGCAGGGTCCTGATGGTAGACAAGCGGTCTCTAGCAGAGTGATGGGCAGGTATAAACCGGACAGTCCAAGGAGGAACCAGGAACAACCAGGCAGTAGGTGTAAGACCGGCCGGGAGTCAAACACAGGGCTCGGCAGGAAGCTGCAACAGGTGCAAGGTCTAGCAGGAAGGCCAGAAGCAGACAAGTCTGTGGGAAAGCCAAGATCAGGTACTGGAGGGCAGGTAGACAGGAAGCAAGTCCGTGTGCCAAGTCAAGATCAGATAACGGGAGAGCCAAACTGGAGCAGGGATGGTCAGACGAAGCCGAGGGTCAAAGCCAGGAGAGAGAGCAGACAGGTCAGGAACAAGCTGGGTCAAACTGGAATCCAGGAAGTAGCAATGCTCAGGAAACAGGAAGAGCTGAAGACAATCCAGCAATCTGATGGGCTGAGCAGAGTCCTTTTATAGGCCAGTGAATTAGTCTATGGCCTGAGTCCATTGCGGCCATTGGAAGTACTGGCGGAGTTGCCAGTTGCAGCATGGCCGTTTCTCTGACAAGCACACAGCCAAGATAACAAGGGAGTGGCTATGGGACAACTCTGTGAGTGGCCCAGCCAGAGTCCAGACTTGAATTCGATTGAAAAACTCAGAGATCTGAAAATGGATGTGCACCGACACTCCCCATCCAACCTGATGGAGCTTGAGAGGTTCTGAAAAGAATAATGGGGGACACTGCACAAAAATGGGTGTGTCAAGCTTGTAGCATCATACTCAAAAAGTCTTGAGGCTGTAATCGGTGCCAAAGGTGTTTCAACAAAGTATTGAGCAAAGGCTGTGAATACTTATGTACATATGATTTTTTTCATTTTTTGTAAAATAAATTTACAAAGATTTCAAACAAACTTATTTCACATTTTCATTATGGGGTATTTTTTGTAGAATTTTGAGGAAAATAATGAATTTAATCCATTTTGGAATAAGGCTGTAACATAACAAAATGTGGAAAAAGTGAAGTGCTGTGAATACTTCCTGGATGCACTGTAACTAAGCACCAGACTCAATCCTCTTGGTGTCAGGTGGTCATTGTACCTTAGACAAACAGAATGCGAGGATCCACCCTCCAAAACAACCCTAAACCAGTGACAAAGATACAATGGCCACCTGACATCAAGAAGTGTCTGGTGCATATAAGCGGATGCTCTTGCCTACTGGATGATTGATGAAGCCTTTGGTGATCTGACTAGAAGTTATCAAGCCTCCACAATTACTTCCTTCCTTCTCCCAAGCCTATTGATCCATCAATATCTGTTGCTAAGCAATATATATAAGAAGTTTGAAGGTATGGGTCAAATAAGAACTTCAGAAACTTTGTACATTTGCAACTAATTACTTGTTTCTGGACTTATTTAGATATGTAAAGGTCTATGCAGAAACTTCTAAATGTTCTGAGAGAAGTAAAAAGTCTGTCAGTGCAGACTTCTCCCTCTGAAAATGCTAACTGCTTGGCTATCATGATAATTAAATGGAAACCTTCATATTTGTCTCAACAAAGGTTTCCTTTAATTGAGTTTAACCTAAGTGCAGCAAATGCACAGGTCCACCTCTTGCCGTTTCATTTTAATGTAAATGTTAAAAAGTGTTTAGAGTTAGAAGTACACCTTCTAAATTTTAGAGCCTGAACTCATTTTGAAGGAAGCCCTGTGCTAAAACTGTGTTGGTGTGTGAGCGTTTTCCATGAGCTGACAGCTGTAAGCGATTGGTAAACCGCTTTAGTGCTGGAAGTGACAGGTTGCTCCTGCAACCTATTATTTCGAGCACTGTTCAAAGAAGAGAGAAGCCTAAAATTAGGAAAAATAGCACCTGTAATAAAACAGCAAAACAGACAGTCTCCGTCACTTGGCTTTTATGTCTTGTAGCCTATCTGCTAAAATTGAGCTGTGCGTGTTAAAAGTCCAGTAGCTAATCAAACATTGCTTACAAAGTAACAGGCTCTAAAGTGCTTAATTCAAAGCGTTTAATCACTCCACTAATTGCACAGTCTGTTGTAAACAAAAACAGTGTATTTTTTTTACAGAGCGGTTATTGAAACATTATATCCTCTGCTTACAAAAAAAGTATGAAATAGTGCTAGAGCCACATAGGAAATACGAATCTACAAATCAACTTTAAAGTGGGCCTGAACTCAAAAAGCAAAGATTTGCTCTCCTATGGGAAAAATGTATGCAGTGCTTTAAAAAAGTATTCATACCCTTTAAAATTTTCCACATTTTGTCAAAAAAGTAAATGTATTTTATTGCAATTTTATGTGATACCCTTAAACAAAGTGGCACGTAATTGCGAAGTGGAAGAAAAATGATAAACGGTTTTCAACATTTTTTTTTACAAATTAATATCTGAAAAGTGTGACATGCATTTGTATTCAGCTCCCCTAAATCAATAATTTGTAGACCCACCTTTCACTGCAATTACAGCTGCAAGTCTTTTTGGGTATGTCTTTAGCAGATTTGAACATCCAGACACTCAGACAGTGGATTTTTTGCCCATTCTTCTTTGCAAAATAGCTCAAGCTCTGTCAGATTGGATGGAGAGTATCTGTGAACAGCAATGTTTAAGTCTTGCCACATATTCTCAGTTGGATTCAGGTCTGGACTTTGACTGGGTCATTCTAACACATGAATATGCTTTGATCTAAACCATTCCATTGTAGCTCTGGCTGTATGTTTAGGGTCGTTGTCCTGCTGGAAGGTGAACCTCCACCCCAGTCTCAAGTCTTTTGCAGACTCTAACAGGTTTTCTTTTAAGATCGCCCTGTATTTGGCTCCTTCAATCTTCCTATTAACTCTGACCAGCTTCCCTGTCCCTGCTAAAGAAAAGCATCCCCACAACATGACGCTATCACCACCATGCTTCACGGTGGGGATGGTGTATTCAGAGCAAAGTCCAATCAATGTCCAGTGTTAGTTTTCGGCCACACATAGAATTTTGCTTTTAGGCAAAAAAGTAAAATTTTGGTCTCATCTGACCAGATGTCCACATGTTTGCTGTGTCCCCCACATGGCTTCTCGCAAACTGCAAACAAAACTTCTTATGGCTTTCTTTCAACAATGTCTTTCTTTTGGCCTCTCTTCCATAAAGGCTAGATTTGTGGAGTGCATGACTAATAGTTGAACTGTGGAGAGATTCTTCCACCTGAGCTGTGGATCTCTGCAGCTCCTCCAGAGTTACCATGGGCCTCTTGGCTGCTTCTCTGATTAATGCTCTCCTTGCCCGGCCTGTCAGTTTAGGTGGATGGCCATGTCTTGGTAGGTTTGCAGTTGCACCATACTCTTTCCATTTTTGGATGATGGATTGAACAGTGTTTTGTGAGATGTTCAACGCTTGGAATTTTTTTTTTTTTATAACCTAACCCTGCTTGTAACTTCTCCACAACTTTACCCCAGACCTGTCTGGTGTGTTCCTTGGCCTTCATGATGCTTTTTGTTCACTAAGGTTCCCTAACAAACTGAGGGCTTCACAGAACAGCTGTATTTATACGGAGATTAAATTACACACAGGTGGACTCTATTTACTACTTAGGTGACTTCTAAAGGCAATCGGTTCCACTAGATTTTAGTTACGGGTATCAGAGTAAAGGGGGCACACCACACTTTGCAAATGAATACCACATACCAAATGCAGCCACACTTTTCAGATATTTATTTGTAAAAAATTTTGAAAACAAAACCATTTATCATGTTCCTTTCACTTCACAATTATGTTCCACTTTGTGTTTGCCTATCTCATAAAATCCCAATAAAATGCATTTAGATTTTTAGCTGTAACATGACAAAATGTGGAAAATTTCAAGAGGTATGAATAATACTTTTTCAAAGCACTATAAGTGTTAAAGTGATAGTAAAGGCTTGTTGCTTTTTTCTTTTTTTAAATACAAACAAGTCATACTCATCTGCTCTGTGCAGAGGTTTGTGCAGAGGTTTTGCACAGAACAGACCGGATCCTCCTCTTCTCGGGTCTCCCCACGGCGCTCCAGGCCCCTCCCTCCTGTTGAGTGCCCCCAGGTGCACTTCCAAGCCGCTGCTTTGCGTGTCCGTTCACATACAGAGATAAGGCTCAGTCCTGTCTCCTCTATCTCCTCATTGGCTCACTGGCTGTGATTGACAGCAGCAGGAGCCAATGGCACCCGCTGCTGCCTCACCCTTGGTGCATACATTTATGTCATGTGTTAAAGTGTTAGTAAAGGTTTTTCTTTTTCCTTCTCATTACAGCTCCCGCTACTGTCTCAGACAATGAGGAGTGAGAGTCCCCAGAGAGCCAAGGGTTATATCTGCAATGTGAAATCTAAGGCACTGTGCTTCTGACTGTAAAGGTCCATACACATGGGCGGAATATCGGGCGACATTTAGCCCGTGTGTACAGCAGCCCCCCTTTCAGAACACAATAGCACAGCAGGGAATATCGCTGTACTAACATCAGATTATTAGTACAATGGCTCCTCCTGAGCTCTTCATTTTTTGTATTTTGGTCAGCCTGCTGGGTTGAATGAAAAAAAAAACTACTAGTGTGTAGGGATGATCGAACGGTTCGGGTCGACCATCGGTTCGGCCTGAACATTGGGTGTTCGAGGTTCGGCCGAATTTTGAACTTTTTGCCCAAAAAGTTCGGAATTCGGCAACCAGAACCGCCCAAAATGCAATGCTTCAGGAAATGGGCTTTAAAAGCCCGTGATTGGACCAGAACCATTAGCAAAAGCCAATTGAGGGGGCAGGAGAATGCTAGGAATGTGATTGGAGTGACTAGGGGGTCCCTAGACCAATCATTAGTGAACACGCCCCCCAGTATATAAGATCGCCCCCGCCATATTCCTAGCATTGTTATACTGGACATGGAAGAGAGTGGAAGCAGTTCTGTTAGTTTTACTTTAAAAGTGTCATTTAGCTATTTATTAGTGCGAGGAAAGGGATATCTAGTGTAGTTAGAGTGCTCCTTTACACTTAAGTTAGCTTCAAAAATTTAGTTTCTGTAGGGAAAGTGTTAATTGTAAAGGGACCGTAGTGTAGTGTAGGGTTAACTGGCAGTGACTGCTATGGCAGGGTGACAAAACCCTTCCATAGCAGGGTGACCGCTATAGAGAAATGATCATTTCTCTGAATTGCTTCGGCACACCCATATGGCTTCTCACCAGCCAAACATTTTTTATGCTGCAGGGGCTGCCACTGCCAGTGCTTTTTTGAGGACATGTTTGATGTCAGACATGACATCTGAACATGTGTATAGGGGGTATATATACACATATATGTCTGTATATATACCCCTAGACATATATAGGTGTGATAGTAGCAGAAATAAATGCTTGCGCTAATGAAATCATTTACAGTAATATATTTCTGCTACTATCACACCTATATATGGCTAGGTGTCTATATACATATAATTATGTGTGTATATATACCACTATACACAAGTTCAGATGTTTTGCCTGCCTCAAAAGAACCCAAAAAAATGCCAAAAAAAAACGCTAGCGTCAAAAAAAAAAAAATGCCCAGGTGTGTTTTTGCTGGCATTTTTTGGGGGGTTTTGGAGGCAGGCAAAACATCTGAACTTGTGTATAGTGGTGTATATACACACATCCATATATTTATATACACACCTAGACATATATAGGTGTGATAGTAGCAGAAATATATGCTTGCGCTAATGAAATCATTTACAGTAATATATTTCTGCTACTATCACACCTATATATGGCTAGGTGTCTATATACATATAATTATGTGTGTATATATACCACTATACACAAGTTCAGATGTTTTGCCTGCCTCAAAAGAACCCAAAAAAATGCCAAAAAAACGCTAACGTCAAAAAAAATGCCCAGGTGTGTTTTTGCTGGCATTTTTTGGGGTTTTTTGGAGGCAGGCAAAACATCTGAACTTGTGCACAGTACCACTATACACAAGTTCAGATGTTTTTCCTGACTGCAAAGAACCCAAAAAAATGCCTGCTTTGAAACCGGCAAGGTGTGAAAACCGAGGAGAGAAGCTAACCCCCTCAGCTGAAAGTTTTCTAATACATACAATCCTTTTTTTTTCTGGTTCTGGACATGCTACAGAGCTGAAACTTCACATGTACACCTTTTAGACCCCCCAGACACAAAATCACACAAAAAAAGTTCTTAAAAATTGTCATTTTTGATGAAAAAGCCAATTATTGAAAAAATTAAAAAAAAGAGAGATTTTTTGATTTTTACTTTGGATTTAGTATCTGGGGGGTCTAAAAAGTGTACATGTGAAGTTTCAGCTCTGTAGCATGTCCAGAACCATAAAAAAAAAAAAGATTGTTTGTATTAGAAAACTTTCAGCTCAGGGGGTTGGCTTCGCTGCTGTAACACCTTGCCGGTTTAATAGAAGGCATTTTTTTGGGTTCTTTGCAGTCAGGAAAAACATCTGAACTTGTGTATAGTGGTACTGTGCACAAGTTCTGATGTTTTGCCTGCCTCCAAAAACGCCCAAAAAATGCCAGCAAAAACACACCTGGGCATTTTTTTTTTTTTTTTACGCTAACGTTTTTTTGGCATTTTTTGGGGTTCTTTTGAGGCAGGCAAAACATCTGAACTTGTGTATAGTGGTGTATATACACACATACATATATTTATATACACACCTAGACATATATAGGTGTGATAGCAGCAGAAATATATGCTTGCGCTAATGAAATCATTTACAGTAATATATTTCTGCTACTATCACACCTATATATGTCTAGGTGTGTATATAAATATATGTATGTGTGTATATACACCACTGTACACAAGTTCAGATGTTTTGCCTGCCTCAAAAGAACCCCAAAAATGCCAAAAAAAAACGCCAGCGTCAAAAAAAAAATGCCCAGGTGTGTTTTTGCTGGCATTTTTTGGGCGTTTTTGGAGGCAGGCAAAACATCAGAACTTGTGCACAGTACCACTATACACAAGTTCAGATGTTTTTCCTGACTGCAAAGAACCCAAAAAAATGCCTTCTATTAAACCGGCAAGGTGTTACAGCAGCGAAGCCAACCCCCTGAGCTGAAAGTTTTCTAATACAAACAATCTTTTTTTTATGGTTCTGGACATGCTACAGAGCTGAAACTTCACATGTACACTTTTTAGACCCCCCAGATACTAAATCCAAAGTAAAAATCAAAAAATCTCTCTTTTTTTTAATTTTTTCAATAATTGGCTTTTTCATCAAAAATGACAATTTTTAAGAACTTTTTTTGTGTGATTTTGTGTCTGGGGGGTCTAAAAGGTGTACCTGTGAAGTTTCAGCTCTGTAGCATGTCCAGAACCAGAAAAAAAAAAGGATTGTATGTATTAGAAAACTTTCAGCTGAGGGGGTTAGCTTCTCTCCTCGGTTTTCACACCTTGCCGGTTTCAAAGCAGGCATTTTTTTGGGTTCTTTTGAGGCAGGCAAAACATCTGAACTTGTGTATAGTGGTATATATACACACATAATTATATGTATATAGACACCTAGCCATATATAGGTGTGATAGTAGCAGAAATATATTACTGTAAATGATTTCATTAGCGCAAGCATATATTTCTGCTACTATCACACCTATATATGTCTAGGTGTGTACATAAATATATGGATGTGTGTATATACACCACTATACACAAGTTCAGATGTTTTGCCTGCCTCCAAAACCCCCCAAAAAATGCCAGCAAAAACACACCTGGGCATTTTTTTTTTTTTGACGCTAGCGTTTTTTTTTGGCATTTTTTTGGGTTCTTTTGAGGCAGGCAAAACATCTGAACTTGTGTATAGTGGTATATATACACACATAATTATATGTATATAGACACCTAGCCATATATAGGTGTGATAGTAGCAGAAATATATTACTGTAAATGATTTCATTAGCGCAAGCATTTATTTCTGCTACTATCACACCTATATATGTCTAGGGGTATATATACAGACATATATGTGTATATATACCCCCTATACACATGTTCAGATGTCATGTCTGACATCAAACATGTCCTCAAAAAAGCACTGGCAGTGGCAGCCCCTGCAGCATAAAAAATGTTTGGCTGGTGAGAAGCCATATGGGTGTGCCGAAGCAATTCAGAGAAATGATCATTTCTCTATAGCGGTCACCCTGCTATGGAAGGGTTTTGTCACCCTGCCATAGCAGTCACTGCCAGTTAACCCTACACTAGACTACGGTCCCCTTACACTTAACACTTTCCCTACAGAAACTAAATTTTTGAAGCTAACTTAAGTGTAAAGGAGCACTCTAACTACACTAGATATCCCTTTCCTCACACTAATAAATAAAAATCAAAAAATCTCTTTTTTTTTTTTTAATTTTTCAATAATTGGCTTTTTTATCAAAAATGACAATTTTTAAGAACTTTTTTTGTGCAATTAATAGTTAATGGGGCATGACCCAGAACCCTAGGCACTTTTTAGGGGCATTTATTGGGTTTTAGGGCTTAAAAATTGTGTTTTCGGGTCCCATTGATTTCAATGGGGTTCTGAAATCCGAACCGAACTTTTGGGAAATTCGGGTGTTCTGGTCGAACCGAACTTTTCAAAAGTTCGATCATCCCTTCTAGTGTGTGCCAATCTTTAGCCTCAAGAAATTTGGAGTGAGATTTGGGTGTGTCACTACTGTTCTGCTCACAGTTCTCCTTGCTGGAGAACAAGCTGTATCTGAGGACCAGCAATACTAAGATCTCACTACTTCTGCTTAATTAATTCCACTGATGTCTGTCCTGCTGTTTATTTTATTATAACTTCACAATTGCAGTGGCATAAAACGATGGCTTCTGTGAAGTAGGGCTTGGGAACCAGGACAAAGTGTAACTGGACAGGTTTTGGTGAAGTGGGTTAAAAGAAACCAAAAACCTCTCCATTAAACCAGTGTGAAGTACAGTACATTCTTCTTAAAACAGTACATATCTGCCTTTAACCCCACCTCACCATAACACTTGTAAGGATGGGACATGCCTGACATTACCTTTCCACAGAACCTGCCAATTGGTGAATTTTCAATTTGTGTGATTCTTAAGACCCACACATTGGTGTGTGAGTATTATGACCTTATAATAGGGATTGTAAAGTAACTTTTATTCATACATAGTTTTTCTCTACAGATATATTTGGATCTCATTATCTCCTGAAGAAGTGAACATTGCTTCACGAAACATGTTGATATTAACTGCTTGCCGACCGCCGCAAGTACATTTACTGCGGCAGTCAGCCCCTCCTGGGCAAAGCAACGTAGTACTACGTTGCTCACCCAGGAGCCTGTAGGGGGCGAGTGCGCGCCGCCGGAGGAGCGTTTCCGCCCCCGCTTGTTTACGGCTATCCCCACGCGAGTGACCGGCGGCTCCGATGTTCACCGGTCACTCGCGATCTCCCGCTGGAGAGGGAGAAAGGCAGGCGGCTAATGTAAACAAAGCCGCCTGTCATTCTCCCTGGTGTAACAGCAGAGACTATACGATCCTGCTATGTAGGATCGTATGTCTCTGTGGTTACATCAAAAGCCACGCCCCTTGAGAGTTAGAAGCATGCCCCTAGGGACACACTTAACCCCTGGATCTCTAATAAAGTTAACCCCTTCCCTGCCAGTGTCATTTTTAAAGTAACAGTGAATATGTATAGCACTGATTACTGTAGTAATGTCACTGGTACCCCCAAAAGTGTCAAAAATGTTAGTCAGGGGTTCGATCTGTCCGCCGCAATGTCGCAGTCCCGTAAAAAAAATTGTGGATCGCCGCCATTACTAGTTAAAAAAAAACAATAAATGACAAATAATGACATAAATCTTTCCCTTAGTTAGTAAACGCAATAACTTTTGCGCAGACCAATCAAAATACGCTTATTGCGATTTTTTTTACCAAAAATATGTAGCAGAAAACAAATTGGCCTAAAATGTTAAAAAATTTTGATTTTTACATTTTTTGGGGGGGAATTTCATATAAAAAATGTGAAAAAATATTGTTATTTTTTCAAAATTGACGCTCTTTTTTTGTTTATAGCGCAAAAAATAAAAATCACACAGGTGATCAAATACCACCAAAAGAAAGCCCTGTTTGTGGACAAAAAGGACGGCAATTTAATTTGGGAAAAGCGTCGCACGACTGCGCAATTGTCCGTTAAAGTCACGCAGTGCCAAATCGCAAAATAGGCCCTGGTCTTTGAGCAGCCAAATCCTCTGGGGCTTAACTGGTTAATATCAGTACTTGTTAACGGTTTGGTTGTGAAAATACTGTCTTCATGTGTAACATACACCTCTGTTTACATTTTTTACCTTTAAAATGTATGGTTACTGTATATGTACTTTGCACTTTGTTTTTAACCTCAGTAAGAAATAAAAGATGTGAATTTTCTATAATGTGGTATTCATTTTGTGGCACAGCTCAAAAAGTCCCATGGGCAGCCTTTCATTTATAGAAATTTCCTGTTTCAAGGGACTAGAGTTCCATCTACATCTTTGCACTTTGGCCATCCATATTTTCTATTATCACCATAACTCTTCCCCATCATTTGTCTGTTTATGACTTTAAAGCTTGACATTTTGAATTTGTCAACTTGAAATTTCAGTTTAGAAGTCAAGTGCAAAAAGTTCATATTCTGACTTTGTTTACTACAAGGCCCCTGGGCTGTTCTGTACGTTCTTGTGTTTCAGATGTAACAAAATATTTTATTCATTCCATGTCCTATATTTATATTTGTCAACCTCAGCTCCTTAGTCTTGGTTGGAAGCAACATGCATAAACAAGCTGAAGTGTGGGGCCAAGACTATGCTTGAGGTCAATGACCAGAGATATGATTCCGAAAGTTCTCACATGTGGCTGTCATGATACTTTGCAGCTTTCCTGCTACTTTCTCAAAGCAGAATAAGGACATTTTACAATACCTATACAAATATTAGGCATACTTATCCCCCCATTCCCCAATATCATTCAGCAATCAGTTTTTTACACTTGTTTCTATTTCCCCCTCCTAACATTTCGTGCAGAGCAATGTCCAAGGGAGGATGTAGTTATGCAGTTATATGCACAAGCACTGTGAAAGCTTTACCTAACCGCTGATGTTTAAAAATGTTAAAAAAACACAAATAAAGATTGATTCTTCTCCAAAATTCATATTTAAAAAATGGGTGGATTTCTGTGCAACTATTAGTGAAAAAATGACTTTATAATTTGTTATTTGAAATAAACAAGGGGAAGCTGCACACATTGACCTATAGAAAATCCAAAAAAGTACTGTATATGTGTAGTGCTTAACCCAATTGGTTACGTGAATAAATTGTGCCAAGTAATATCAACCTGTGATGCTCAAAAAATGAATAAATGAATAGAAATAAATAAAGGAATTAATAAATAAATGAATATTGTGAAATATAGGTCCTTTAAGTCCACTTGGACAGTCCCAGTAGATGTGCCAAATAAATCCAATGTGAATGGACTATTGATAAGAAGAAGTCTCAGCGCATGAATACCTCTCCGTTACTGAATGGAAACACTTAAGGATATATCCCAAAAAGCTGCTTACCAGACATAAATGGTCATCCAGTTTAATGGATAGACCTCAGCACTCTTAATTGAAAATGAAGAGATCCACCAGGTGTAATTCAATACGGCATGTAGTATAGGACATTCAATATCGGATGCTCAGAGACCATATGTGAGAAAAAAGGTTCAAGGACATAGCGTGATACCGTACACACAATCACATGAGACAAAGACAAAGTTTTGCACTCACATGTAAAACGTCATTAATGAACATATATCCCATGCAAAAAACGAAAATCAGGAAAAGGAATCACAAATCCCAGCAGACAAACACCTCTCCGTTGATAAGTGTGGAAGATGGAAGACACCTGTGGATAGATAACCAAACATCCAAAAGAGACTGCTTACCAAATGTATATGGTCACTCAATTGAATGGATAGACCTCAGCAAGCTTATTTCTCAACAGGGGGATCTGCCAGGTGTAGTTCAATGTAGCATATAATATGAAGGCACTCAATGTTGAAAGCTGTTAAGCACCTTGTAAGCTGCATCAAGGTTCCCATTCTGCACCATCACCGTACAGACAATAAATCTCAGATGGTTTGCCATGGCATGAATCTTACCAGACTTTAAACACCATGATTTTGTAGAAGTCCCACTTCTGCCACTGAAACTAACCAACACTGCTCAGCCAATCTTCAACACATCCTCTCCATCCACTTAAAGCAGAACTAAACCCTTCTATCCTTTACAGCCAAGGAAGCTCCCATTTTAGCCTCTGTTTGAGCTACAGTTTTCATGGGGCTGTACATGTGATCAGTTTTGACACCAACAAATTTAAAAGGCTTGACAGCTCAGTTGAGAGCACAAGCAACTGTGACAGTTATCTTTCACAGCATGCCTTGAATATAACTGTTTTGGGAAACAGTTACATTGATGGCATTAGTACTGTTTTGACTCTACCACCACTGCCAAATTGCCTAAAGCTACTGGCCAGCACCATAGCTCTTACTCAGCTCTGCAATGCTTGCAGTACTCCTCTTCAAAGGAAATTCTGGGGCTGTGTTTTAGAACTAACCTTTTCAACCATACCTTTCTTGTCCTTGAGGACCTCCTTTTGAACAACAAAAATAACATCAAACTACCATGACCTTTCAGGGCTTGGTATTATAGAAGAAATGATTTTCACCAGTATACAATAGCAAATTTTGGCTGCCATAGAAAGAGGCAGAGTAAAGGCCTTTATGCAAGGTATTTGTGCTTGTATCGATGGGCAAATGCAGTGTCCTTTCCGGCGCATTCTGCTTGCATTTGAAATTAGTTTTAGACATTTCTGAAATCATTCAGAATGTATTCACTGAGGCATTTTTCCTGCTGTTAAAGGAGATGTACAGACAGCCAAAGCTCATTTGGCTGTACATCTCCTATGGATCACAGGAGTGCAGTTCAATCTGCATTCCTGTGACCCATTTTCAGCAGAGAGCAATCTGAAGTCCGCTCTCTGCTGACATCACAGAAGTCGGTCCAGGTACTGCATCATCACGACCACAGAGTTGGGATCTGCACGGTCCCTGGACCAACACCCGGCTCAGCCTCCCAGTGAGCCACTGAGAGCCTGAACCGACCGCTCCTCGTCCCTCCACAGCCTAGTGCTCCAGTGAGCAAGGAGGGGGGTAGGGCAGAGAGCTGATAACTGACAGTCAGCAGCTCTCTGCTCGTGGAGCTGTCAGAACTGAGCGAACAATGGTGTTCGATCGCTCGGTTCTCAGTGTAAAGGCATCGGGGGACAGATGCAGCATCCACCTAGGTAAGCATAATGAGGGAAAAAATTGAATCATATATTTCTTTAACTTCCTTTTGACCTGTGTTTGGCCTCCTTCTAGCTTGCATCCATCTGCTTCAAACTGCTTTTGTATTCCTGTTGATGTTAGGATTGAGTTCACCTGCTGGTGGCACTGTGCTGCTCTGTGCTGATTGCTGCAGTTCCAGTGTCCACCAGCAGGTGTCTCCCAGAAGCCAGTTGGCTGCTATGATTACTTACACCTGTGTTCAGCTGCCTGGTGGCTATTTAAGGTTGCTCCTCCCTTTCCCAAGTGTGTCACTATTTTGATTGCCTCCTTGCTTTCAGAGCCTAGTTTCTGTGATCTTGATACATATCCTGATATATCCTGTACCCCTCTGCCTTGCTTTTGTTCTCTACCCTAGTACCTGGCCTTGTTTCCCCTCTTCCCTGTATTTCCTGTTACCCTTGTTCCTAAATATTTCTAGGTAGTCAGATTGTTAGGTTCAGTAGTTATTTTTGTCTTGTTTGCTGGAGTTACCTATGTTCACTGTTTGCTGTGTATTGTATATACTTTCTTGAAGGCTATCTACATTGTATTTGTCTCAGTTTCCATGTGTAGCTATGTGTCTGGTTTCCTTAGCTGTTGCTGAACTCTGACAGTTGACTTGTATGGAGAGAGAGGCAGTTTTGAGGTAATTTTTTTTTTTTTTCATTTTGGATAGAGGAAGCGAGGGTTAAAATGTGTGGGTTTTTTTGTGCCACCTGTGTCCTATTGGGGAGATTTCCTTTTACTTACTGTCCCATAGCCAAAACAGGAAGTTTTAGAAAGTCCACCTAAAGTCAAAAAATCCCTGGTTGTCACCAGCACTAGTATTTTCATTGGAAGATTAAGAGCTGGTTCACATTAGCGCGACTTGGCAGGCGGCTTGTCAGCCTGACAAGTCGCGCTCCCTCGCGGTCCATTGACCGCTACAGGACCCGTTCTAATAGGAGCGACACAAGTCGCTCCGACTTAGAAAAAGGGTCCTGTACTATTTCGGGGCGACCTCGGAGCGACTTGCATAGACTTCCATTATGTGAAGTCCCTGCAAGTCGCTCCGAAGTCGTGGTGCAATGTAATGCACAAGTCGCCCCTGAAGTAGTTGTGTCGCCTCAGTGTGAACCGGCTCTTACTCTCTAATACTGTTCTGGGGACAACCCAAAAGTTGGGATTTGTTTTAACTTCCATTCTCGGTGATAACAGTAACAAATAGAGTGGGGAATTTCCCTAATGGGTACACAGATAGCAATAAAAACCTGACAGGTGTTCTAATCTCTCTCTACTCCATCCAAAACTAAAAAAAAAAGTTTTGCCTTTAGTTACATTTTACCAGTGTCACCATTAATGATGACTTTCAAATAGGCTGACTATAGAGAACACTGTCAATTGGCAACAGTCAGATTGTTGGATAAGCTCTTTTTCACAAAACAAACAAATCTAGACACATAGAAGATTGACGGGAGAAGGAAGTTCAAGTGGTCCATCGAGTCTGCCCCATTTTTTTATTTATTTTATTATGTTATTTTTTTTTTTATTTTTTTTTTTTATCTGGACATGTATCTATGTTTGTCCCAAGCATGCTTGAATCTATTTTTTAGGCATTATTTATTTTAGGTATTATTTATTTTATTATTTTTTTACTGAGTAGCATTTACATGTATTTGTGGTGTGTTCACGTGGGTTTCAGGACGTGTATATTAAAAAAAAACAAAAAAAAAAAAAAAACAGCGTGTTGTACTTTTTTGAACTATGAAAACACAAAGGTGTAATATAGGCTCATTGAAATACATCTATTATTCTTGAATATGTGTTCATACTGCATTTAAAACTGCATTTGTCTGGTGTAAACTTACAAGACCTTAATTTTGAACTTGTAAACTAGTCTACCTAGTAAATCCTCAGTATATCTGCTAAAAAATATATATATATTTTTTTTAAAACCCCAAACTTCTCCTTTGATTCCTTTGATGCCTCTGAACATCAAGTATTTATCTACGGAGATATCAAAAATACAGGACAAAAAGATCCAACCATCTAGGTTGCTATCAATGCCTATCTGTCACAGTATGCCGTAATGATTTTTCATGCATCATCCCACAAGCGAGGATGATTACAACCCAGCCCCCAAAATGCTTGTAATGAGCATTAATCTTTGCCCATATATCGCAGGTTTAAACAATATATTTTATCTACACAGCCTTAGTAGTACGTTAAATATATTTTTTTTATTAGCATTATCTGTGCTGGAGACCTGGGATAATCATAATATGTCCTTACACAGAGATTAATGGATGTGCTTCCGGGCGATAATCTCTGGCTTGATCAGTTTTGAATTCCAGCCAAAGTTGTTCATTTTTTATGTATACTGAAATTCTAGCAGCACTTTGAAGAGATTCACAACAGGATAAAAGGGCAAATGTCTGCAAGAATGTATTACACTGTAATGTATGTGTCTTCTTTTTTCTTTCCTCTGCATAATACATCAGACGGAAGACGACTTCCAGGTCATATTTACATGCTGTAAAAAAAAAGAAAAAAACATTATCTCATTTATATTATGTGATTTAGGAAGAGCAGTAGTTATGATGTCATTGTATAATCTTAGATGTGATGTTAACAATGATTTTAAATAAGGGTCTTAAAGTCATATTTCAGCTTTTGGGCATAAACCCCCAATATTTTGTACCTTCACCTTTGTTTTTTTGTTTTTTTAAAGTTTAAAAAAAGCTCTACTCATTCTCTCCACACTCCAATGTTGCCTTCTGGTTTCTCTCCCATCTCTGGCTGCTGGGTTAAATGATGCCCGTTGTCATTTAACCCACTCCCTAGGACATAATGGATATGTCCCTAATAATAGGGTATGTCCTCATGTTGGTCTCAGCAGAAAATGCCACTGATGTCATAAAGTGAGTGCAGTTGCCTGCAGCAGTAAGGAATGCCCACATTCACTGCTGGAAAAGAAGGGGATTGGGTTATCACTTGACCGGTTTTAAGGAAATTTACTAAGGAAGTAAGGAAGCTGCCATTGCTGACCTTTCCTTTTAAAAATTACAGTGCACTCGCTGTCATGCTGATCCAGTAACTTCAGTACTTTCTGAGTTTAATGCTGCCCCAGCTGGGAGGGTTAGTGTTAATATGCTTGCCGGGTCTTTTTTGGTCAGTTTTCTTGGGTCCGACCCACTGACTTTATGCTTTATAAAAAGATTCAGGGGTACGGTCCAGAAAGAGAGATGTTGTTGACAGGAGGAAGCACAAAACACAGGACATGCTGCCATTACCGGAGTCCATCCACACAGCCTACTGCCGAAGCCAGAGCACCTATGGATAGAGAGCCTGCTACAGAGTACGGGACCACTGAGACCTACAAATTGCCCAAAGACATCAGTTCTGGAGCTCTTCCACAATGGACTTTATCTTATGCAGGTATGCTGGGGCACCCATCAAGCCTGAGTTAGGGGAATGTTAAGGAGAGACTGTGCACTTTGTTTGCACCACTCTTGCACCACTGAGACCTACAAATTGCCCAAAGACATCAGTTCTGGAGCTCTTCCACAATGGACTTTATCTTATGCAGGTATGCTGGGGCACCCATCAAGCCTGAGTTAGGTATCAGGGAATGTTAGGGAGAGACTGTGCACTTTGTTTGGTTTGCTGAAAATCTTCAGTAAAGTTTTTGAAACTTTGTTGTTGCCTGGTCTGAAGTTACTCAAGGGGTTTAATGCAAGTAACCGGCAGTTGGATCAATTAAACACATTGTGGTATGAAGCAGTACAAGAATGAATACATTGTGAAGATGCAAGTGGTTACCCTCCGTCATGAAGGTTTCCCATGCAACCTGTCATAAGCATGTACATGTGACAGATGGGATAGCCTCTTGCAGGAGGAGCTATTGTTGACTGTTCTCTCCATGAGCAGGTCTGTCTCCCATACCAACGGGAGCAGATCAGCACTGCAGAGGTCTACAGCCTGTGTGCAGGTGCAAAAAAAAAGATTTAAGTGAGTAAGCGCATAGAGCACATGCTAGGCCCACAACGGGGCCCCATTCTGTTACAGGGCGTGAGGTAGCAGACCTCGTCCTGGCTGGGGGAGGGCTCTCATGGCATAAGCTATACACAGCATAAGCCATACACAATAGTAGTTCCTGTCCACTGATGTTATACCTAGTGAGGGCTGCCTGTGTATGCTCTCTGTACTTTCACCTTCCCATTCTGTCCCAGCTTTACTAACTTGCTGCCTGCTGATTTTCCTTGCTTAGCACTATCCTATATCAATACGTGCAGGTGGCTGACTCAGTGAACGGCTGTACCTCAGCTTCTTGCTAAACTCTATAAATGCAACCTTTGGATTAGAGACTGTTAAGCTGATGGATGAGATTTGTGCTTTGCACCCTGGCTCTGTGCTCCATCACTGCATTCAACATTTTTTCCTAGTGGAGAACTTATTTACACTTGTATTGTGATTTACCAGAGTCCCCAGCTCAGTACTTCATTTTCAGTCCCTATCCTGAGAAACATCAGTCCTTACAGGGGGGTTACTATCCACCACCCCCTCAGTTTCCACCCTTTGCTGCCCAAATCAGTGTGTGCTTGGGATTATGCATGTGAGACCGGGCTGTGTGTTTTTATGTTTTTGACAATGTTGTCATATTGGGTTTTACTTTATGTGTGGTGAAGGAATGGTGACTTTTTTCATATTTTGTGATTAATATTTTTCAATAAACCTACATTTTTCAAGTTAGGTCAGCTGGTTTCTTTTTGGAGCCCCTTTGACCGGCACCCCCTTGTCCTTTCATCCCCATCTTCCCTTTCATCACCCTAGTATCTCTTCTTAGCTTGGTACGGTAGTCTTCCTTGGTACCTTGTATCCTATGTGTACCCCGAGTTCTTCCAGTGTGCGACTCTGACACACCTCCATTTTCTTGAATCACACTGCTCCTGCATCTGCTAGGACCGGTACCCTGGTACACCTGTTTAGTCATTCCTACTGTTTTGCTAGACTGCCTTTTCATTTGCTTATTTGAAGGTTTTCTCCAAAGGTTTTCTCCCCTGGACTTTTCAGCTTATTTTTTTTCTTATGTATTTTTCTTATGCATTTTGTAGATCCCTTTATTAATAGTGTCTTATCCCTTTTTAGTGATTGGACCCTGACACCTATTAACGGATTAATGGGCTAATTGAATATTCATGTTGTTAGGTGGGGTTTTGCTCACTATATAGTAAAGATTAAGGGCTAGCGCTGAGGATTATAATTACTCTGATAGCACAGTATAGTAAGCTGCTGCTGGTAAAAAAGGTGATGTGCCTTTAAAAGTGTATAGTGGAAAAATACCTGCGCTGCTTCACAGAGCAAACTAAAAAAATAAATATTGTGTATAGATTATATATATAGAGTGCTAGTGCTTAACTTAAAATACACGATACCTATATCATAAATACCAATCCATATACATTATAAACGTGAAGGTAATAAATATAAAATAAAATAAAATAAAATACATTTTTAATAATTTATTTTATTTTATTTTATATTTATTACCTTCACGTTTATAATGTATATGGATTGGTATTTATGATATAGGTATTGTGTATTTTAAGTTAAGCACTAGCACTCTATATATATAATCTATACACAATATTTATTTTTTTAGTTTGCTCTGTGAAGCAGCGCAGGTATTTGCTCACTATATATTGCGCTACCTTTTGTACATATTTGTTTTGAACAATGGCTGCAATGTGTTAACATCTGCTGTACTACAGGTCTTTTTATGGAATACCAATAAATAAAATATTTAAGAGCATGTATGGAGTTGCGTATCATCTTCTTCTACTTTATTCGTAAAGGTCACAGTTTCTGAGGGTGAGAGTAAACAGACTGCATTGCTTTTGAGCAGGCTGTATTTTTGAGGGATAGTAGAGCAAGTAGATTGCAGCTAAAAATAAGCAATTTTCTTTTTTTCCCCCCAAGAATGAATTGAGGCAATGTGCAGTATGTTAACAGATTAGCACTACATGCTGCTATATGTAGGCCCCACACCAAGCGGACTGCATCTTCCAAAAAAAAAAAAAAAAAAAGTTTTTGTTTAAATTTCCCACACAGAAGAGACTAACAATTTAATAAGAATAAAGAATAATACGAAAAACAGCTTTTTATACATTTATGAACAGACTGGTAGTTTTAAGTTAGAATGCAGGCAGATTGCATTTATAAAATAAATAAATATATATATGTATATATATATATATATATATATATATATATATATATATATATATATATATGCTAATTTAGCATGCAACATAGGGATACAGTGATTCCTTTCCTTGATACCAACATCCATCTATCTTTGGATGGAACACTGTATACATCCCTGTATCGCAAAGAAACAGCGGGGAATACCATCCTCCATTATCAAAGTGGCCACCCACGACCACTTGTGAGAAACATTCCATATTGCTAATACTTAAGAATTCGTCAAAACTGTAGTAGGGATGAGGACTTTGAGAGAGAAGCGTCGGCTTTGCAGACTCGTCTATTGCTGAGGGGTTATAGTAGGAAGGTCCTCAAAAAAGCGTATCAAAAGACCAGATCGCAAACCAGAGAGAACCTTATCTTTGCCCCCAAAAAATGTCAAACGCCACAAACCACCAAAACAACGTTTTGATAACAACGTTTAACGCCCACCACCAGGAAATCAGCTCAATTCTTTCGAAAAACTGGCACTTTTTAACTAATGATCCAGTTATTTCAAAATATATTCTATCTAGGCCCGAGTTAGTATTCAAAAAAGCAAGATCAATAGGTGATTCACTGGTCCATAGCCACTATTTGCCATTGGTTCCCCCACCTGGAACCTCTGACAGATTGGGGACCCACCGGTGTGGAATGTGTGACCAGTGTCCCTGGGTTAGGGAGGGCTTGACTCTTCCTCTGCCCAGGGGTGGGGTCTTGCGACCGAAAATCTCTGCGAACTGTCAAACAGAAGGCGTCGTGTACCTGGCCGAGTGCCGGTGTGGCGCCTTCTACATAGGGAAAACAAAGAGAAAATTTTGGCAAAGAATAAATGACCACCTGTATTATTTGGAGGCGGGACTTATATATACGCCCATTTGTAAACATGTTGGGTTAAATCATAGTTATGACCCCAACATGGTGTCATTTTCAGTTTTAGAGGTTATATGTAGGAATCCACGAGGTGGAAATACCGATAGGGTTATCCTACAAAAAGAAGCTAAGTGGATATTTAACCAACAAGCCACCAAATGGCCAGGGCTAAACACAGCTGTCTCATATAAGCCGTTTCTGTAGCTACACTTTACAATCTTTGTATGAGTACATGTGTCCGAACACATTTTATTTTCTCCCTTACAATTTTTCCCCTTCCTTTTCTGTTTCCCCATTATGTTTCCTACCCTTCTTTATGCCAATTGGCTAGATGAACTTGCATGTTCAACTAATATCTAACTCCTATTGACATTAACAACATGATCTATATTAGTGTATAAGTCAATTAGGTACTCCGTTTTTGTTGATTTTTTTTATTTCTTATTTGTGTAATATTGGTTGTTGTCCCTGATCAGGATGTTATTGTACATATGGGGCTTGTGATTATGTTTCCTTATTATTTTTCTTATGTGTTACAGGATTCGCGATGTTTGCTGCTACCACGTGGCCATGGATCTGTCTTTCTTCCCTTCCCAAAGTGGATTCGGGCGCCAAGCAGAGGAGGGGTCCTTCTTGGTTCCTGTTCCTCTCCCACTAACTCAGTGGGATTGTGCTCACTCAGACCGACGCTGCGGTATTTGCCCCCGCCTCGAGAGGAAGTGATGCATTAAGCGATGCGCCCGCACCGGAAGTGACGTTGGCGCTGGTTCCGGCATCTCACTTCCGGTGGGACCGGATCCATATATAGCGCACGAGGCGAGGACGCTGACAGCAGCGGCAATTGTGGCCGTTTTTGATCGGCGTCCGGACCTCTTGATTATGCGCATTGAAAGGCAAGGTATTGAATTTCAGAGTTTGCTCTTTGTCTCTATTCTCATTTCCTCTATCTTGGTTACTTTTCATCCTGGGGGGGGGGGGTTTCTCCACTATGATCTTGGTGTATATGGGACGGATATATTAGGAGCCCTCAAACAATTGTAGAGGGGAGCTCCAAGCTTACGGTGGCATCACACCATCGGATGTTTGTATGCTCATATATATGTCACCCCTGGGCTCAGTAAAGGACGGTTCACATTGGTGCATCAGTCCTGTTTTCTCACGGATTTGCACTTATGAATCTATAAGCTCCTTTGACCTTATCATCTTTTTGATATGATGTACATCTAAATAAATGTATTTATATTCCGTGGAACTGATTGAGCCATATCTGTTAGGTGCATATTGATATATACATACATATTATATATGAACATGAGGATACCTCCAATTATTGCTGGGCCACGTCCTGATGGTCTGGGATGCCATTTGTTTATTTACTTGTTCCTCTTTCACCATTTCTCTTTCTCTTCACTGGCTTGTTTCTATAGAGAGGCTATGTGATCTGCCTTTTACTTGTTCTTACATATGCTTCCCCCTTCTTTTCCCTCATCATAGGAGAACTCCCATTAAATGCTGGGTATCCCTTTACCTGTAGCTATCCGGCTAATGTACAATTGGACATGGGGGAATTTTTGGACCTGGTCCGATCCACTATGCCCCAATGGGCATTTTTTGACCCTGTTTCAAGGTCATAGTTGGGAAGGTCTACAGTCTTGGTCACGTGGTCGACAAAACATCGTGGACCCTATAAATTAATCATGCTTTTGAACTAGGTGAGCATGTTAAAAATTATAAGACATTTGAGGTGGTTTGTTTGAAGAATATTATTTTGTATGTGCAATAATTAATTGTATGCATCTTTTTATATGTTTTTCCTCACTTGTAGAGGTTACATAATTCAACCACATCAGGTTCCCGAAGAAGCCATTTTTTGTATATTGGCGAAACGCGTCGAACCGTATTGATTGCACAAACCATATGCCTGTTTGTATCTTCACATGTATCCAATCATATGATAATTAGGGATGATCGAACTTTTGAAAAGTTCGGTTCGACCAGAACAACCGAACTTCACGAAAGTTCGGTTCGGATTTCAGAACCCCATTGAAATCAATGGGACCCGAACTTCTGTAATCAAAAAACACCATTTTTAAGCCCTAAAACCCAATAAATGCCCCTAAAAAGTGCCTAGGGTTCTGGGTCATGCCCCAGGGACTATTAATCACACAAAAAAAAGTTCTTAAAAATTGTCGTTTTTGATAGATAGCCAATTATTGAAAAAAATTAAAAAAAAAAAAAAAAAAAAAGAGATTTCTTTGGATTTAGTGTCTGGGGGTTCTAAAAGGTGTACCTGTGAAGTTTCAGCTCTGTAGCATGTCCAGAACCAGAATTACAGCATACCAAACCTTCAAAAATGACTTTTTTGCTTAACCGCACCTTTCTTTTGCTCCTAATCAACGGCTCAGCCAATGTGTATGATGGGGACATAATGCAGTGCACTGGGAACAAGATTAGAGGTTTTTTTGGAAAAAGGTGCTGTCTCTTTAAATGTGCATATAATTAACGGGTGTATTTCCACAATGGGGCTTTTATTACCAAATGTTTCAAGAAGTCCAAAGATGTATGTAATTGCACTTTATTTCATGTAAAATGGTGTTTGGTGCACTTTAACTTGAAATCTCACAAGAAACAGACATATATGCACGGATACATTGAGGGTTAGGGGTAGGGGCCACAATGTAGTGCAGAGTGAACAAGATTAGAGATGTTTTGGATGAATACTGTTGTCTCTTGACTTTGAATAGAAGTAAAGGATGCTTAAAAATTGGGCATTTGGTGGTGCGGACGATGCCTTGACACCATATCCCTATGAAAGTGCTGGTAATGAAAGCAATAATTGCCTTTGTAAGGAAAAAAATTACAATGATATGCATCTGCGTGACAGGTGCGCAAAAATTGTTGTTTGGGTGTTGGCGGAGCCATACCACTGTAAGCCCAAAGAGCTGGTGTTGAAGAAGGCGTAAAAATTATGAAGGTGTGCACCTGTGGAACAGGTGCGCAAACATGGTAGTTTTGGTGTTGGCGGAGCCTCCCCACCATAACCCCAAAGAGCTGGCTTTGAAGGAGGCCCAAAAATTGTAAAGGTGTGCACCTGTGGAACAGGTTCGCAAACATGGTAGTTTTTGTTTAGCATAGCCTCCCCACCTTAACCCCAAAGAGCTGGTGTTGAAGGAGGCCCAAAAATTGTAAAGGTGTGCACCTGTGGAACAGGTGCGCAAACATTGTAGTTTTTGTTTTAGCATAGCCTCCCCACCTTAACCCCAAAGAGCTGGCGTTGAAGGAGGCCCAAAAATTGTAAAGGTGTGCACCTGTGGAACAGGTGCGCAAACATTGTAGTTTTTGTTTTAGCATAGCCTCCCCACCTTAACCCCAAAGAGCTGGTGTTGAAGGAGGCCCAAAAATTGTAAAGGTGTGCACCTGTGGAACAGGTGCGCAAACATTGTCGTTTTTGTTTTAGCATAGCCTCCCCACCTTAACCCCAAAGAGCTGGTGTTGAAGGAGGCCCAAAAATTGTAAAGGTGTGCACCTGTGGAACAGGTGCGCAAACATTGTAGTTTTTGTTTTAGCATAGTCTCCCCACCTTAACCCCAAAGAGCTGGTGTTGAAGGAGGCCCAAAAATTGTAAAGGTGTGCACCTGTGGAACAGGTGCGCAAACATTGTCGTTTTTGTTTTAGCATAGCCTCCCCACCTTAACCCCAAAGAGCTGGTGTTGAAGGAGGCCCAAAAATTGTAAAGGTGTGCACCTGTGGAACAGGTGCGCAAACATTGTCGTTTTTGTTTTAGCATAGCCTCCCCACCTTAACCCCAAAGAGCTGGTGTTGAAGGAGGCCCAAAAATTGTAAAGGTGTGCACCTGTGGAACAGGTGCGCAAACATTGTCGTTTTTGTTTTAGCATAGCCTCCCCACCTTAACCCCAAAGAGCTGGTGTTGAAGGAGGCCCAAAAATTGTAAAGGTGTGCACCTGTGGAACAGGTGCGCAAACATTGTCGTTTTTGTTTTAGCAAAGCCTCCCCACCTTAACCCCAAAGAGCTGGTGTTGAAGGAGGCCCAAAAATTGTAAAGGTGTGCACCTGTGGAACAGGTGCGCAAACATTGTCGTTTTTGTTTTAGCATAGCCTCCCCACCTTAACCCCAAAGAGCTGGTGTTGAAGGAGGCCCAAAAATTGTAAAGGTGTGCACCTGTGGAACAGGTGCGCAAACATTGTCGTTTTTGTTTTAGCATAGCCTCCCCACCTTAACCCCAAAGAGCTGGTGTTGAAGGAGGCCAAAAAATTGTAAAGGTGTGCACCTGTGGAACAGGTGCGCAAACATTGTCGTTTTTGTTTTAGCATAGCCTCCCCACCTTAACCCCAAAGAGCTGGTGTTGAAGGAGGCCCAAAAATTGTAAAGGTGTGCACCTGTGGAACAGGTGCGCAAACATTGTCGTTTTTGTTTTAGCAAAGCCTCCCCACCTTAACCCCAAAGAGCTGGTGTTGAAGGAGGCCCAAAAATTGTAAAGGTGTGCACCTGTGGAACAGGTGCGCAAACATTGTCGTTTTTGTTTTAGCATAGCCTCCCCACCTTAACCCCAAAGAGCTGGTGTTGAAGGAGGCCCAAAAATTGTAAAGGTGTGCACCTGTGGAACAGGTGCGCAAACATTGTCGTTTTTGTTTTAGCATAGCCTCCCCACCTTAACCCCAAAGAGCTGGTGTTGAAGGAGGCCCAAAAATTGTAAAGGTGTGCACCTGTGGAACAGGTGCGCAAACATTGTCGTTTTTGTTTTAGCAAAGCCTCCCCACCTTAACCCCAAAGAGCTGGTGTTGAAGGAGGCCCAAAAATTGTAAAGGTGTGCACCTGTGGAACAGGTGCGCAAACATTGTCGTTTTTGTTTTAGCATAGCCTCCCCACCTTAACCCCAAAGAGCTGGTGTTGAAGGAGGCCCAAAAATTGTAAAGGTGTGCACCTGTGGAACAGGTGCGCAAACATTGTCGTTTTTGTTTTAGCATAGCTTCCCTACCTTAACCCCAAAGAGCTGGTGTTGAAGGAGGCCCAAAAATTGTAAAGGTGTGCACCTGTGGAACAGGTGCGCAAACATTGTCGTTTTTGTTTTAGCATAGCCTCCCCACCTTAACCCCAAAGAGCTGGTGTTGAAGGAGGCCCAAAAATTGTAAAGGTGTGCACCTGTGGAACAGGTGCGCAAACATTGTCGTTTTTGTCATAACCAAAATGAGGTTCTGTGAACGTAAAGAGAATGAGAGGAGGGTTTGAGGGTGGCACCATGGTCCAGGCTTAAACTGAGGCTCAACTGCCACATCACAACGATAGCCTAGTCTACAAGGTCTGCATCAGGTGCATCAAAGCTTGATATCCACGACTGATTCATCTTAATGAATGTCAAACGGTCGACTGAGTCGGTGGAGAGTCTAGTTCGATGGTCTGTGACGAATCCTCCTGCTGCGCTGAATGCCCGTTCCGATAGGACACTGGAAGCAGGGCAGGCCAACAACTCCATGGCATACTGGGCCAGTTCTGGCCAGTGGTCTAATCTTAAGACCCAGTATGCCAGTGGATCGGATTCGTCACATGAAAAGCCCTCTGTGTCACTTTGTGCCCTCACGTAATCGTCCACCATGTGATGCAGACGGTGTCGATGCGATGTGGCAGCTGAGAGGCCTGGGCGGTGAGGACTAAAAAAAGACCGAAAGGCATCCGTCAACCGCACGCCTTCTCCAATGCTCCTCTCGTGACCACCAGTAGAATCCATGGTAGGTTGTCCCCGCCCCTGCACCCTACGGGAGTCGGGGAACATGTTCACCAGATTCCTCTTGAGACTGTCCTCAAGGGATTTGATCCTGTGGACTCTATGGGTGGATGGGAAAAGCTCCGAGACTTTACACTTGTACCGGGGGTCAAGTAGGGTGGCCAACCAATAGTGGTTAGTCTCTTTAATGGCCTTGATTCTGGGGTCCTTTCGCAGGCTCTGGAGCATGATGTTTCCCATGCGTCGCAAATTAGCGAAGGCCTGAGAAGCTGACTCCTCGGGGTCACTCATAACGACATTATCTTCAACGGGCTCCTCCTCCTCCTCCCAGCCACGTACTACTCCAAAGTGTCCCGAGGGAGTCAAACTAGGCCTTGCAGATTGCCGCATGTCTTCCTCCTCCTCCTCCTCAAACCCTGCAAAAGTTCCCGCAGAATCGTCCTCCTCCTCCTCTTCCACCCCTGGATCCTGCTCGGGCCTCTGGGAGCTAGGCATAATGGGGTCAGGATTCTCAGGATAAAGGGGGCCTTGAGAGGCAAGGAAGTCCTCCTCTTCCTCCTGCTGCTCTGCCTCCAGTGCCCTGTCCATAATGCCACGCAGAGTGTGCTCCAACAAAAACAGTACCGGTAGGGTGTCACTGATGCATGCGCTGTCCCGGCTGACCATCCTTGTGGCCTCCTCAAATGGCGAGAGGACAGCGCATGCATCCTTAATCAAAAGCCACTGCCGTGGTGAAAAGAAGCCCAGGCGCGCAGAGCCAGTGCTGGTGCCGTACTCGCATAGGTATTCATTGAGGGCCCTCTGCTGCTTGTACAGGCGCTGCAGCATAGCCAAGGTGGAGTTCCAGTGGGTGGGCATGTCACAGATGAGGCGGTGTACCGGCAGGTGAAACTCGCGCTGCACTTCGGCCAAATGTGCAGTGGCACTGTACGACCGCTTGAAGTGACTGCACACCCTTCTTGCCATCCTTAGCACATCCTGCATTCCCGGGTACGAGTTCAAAAACCGCTGTACCACGAGATTCAGGACATGCGCCAGGCATGGCACATGGGTTAACTTTCCCTGACGAAGGGCGGCCAGGAGGTTTGACCCATTATCAGTAACCACCATCCCTGGCTGCAGCTGGCGTGGTGTCAACCACCTCTGGGCCTGTGCCTGCAGAGCCCCAAGAATCTGAGGGGCAGTGTGCTGCCTGTCCCCTAGACACACAAGCTGCAGCACTGCGTGACACCTTTTGGCCTGAGACATAGAATAGCCCTTTGAACGTTTACGTGGTACCTCATCATATTCAAAGGACCATTCTGCAGAGGAGGGCATGGAGGAGGTAGAGGAGGAGGAGCAGGAGGGGGTAGAAGTGATCGATCTACCCGGATCAGCGACACCACCAGCTGTTTGCAGACGTGGGGGCAACACTGGCTGCAGCACCGAGCCCTGGCTACAATCCCTTCCACTGGCAAGCAGTGTCACCCAGTGAGCAGTGACAGAAATGTACCGTCCCTGCCCATGTTTGCTTGACCAAGTGTCAGCCGTCAAGTGTATCTTACGGCTGACTGACTTGGCCAGGGACGACACTACATTGCCTTCCACATGTTGGTATAGGGATGGCAGGGCCTTACGGGAAAAGTAATGCCGACTTGGCACCTGCCACTGTGGAACTGCACATTTTGCGAAGTCACGGAAGGGAGCAGACTCTACCAGGTTAAATGGTAATAGTTGCAGAGCCAGTAGTTTAGCCAAACTACTGTTTAGACGCTGGGCATGTGGGTGGCGGGGAGTATACATTTTTTTTTGTTCCAGCATGTGTGGAATCGAAATTTGGCATCTAGATGTTACAGCTGGTGGTGTGCTGGAGGTAGATGCGACACTGCCTGCTATATCATCATCCCTGCCAGTGGAGGCTGCCAACAGGTGACGAGTGACTATAGCAGGGCCAGGAACAGACTGATGTGCAGGTGGAGCAGGTGGAGCAGATGGAGCATGAGGAGGAGCGCGAGGAGAACTAGGAGGCCGACTGACCAATCTTTGGCCCTTTTGTGGGTTCTTTAAATGCTCCTGCCAATGGGCCGAGTGGTGGGTTGTCAAATGCCTGTTTAGGCAGCTTGTACCCAGGTGGTTGACATTTTTGCCACGTTTTATACCCTTCTTACAAATCTTGCAGATCGCAACTGTTTTATCTGCATGGGATGTCTCAAAAAAGGCCCAGCAAGATGAGGTGTGTATAGTGACCCGGGAGACAACAGGTGCGGCCTTAGATGGAGTAGGCCGTCTGCTCTCCCCTCTTGCTTGCTCTGCCTCCTCCTCAACCTCAGACCCAACATCTGACTCCATCAAAGACTGAGCATCAGGCCTGGCCTGGGAGACAACAGGTGCGGCCTTAGATGGAGCGGGCCGTCTGCTCTCCCCTCTTGTTTGCTCTGCCTCCTCCTCAACCTCAGACCCAACATCTGATTCTATCAAAGACTGAGCATCAGGCCTGGCCTGGGAGACAACAGGTGCGGCCTTAGATGGAGCGGGCCGTCTGCTCTCCCCTCTTGTTTGCTCTGCCTCCTCCTCAAACTCAGACCCAACATCAGACTCCATAAAGGACTGAGCATCAGGCTGGAGTAGATGGCCGACACTGTGGTCAAACAGCTCAGCTGACTCCTCTGCCATGTCTGAAATTGGGTCTAAGGGAGGACATGAGGTGGACATGGACTCATCTGTATTTGTTCTGACAACTGCAGAAGACTGACCACTTTTCTCTGCCTGGGTCACTGTAGTTGCAGATGATGCCGATGATGAGGGTTTGTTCATATAGTCCACCACCTCCTGTACATACTGTGGACGTATAGCTTGGCCACTGCCGGAGAACAATCCAAATGGTGGCCTGGCTGAGGACTGACCACCACGTCCACCCCTGCCTCTAGACACCCTAGAAGCTGTGCCCCTTTCCGCAGCAGGGCCACGTATGCCTTTTCTTGGTCTACCAGGCATATTTCTCACTGATGCGTTGGCAACTGTGTGCGGTGAAAAACGCACACTGCTATGCGACCCACAGTTGTCGCTGGATACAGCACAGCAGATGTGTCACGCACAGTAGCAAAGCCTTTTGCACAGTGGACCTAACGCTTTGAACAACAGGCGTTAGGTTGTCACTGATGCGTTGGCAACTGTGTGCGGTGAAAAACGCACACTGCTATGCGACCCACAGTTGTCGCTGGATACAGCACAGCAGTTGCGTGTCACGCACAGTTGCAAAGGCTTTTGTACAGTGCACCTAACGCTTTGAACAACAGGCGTTAAGTTGTCACTGTATTTTGCTGCCTAGCAAGCACGTATACCTGCTGTGATAGAGCAGCACTGTGCCACGTGCTCACTAAACAGAACCCTCACACTTTCCCTACAGAAACTAAATTTTCAAATCTAACTAATGTAGTACAAAGTTCCCTAACTACACTAGATATCCCTTTCCACTAAATAGAAAGCTCCATACAGCAGAAGACTGACACTGTCCCTTAAGTTTTTTTTTTTTTTTTTTGTAACTCTAAGAACCAGCACAATCGCTGTATCTAACTACACTGGCTGTAAGCTAAATACAATTCTGCTATATGGAGCTTTAGAACCACTCGATATATAGGAAATGTAGTGTAGCAAGCAGGAGTCAGACAGAACTGCTTCAACTCTCTTCAACAGGCTCTGGATAACTGTGCTAGGGGTTAGGCGGGGCCATCTTATATAGTGTGGGGCGTATTCACTCCTGATTGGCCTCTGGTCCCCGTAGTCACTCCAATCACGTTCCTAGGAGACTCCTGCCCCCTCATTGGCTTTTGCAGACGTTTCTGGGCCAATCACGGGCTTTTAAAGCCCAGTTCCTGTCCCAGTGCATTTTGGGCGGTTCTGGTGGCCGAATACCGAACTTTTGCCGCAAAAAGTTCGGTATTCGGCCGAATATCGAACATCCAATGTTCGGGTCGAACCGATGGTCGACCCGAACCGTTCGATCATCCCTAATGATAATTACTGCTGTATCTATTTGTATCTTTCATCAATAAACTTTATATTTTTTATACACCGTTGTTATGGTTCAAACATTTTATTGGAGAACAAAGTAAACAGGTAACAACAATTGGTAAACAGAGTGACAAGATAAGTACAAGCCAGATGCGCTCACAAAATAATGCTTACAATAACCATGGGTCAAACTTAGAAGTAGGTAGATAAGAGGCAACCAGGGGGGCTGTGGCCAGGACTCTGCAACCGGCGTAGCCAACCCATAGGCACGCCATAAAGGGAACACTCTGTGCCCAGGTGGGGAGGCGCGGCCAAGCAGCAGGCGAAGCAAGGGTGAACAAAGCCCAGTAGCTCGGTAGTACGTGAGAAGGGATAAATGTGTGCGATAATCCACATGGTAATGCAATAGACGGGGGAAACAGAGGATACAATAAGTAAAACCAGGAAAAGCAGGCCAAACCAGGGAGCCTGCAGGGTGCACTCTGTAGTTCTTGACAGGCTCAAACAGGTGTGTTGTTGGTGCCAGAACAAATCACGTGGGGAGGCGGAGAAGGAAAAAAGGGGAGGGGGAGAAGGGAGGTTTGCCGGGGGGGGGGGGCAATGAACAGGGAGTAGTAGCCAGTAAGCCTCAGGTTAATATCAAGGCAGTAGGAGGGAGGTATCAAAATTGGATGGAAGAAAATTGTCAACCCAAGGTTGCCAAAGTCTACTGTACTTGTCTATTTTATCTATTAGAACCGCCTCAATTTTGGTACACCGTTGTTATGCTCACCAATGCTATACCTGTCCATTAAAATCCTTTTACTTTGGTAGTCCACATGGGGATTGGTCCCATACCCAGTGAGATATACCTCCCACTTTATTTATATTAATCATGGATGCGGACAAGGGTTTAGCAGTTCTTTCTTTGGCTGCAGCTGTACATTTTCTATATTTATATATGCTATTTTTATTTGACATTTAAAAACAGAAAAATGTCAGTGATTTTAGGTAAACCTTTTTTTGAATACACTGCTATTTCTGAGGGAGAGAACAGGTAGGCATCAATAAAAGTAAAATTGGACCAATTTATGATATAAAATCTTATTCTTCGGTAATGGGTGAATACTTTTAAGGCAGAGATTAGGCCTATTTCAGCCAAAAATATTGCCAAAAACATCATTGTTTTAAACACAGGTTTAAAAATTGCACACAATTGCAGAAGAGAATTTTATACTTTTTAAAGGGGGCATGGTAGAAGGCTTATTTGAAAGCAGCTTCTTTTGGCCAGAAATATGAATAGCAAAGGTATATTCTATAAAGACATTATATGAAAATAATATGGATTAGTTAAAAGAATCTCATTTACTTTAATGGGGGTAGACAGAAAGTATTCAAATTTTAGCATTAAACAAAATAAACTAAAGTGTATTTTTTAAGACAACATACGTTATCCAGCTGTCAACATTGTATCGTTTGGAATTAGCTGTCTAAAAATTTGATTTTGATTTGTGCCAGCACACAAAAAAATAAATAAATAAAAAAAGAAACATCAGAAGCACAGCAACTAAAGTTGTTGCTGACACACGCACAAACACACACACCACACCAAAAGTAGTCCTATAAAGGACTTGGATCTTATGAAAGTATAGTGTATTCATGTGCACCTACACTTCACAAACTTTGCACACTGAATTATGAATTGATCAGTGGAGTCATTCCCGCCAAATATCCCTAAATTTACAATTTATTTAGAAAGCCCAAAAAGTCAAGGTTCAGTCTGAATTTGGATTCAGACTTAACTCTCAGCGTATTCTATTGACTATCATACAAATAGCCACTACAGATAGCCAGCTTTAAAGTAAAAAAAGTCACATCAAAAATAACATTTAATTAAATGTTAATAGAAGAAAATTTGTAAATTCCCCTAAAGCAAGTTGGCAGATTTACCTGTACAAGTAATCAGTCCAATCTCAGTCCTTCTCTAAATCAGACCTTTGCTGTGCTACCGAATGCAGGGTAATCTGCTCTATGTTACCCATTGATGTACTTTGCAGTACTTTATATTTTAAATTGAATGATAAAAGTGCCACAATGGTCCTTAATGGTTTACTTAGGTAAGAACAGGTATTACTATGTAAATGATGTTTGACAGATTTGTCAACTTACCAGTATTTTTTAGGTATCACTCAAAATTTGACCTACTCTCCTCTTTCTTAATTGCACTGCCAAGTTTTCTCCCACTGTCCTAAGTACATTACAATTCTGTCAGTGACCAAATGTCAGTGATTGCTTGTCGAATGTTCTGTTGAGGACAACATCCTGTCTGCTTTATATGCAAAACTACTTTTCCTCTGACCGACCACCAATAAAGAGAAGATGTAATTTTCCACGAACCATAAAGTGCCTCCTGAAAAAATAGGGTAAGAGTCATTAGAATTTGTAAATCTAGACTTATGGTGTACCTCTAACCCTATTGCCATAGGCACTAGTCTACTAGTGCCTTATGGTAGTGTGAATGAAATAGTAAATTCTGCATAAAACTGTATTCCATTTTAAATGCTTTGCCTAGGTATTGAACATTGCATTTATTGTGCACATGGCACCAATAATGTTTTGATTACGTGTTTGCATTCTTTCGAGTCCTAGTTAGAATATTGCCTGCCTATGTTTTGCCCCCAGTTACCCTAAAAGTACAATTGTAATATTATTTATAATACCTTCGTAAGCATGAAAACCCCTCATAATAAACAGAACAGTATTTTGGAAAGATGCTGAGTGTATCTTTTTGTGTCTGTTCCCTACTGCAGTAGTTATTAATAAATTGGAAACAATGATCAAAATGGGGATAGGGAATGCCTATCTTTAACATTTTCAGAACAGTAGATATAGCCCTGACATGCCTTTATGAACCAATTTCTTTACAAAGTTAACTAACATAAATAATTGCAGTAACGTAACCTAAACATTGGGTTCTACATTCTCTTGGCAGTTAGAAGTAGATATGATTTTTTTTGTGCAACTGGCTGTGGGAACAGTATAGTCCTTATCCATAGGAATATTGGCACAGCTCTGGTGAGAAGGATAGTCTTCAGCATACAAACTTAACAGGTCTTTGCAGGAAAAATGGCACAGATCTGGCTCAGAAACACAGTCTTCACCATTGCAAACTCAACACGACTCCTCTGGTAGACCTTGCAGTCCAACTAGTGACCTTTTACAACAGTCCTTTAGACAGGGAGCTTACAGCTTTAAAGGATAGGAGCAGGGCATCGTTACTTGTGCTTCTGAGCACAAGACTTATGGGAGCTGAAAATTATGGACGTCCAGTTGCCGAGTAAAAAAAACATTTAAAATAAACAGCCAAAGAATGAACAAAACACCCCTGAATTTAAAGAGGTTAAAATGGTTGTAAACACCCATCTCTGACTTTTACCTCTAGGTAGGCCTATAATAAGGCTATGACGTCATCGGCGCATGCACATGCGCTCTGAAGGAACGGCTGCCCGTGCTGTTTCTTCAGAGCCCTGTACCATGACCGGCTGCTCCTGCACACATGCATGGGAGTGATGTCACGTGGCTCCGGCCTGTAGCACAGCCGGAGTCTGTGGACTTGGAAGGAGGATGGGTGAAGATGAATGTGACCTCCAGCGGGGACAAGGAGGGCTTTGTTTGGAGGTAAGCATCACAGAATGTGCTAGTATATGATGCAAAAAAAAAAAACACTGACTTTACTTCCTCTTTAAAGGCTGGCTCCAATACAAAACCTCTGTTTCCAATCCAAACAGTAACTATAATTTATTATATCATTCAGAAATAGGAACAAAAAAGACCAATTGCCCAATTCAAAGAAATTGTTTTTCTTTTTTCTTTTTTAAAAACAAGCTCAGAATAATTTGGAAAATGATATTGACTTGTGAACATTGACTTGTGAACACTTTGCCAAATGTATGTAGTACTTGTTCATAACTTTTCTTGGCTTTCATTGCAATCAGGTTAGCATGGCTACAGCATAATGACCATTTTTTATTGGCTTCTCTGGCAAAAGATGGTCAGCTGTAGGCCACTGAGAATACCGATGGTATTAGGATGACGAATTTATCTCTGTCCAAGCTAATTTTTATTCTGTGACTGGTATTTTTGGTCATGACCTTTCAGTTTGAATTGGTAGCCATGACAGAAAATGCTTTGTTTTTGTTAGACAGGGATTTTTTTCTGTCTATATCCCATTGAGGGATATTAATCATTATTTACTATCCACAATAGGAAGTGAATGGAAATCTTTCTAATGCAAGAGCAAATCACTCTCAGATAGCTGTCACTAAAACAGGTACGCCATTGGAAAATGTACTGTCTATTATTGTTTTGGTAAAAACTGTAACATTTTAAAATTTCCATGAATTCAAAACCTAAAGACAATGGGCAAAATAACAAATTAGGAGAGTGAATCCCCTCAGTGAGCAGTAAAAATCTGACAGAGGTTCTAAAAAAAACTGAAGAAATTCAATATATGGCTATACTGTAGATGCATTTTAAATCCATATTCTATGGCAATATAAAACCTAAACTAATAGCTCTGTTATCATTAATATATCATTAAATGTAATTTTCTTAATTTAACAGGGTACCAACTTCTTGTGGTCCCTGCACAGCAGGGCTGGAGTGTAAGAGGGAGAAACCGCACAAGTATCAGTTTATATGCAGACAAGAAGTAAACTAATAGGGGAAGAAAGCAGAATTACAGAGAGATGAGCTCATCAATGTGCTGCTTCTCCTTTCTCCATTCAGTCAAAGGCTGGGACAGGTCCAGGATGACTTAGCCTCAAAGGAAGTGGGTTCAATGATGCTGGTCATCAAACTGAGGACATCTAGTGGCAGAAAAAGGAACTACAGATACAATCCCTAAACTGGGCCTGAATATTGCAGCAACAGCAGGCTTAGTTATTGTATCTTTTTAGGTTGTTCATTTTTATCTTGCATTGTTTGTCTGGAGTTCTGCCTTAAAGTATATGTGAACCCTTATCTCGTGAAACAAGACAGATAGATAGACAGACAGACAGACAGACAGACAGACAGATAGACAGATAGATAGATAGATAGAATCAACTTTTTCCATGGGACACTATACTACAAAATATTCCCACAAATGTGGGTCATTAATTTGCACACACAAAAAAGCATTTTTCCTAACAAACTCATTCAAGACCATGTTGCAAAAATGAATACACCCCAATAAAAGTCTTAGAATCACAGCTAAATTTTACACAAGAAAATCCTAATTCAACTACAGGTGAGTCTAATTATTCATTAAACAGGTTTCCAGCAGACAGTTGATTATAAAAAGGAGTTAGGGCTCTTTCACACGGGCTTTCCGTATGTCCGCAAATCATCCTATTTTTTTGCGGATTATTTGCGGACATAATGTAAGTCAATGGCATTGCGGATGTCAGCGGAATACCATCCGCTGACATCCGATTTCCTTCCTTTCAGTTCTGTTCCGTTTTTTCGAATGGAACAGAACCCTATTTTTCCTCCGTTCAAAAAACGGAAAGGAAGGAAAATCGGATGTCAGCGGTGTCATCCGCTGACATCCGCAATCCCCATAGACTTACATTAGGTCCGCATATCATCCGCAAACGGATGGGATGATATGCGGACCTACGGAGCGGATGACAGAAATGTCATCCGCTCCGTGAAAAAAAAAAAAAAAGGACCGTAGCGGAGCTCTCACACGGAAAGCCCGTGTGAAAGAGCCCTTATTTACTAAAGAAAACCCCTTCCTATTTCATGCTGTCACCAATGGCACCACATGGAAGAGAAATGTCACAAGGCATGAGAAAGAAAATAATTTCTTTACACAAGAAAGTGAAGGCTACAAAAAGATCAGCAAAGCTTTACGTATCAGTCAGAATACTGTAGCAAAAATCAAACAAAAATGTAACAAAGATGGAACTGCAGTCATCTCACAGAGATGTCCAGGCCGTCCACAGCAGTTAACCACCTTCTGATGAGAAGGGTTGAAGGAAATCACCATGCAAGTTCACTGCAGTTAGCTAAAGAAGTAGAAAGCCAAACAGGGGTGATTTTTTTCCTGAGACACAAAACGACATACACTGCAGAGAAATGGCATGCATGGGTGTCATCGGCTGCTGGTGTCGGGCGCTGCATTTCATTGATGGTATCATGAATTCCCAGATGTACTGCTCTATAATGAAAGGGAACATGCTACCATCATCAGTGCCTTTGGTCGTCGTACACTTTTTCAACATGACAATGATCCAAAACACACATTCAAAGCCACTGTTGCATTTCTGAAGAACAGGGTGAAATTGATTCAGTGGCCAAGTATTTCTCCTAATCTGAACCCAATTAGGGAACCCCTCTGGGGAATCCTGAAGAAACGAGCATCACTCTCCATCCAGCATCCAGGCTCTAAAAGAAGTTGTTCTTGAAGAATGGAAAAAGATTGATGTTGTAATATGTCACCAACTTGTTCATTCCATGCTTAGAAGACTTGGTGCTGTCCTTACAATTAATGGAGGTCATACAAAATACTAGATGTAGTAGTTTTTGGTGTAGGGTGTATTCATTTTGGCATCATCTAATTGGAGTAAAACTGCAGATTTGATCATCTAAGTTATATTATTTATCTTACTTTCATGTAATGAGCTAAACAAAATGTTCCATAAAACTCGGTTTTGACAACATTTTGGAAATG
This sequence comes from Pelophylax lessonae, assembly GCF_965119305.1. Lineage (NCBI taxonomy): Eukaryota > Metazoa > Chordata > Amphibia > Anura > Ranidae > Pelophylax > Pelophylax lessonae. The sequence continues at coordinate 460,198,713 of NC_138771.1, read as the reverse complement.
TTTCTTATGTTCATTGATATATTGATTAAGATCTTACTTTTCAAAAGGGGTGTACTCATTTATGCTAAGCACTGTAGATAGATAGATTCTATCTATCTATCTATCTATCTATCTATCTATCTATCTATCTATCTATCTATCTATCTATCTATCTATCTATCTATCTATCTATCTATCTATCTATCTATCTATCTATCTATCTATCTATCTATCTATCTATCGATCGATCGATCTAGAATTCTTTTATTTTACAAAACCACGAAGCTGGCAAGTATTGATCTAAAAATAATGTGTGCCTTTAAGTAAAAACATGTATGGGTGGATTTATCTACTATTAATTATATGTTGGGTGTAATTCACCCCTAATAAGAGCTGATTGGTAGGAAATTCTCTTTTTACAATTTAGTGGCAGGTTTAATTCACCTGGAAGCAAGTACTTAAAATAAATATACCTAAAATGAATTGCATAGTAATAAAAAGTGAAGATCAATGGAGAATAGTAATGTGGCATGTCCCTTAATGGCCATTTGTGTCTGATAATTGGTTATTATTGTACATAAGCTGATTTACACCTTAACTCTTTTCAGATATACATCCTAATTACTATTACAGTGATAACAGCTCGCTATATATCCCTCTCTATTTCATGGCTCACCATCATTTCCCGTTGAATGGCCCAGCCTGTTTTATGTGTGTCGTATTGATTGCGCTGCCACTGGCTTCCCAGTGTTTCCTCAGTTTATTTGTGTAGCTAATTATTTACTAAACTATTAGGGTGTATTAGGCTTGCCGATACACCTGTCAATCATTCTGTTCCTGCCCACGCTGCTGCAGCGATATACACCACTTTTATGCAGAGAATGCTATCTTTTATTTCCTATAATTGTTTTGTGGATGTGAGAGGAATGAGTCAGTTCACAAATAGGAAACTTCTTTTTTTAACACAAAATGTCAGCATAACATGAGATATTGGAACAGCAGCATGATTTTTAAAGGCCAATTCCAGGTTGGGCCAAAAAAAGCAAAAGAATCCCCCAGCGAATTTGAAAAGTAAAGCTGAACAGTAAAATCATCATCTACGCAGAGATCACTTACAGGCTTCTACGATCCCCTTCTCCCTCTCTCACTGAGCTCAGAAGGAGAGCTGACACAGAGGCACGTGCCTCTGTTAAACATTGCGTGATGGCTGTGATTGGGCATAGTCATCACATGATTGGGAGGGCCAATCAGAGAGCCCATATCATGATCTCTGATGTGCTGAAGGCTGGTACAGTGCTTGTCCCACCTGGCCGTTTATGTACAGTGGCCAGATGGAAAGCAGTTAAGCAGCCTACTGCTCTATTTCCAGCACTATACACTGCCGAATCACATGCTCAATGATCTAACACTGCTCCTTGTCTAGCTTGAATGACATCCAGCATCATTTAATCAACTTTGGATGAGTCCATGGCATCATGGCTCTGTTCTATCTCTTAAACTCACAGTAGTAACCTGTAAAGAGTGGCACCACATGATAAAGTGGCACTGCTCTCTGCAGCATTAGGGATAGGTTCCCACTAGTCCTTTTTCTGAAAAGTAATCTGCAGTGGATAGCTTTTCAGAGTATATATAAGCAGCTGATGGCAGGCATTTACTGTGATGGTGTTCACCTTCACTGGGAGTGATGGACAGATATTGGGGGATGCTGAGAGAATGGTTTGGATGGCTTCAGAAGGGAGAGTGATATTTGTCAACGATGTCTCTCAAGAAATGTGGATATTTGATCCCACTTTGCACTGTGAGACCTGTGACCTGTTGCCATGGAGTCGGTGACACCTAGATGTGTATTACATGTGTTTCAATGTAGACGGACAGACTGTCATTGGCAGTCTTGTCCTATTGTCTAACTATTGAACTGGGGTGTGGATTGTGTTAAGTCGGCCTGTCCCATTGTTAAATGTTAATGACCTCATATTGTTCTGTCCAGATGGCCAGATAATTAGTTCAGGTTAATTCTGTTTCTGTATACAATTTCATCTGCATATGATAATGTATTCAGGCAAACCCCTGACCTGTGTGTAGTAATTTGAGCAGGATGTGCTCATGTGTGTATAAATTTAGTGTGAAACTGTTCAATAAAGGAGAAGGTTCATTAATTTGTACAAGCTAAGTTGTTGGCTAGCTTTGTATGGGAGCGGCTAGGATTTGATATCTATGTTTATGACTGCATGGAAGCCGTATACTGACGAAAGACCACAAGTACAGTGTGGGTCGGCGGTTCCGTTACATTTACATTTAAAGTAATTTAAGGGGCTAATGCACCACAACCGTAAGTTAAATGTTTGGCTGGAGGTTGAAGCATGGCCCCATACCGTGTTAAATTTGCTATAACTGCAATGCAAAGTATCATGTCCACAGCATGTGAACAATCCCCTACAGTTGCATTGTGGACTTTAGGTGGGTGGTCTTTACCACCCCCGGCTGTCTATGTGAAAGAGGCATTAGGATCCATCTACTGCTAGAGGCTGAAGAGAACCATTGATTACACTAGACCATGGGTGTCCAACCTTTTGGCTTCTCTGGGCCACATTGAGCGTAGAGAAATTTTCTCGGGCCGCATATAAAATATATACTACAGTTAAGGTATATAAGTAATAAAATGCCGCCGCGCCCTTCCTGCGCCGCCTCACCAGTGGGTGCCTATCCAATGCAGCCTGATCAGTACGCATACAATGCAGCCTCACCAGTGCCCATCCAATACAGCCTCACCAGTGCCCATCCAGTGCAGCCTCACAAGAGCATGCCCATCCAATGCAGCCTGATCAGTGCCGATCCAATGCAGCCTCACTAGTGCGTGCCCATCCAGTGCAGCCTCACAAGTGCATGCCCATCCAATGCAGCCTGATCAGTGCCCATCCAATGCAGCCTCACAAGTGCGTGCCCATCCAATGCAGCCTGATCAGTGCCCATCCAATGTAGCCTCACCAGTGTGTGCCCATCCAATGCAGTCTGCAATGAAGAGAGAGGAGAGCCGCTGGATTACACAGAGCAGGGATCTCCCGCTTATCCGGCGACTGCTGTCATACGAAGTCCTGCCTCCTGGACCGGCTCCTATCATAGACGTCACCAATGTGCTGTCTATCATTGACAGAGGCTCAGAGGCAGCCTCTGCCTACAGTTGGTTGGAAGCCGCTGTGGCCGTGCCCCCGACTCGACTTCCTTCCTCCCCAGCAAAAAAAAAAAATTGTCAAGGGGCAGTGGGCCGCATTGCCTGTGGTTCTGGACATGCCTGCACTAGACCAAATTTTTAAAGGGTTGAGGGTGCTCCAATGGAGAAGGGGAGGGGGAGGGGGAAGGACTAGGGACTTGAGCTTGGAGTTACACTTTAACCCTTTTACAACTGCATCTATTCGGCATCCAGGAAGTGGGCTTTAGTCCTGGGAGCTGCATATACAGTGCATCCGGAAAGTATTCACACTGCTTCACTTTTTCCACATTTTGTTATGTTAAAGCCTTATTCCAAAATGGATTAAATTCATTATTTTCATTATTTTCTGTGAAGTAATGAAAAATCAAGATGAACTAGTTCAATGCTTTAACTAGCTTAGTGAATGTATGCGTCAGTGTTGGCGGCAGTGTAGGTGTCAGTGGGGGAGGTTTACTAAAACTGGAGCAGACAGAATCTGGTGCAGCTGTGCATAGCAACCAATCAGCTTCTAACTTCAGCTTGTCCAATCGTTAATCAATAAAACCTAGAAGCTGATGGGTTACTATAGTATGCACAGCTCCACCATATTCTGTGTGCACCAGTTTTAGTAAATCTCCCCCAGTGTGTCAGTCAATGACAGTGGGCTCCATTCACAAAGCGGTATTTTCCTCTTCACAATTTACGGTAAAATAACTCAAAGCATCTTTCAAATTTTTCTTTTGCAATTCACAAAAAAAACGACTAAAATACTGAATGCTGTATTTGATTTAAATATGCAGTATTTATCTTGTGAAACCATGCAGTATTTTAGCTCATGTGATATCCAGGGGGATGGATACAGTGGAGAAGAATTAGAACTCCTGTCAGTTTTTATTGCTAATAAATAGGTAAAATGGTTTAAACCATAGAAATATGCCAACTCACTAAGTCAGTGCGGTCCCTGCAGCATATGTAATAATACAAAAGAAAAAAGGTGACTAGAATACCAGTTAAAAGGGAAGCTGCTATCACAGGACACATGTGGTGTATTAAAAAAAACAAAAAAAAACGAAGTTCAATTAGGTAAATACAAAATATCTTTAAAAATATAAAATATTGAATGAAAATGACCAAAAGTAACAAAAACACAGAGACAGTTTTCGACAAGTCCTTTATGAAAAAAAAAAAAAAAAAAACACGTGTCCCTTGATGTAGAGCCATCATCAATCATGACGTCCACACCACTGCTGGACCCAAACAAGAAAAAAAAAAAAAAAACGCTCCACTGTCAACTAAAGCAAACCACCAAATGCCTGGCTTTCCCTTTGACAGTTCTTGTACAGGTAAGGGGTGGAGCCACAGGTTGACATTACCTGGTGGCACCGTCCCCCTTTAGATGTCACCAAACCCCCCCATGTTAAGGGCATGTGACCTGGAATGGTCGGGGGGCGTTCGCTCACCCCCCCCTTCCTGGCCTGCCAGGCTGCATGCCCAGATAAAGGTCTAGTATGGATTTTGAGGGGACCCCACACATTTTGTTTTTGTGGGGCGTGGGCCCCAGTCCATACCAAAGGGCCTGGTATGGACTGGGAAAGGGGGGAGGGAGGTTAAACATTTTTATATTGCCAGCAATGATAGTTTTTTGCTGGAAATATAAATGTCAATTCACTTATTTTTTTTCTTTAGAAATGCCAATGACGCGGTCCATGCAGTGCTACGGGAACCGTTCTAATAGGAGCGACTCAAGTCGCTCCGACTTAGAAAATAGTTCCTGTACTATTTCGGGGCGACATCGGATCGACTTGCATTGACATTCATTATGTGAAGTCCGTGCAAGTCGCGCCGAAGTCGCGGTGCACGCGACTTCACAGGTCGCCCCCGAAGTCGTGCCGCGGTAACGTGAACCGGCACTAATTAAGTGTCAGTGTGTTTTAAACAAAAAACAAAACAAGTACTATTGTTTGTTTGCCCTACAACGGGTACAAAGAATAATTCACACATACTGTGCATATATTTATCCCTGCAATCGATGGGAGTAAGAAAATCTATTTTGCAGGTTTTTCTGGTGGTGGCACATAATGGCATGAAAAAAAATATAGCTAAATAAAAAAAAAAAAAAAAAAATATATATATATATATATATTTGTTTTTTTCTTTTCTTTACGATTTTGGGCCAGTTTCCATTTGATACAGATCATACATGTCAAAGTCTCAAAAGGTCAAAGCTTTGTTTCGACCCTGGTCATGAAGGGTTAATGTAACCTTCCTCAGAACAAATTCTTTGTTCTGGAAAACTTAAGCTACACTAAAAGTATTTTCATTTTATGAGCGCTCGTTCAATTTTCTAATCGTTAATGGGGGTCAAATCAGTTTTGGTCACAATGATGAGAGAATTCAAAGGAGCAGAATGGAAAATTTTTCTCGAACGAACACATTTCTAACACTGAATGAGGTTTTTGTTTGGGAAAGTCCATTCACTCCAAAATAATTTTTTAAATACTTTCAAAGGACATTTTTTAGGTCAAAGAAGGTACTAATGAGAATTTTCGTACCAATTTAAATTTGTTCGAAAATTACTAGTGTATAGTCAACTTTACTAGTATCTACATTTACCTAACCAAAAATAAGTCCCCAATAAGGCTAAACTCTAGCCAACATACTACAGCATATATGCAGCTGAAACACATACAATATACTGTATCTAAACCATTTTACCTGGTATAATATTTGTGATTTTATACAAACACTTTTTGTAATTCATACAAACCTGCTACATAGCGTGGTAAGGGAAGGGGTTTTTAAACTGCTGCCTTTAACACAATTAAAGTGATATTTCATATTTCAGTCAAAACTCATTTTTTTAGGATTTGGATAGAGTGGAGAAGGATTTTACCACACTGACAAAAGACACCTTCTCTTTACCACTTGCCGACCGTATAATATAGATGTACAGTGGCAAGGCAGCTTTGCTGCGCCAGATCACATACTAGGTACGTGATCTGGCTCTTCCAGGTTTGGGGCGCGCGTGTGCCGCCGGGGTCCTGGCCGTGCTGTGATTAAACACAGCAGATGTCGATCAGCGGGTGCCAGCCAATGGATTAATGATGGCCCCCACCGATCATCCGAATTTACACAAAACAGAGCCCTTCCTATGTAAACAAGGCAGAGCCCTGTCCTGTCAGCGGGGAAGTAATAGATTGCAAGGGAAGTAATCCATAAAATCTATTACTTGCCTTAGTAAAAGCATCTCACACAGTACACCAAAACACTGCACACATTTAACCCTTTGTTTGCCCTAGATGTTTAACCCCTTTCCAGCCAGTGTCATTAGTACAGTGTCAGTGCATATTTTTAGCACTGATCACTGTATTAGTGTCGCGGGTTTCCAAAAAGTGTCAAAAGTGTTAGTTAGTGTCTGAATGTCTGCCACAATATCGCAATGTCCACCACAATATCGCAGGTTTGGTATAAGTCAGTGATTGCCACCATTACTAGTAAAATAAATAAATAAATAAAAATTCCAGTATATATCTCATAGTTTGTAGATGCTATAACTTTGGAGCAAACCAATCAATACACGCTTAATGGGATTTGTTTTTTACCAAAAACATGTGGCAGAATACATATATTAAATTTATCAAGAAATTTGATTTGTTACATTTTTTTATTGGATATATTATTTAACCGGTTGCCGACCGCCGCACGACTATATACTGCGGCGGTCAGCCCCGGCCAGGCAGAGTGACGTATCGGTACGTCACTCGCCTGTCACTGACTTGCGAGCCTACCGCGGGCGGGCGCGCACCCGCCGAGGCGCGCGCCCGCCGCGGCTCGTTCACAGACAAGTCAGTGCGTGTGACCGGCGGACTCGATGTCCGCCAGTCACACTGCGATCGCTCCTGTGAAGGGAGAAAGACAGAGCAGCTTGTGTAAACAAGCTGCCTGTCAGTTCTCCCTGTGTAAAAGTGAAGATCTGTCCGTTCTACTATGTAGAACGGTTGATCTTTGCTTTTACACCAATAGGAATGTCCCTACACAGTTAGAATCACGCCCCTAGGACACACTTAACCCCTCCCTGTCCAATAAAGTTAACCCCTTCCCTGCCAGTGTCATTTTTGCAGTAACAGTGCATATGTATAGCACTGATTACTGCAGTAATGTCACTGGTACCCCCAAAAGTGTCAAAAATGTCAGTCAAGGGTCCGATCTGTCCGCACCAATGTCGCAGTACCGAAAAAAAAATCGCAGATCGCCGCCATTACGCGTTAAAAAAAAAACACCAAAAATGACAAAAATCTTTCCCTTTGTTAGTAAACGCGATAACTTTTGCGCAAACCAATCAAAATACGCTTTTTCCGATTTTTTTTACCAAACATAGGTAGCATAAAACAAATTGGCCGAAAAATGTTAAAAAATTTTGATTTTTACTTTTTTTTTGGGGGAATTTCATATAAAAAAATGTGAAAAATATTGTTATTTTTGCAAAATTTACGCTCTTTTTTTGTTTATAGCGTGTGATCAAAAAATCGCACAGGTGATCAAATACCACCAAAAGAAAGCTCTGTTTGTGGGAAAAAAAGGACGTCAAATTCGTTTAGGTACAGCGTCGCACGACCGCGCAATTGTCCGTTAAAGTCACGCAGTAAAAAATCGCAAAAAAAACCCTGGTCCTTTAGCAGCCAAATCCTCCGGGGCTTAAGTGGTTAATAGCAGAAAGTAAAAAATATTGTTTTTTTTTTAAATTGTTGGTATTTTTTTATTTATAGCGCAAAAAATAAAAAAAGCAATGGTGATCAAATCCAAAAGAAAGCTCTATTTGTGGGGAAAGTTAGTTGTCAGTTAAAGTAACGCTGTGCCGTATCGCAAAAAATGGCCTGGTCATGAAGGGGGGTAAATCTTCCGGAGGGCAAGTGGTTAAACTAAAAAGTGTTCTAACTGGAATTAGCCTTTAAAGTCCCCTTCAATGTTTCTTCAAAGTATAGGCTAAAACATTGGCATGCAGACATACTTTGTAATGATATAACTTGTAAAACCTTGCAGTTGTATATCCAAAGTAAAATATAAATAAAATTAACAGTGCCCCCCCATGGGCAATGCCATCTTAAGAGCATTAAAGGGCCCTGGGCAATGCAGTGCACTGGGGCCCCGCATACACAATCACCCACTGGAATAAAAATGCAAATTATCGATAAGGCTATATTTATTGGTACAGCAATGCCAGGCTAATGACAGCTTCCAAGTTGGGCAGCTGGGTCCGGTGAACGCACACACGGATGGGAGTCAGACTCGACTGTCCTGTGTGCGCCTGTTCCCATGGAGGCAGACAGTCATTCCTGCAGTTTTGGGCTCCCCCTCCATGGGCCAAGTGGCCTGACAGCAGCGCAGGGCTGACAGGCTCTTGCCATCTGCTAAGTTCGGCCGCGGGATGCACGCGGGAATCCGGACTAATGCTTGGATGGGGCTGGGTCACTGGGCAGGTGGGTCCCCCCGGTCAAGTGGGGCCCCCGGGCAACTGCCCAGCGTGCCCATTCGGTAAGATGGCCCTGCCCATGGACACCAAATGTTTGCCTTGGAGGAACATATATAGGTTGTCAGAAGTCCCCTACTGTGCTCAGATTAGGATTGCATATACAAAGTTATAGATGTTAGTTCAAAATACATCCATGATAACAACACTTCCTTGTAAAACATTCCTCTTGCATAGCATATATAGTAAATACATAAATCAATACTTGTAGGGGATGCTCCCTTTTCTTGGAGGCCCTTCTGTTTGTGCATGCATTTCCTCAAATATAAGATGTAACTCACATCAGATCTGTTTGATCTCATCAATGACTAGATCTAAAGGTTGGCTTGTGAACCACGATCTTTAACATGCGTTCTTGTGAGATACGGGGCTGCTGCAAAGATCTTTTTTATGCATCCTGATACCTTGCGTTCATCAAAGGGGGCATAAAAAAAGAAAAAAAAAAACAAGGAGTTCAAGTAAAAAACAAGTCTCAAAAAAAAAGAAAAAAGAGAATCTTCTTCTAGGTCATAATAATGTCTGTTACATATACTAAAGACTTGGCTCAGTGCAATTTTAAAGCTGAATTTCAGGCAGATTTAGAAGACACAATTTAATGCAGCTATTTATTCATTAATACATCTCTAAATGTTTTTTTTTTAATGAAAGCAGTGTAAATGCCATTATTTGACTTGGCATCAGTTTCTTGCAGTCCTTACCGCAGAGCACAGGCCAGAGGAAGAAGAAGCTGTGCAAAGCGCTAATCAGTTGTGCTGAAGTACAAGGAGCATGCTGATAGGAGGAAAGAGCAGAGTTTCAAATGGATAGGCTCTTCCGTTTGCTTCTTCTCCCTTCATGGTCCAGTCATAGGCTGGGAAGGAAACAAGACCTGCAGCAGAAATATCTTCTCATATGCTGTGCTGTGCTGTTTGGCAGAGATGTGTACATCTTAGGACTGAATGGAGAAAAATATGAATCCTTTGGCATGTTAAACATCTCCTACATATGTTTTTCTGTATAATTAGCTGTGATTTTGCAGTTCAACTTCATTGTTGTATTGCAGCTCTAATTGTAATAAAAATAATGCTACATCCATTTTTTTTTTCAGTATCAGGAGGATAACCAATGGATGAAACTAAGGTCTACTCTTCACCAAACGTATTGACATTAACAGATATAATTTGCTATTTGATGTTACTTTTTTACATCGATGTAGGGATACTGTCTACTGTCTGAATTTGCAAATGCCTGTAAATTAATTTTGTAAGCATGTCCTGCCCCTGGGTTGTTGGCTTTGAAACCCTGGAAGGAGGAAGAGGAGGGAGATAGAAAGTCCCAGTCCTGTCCTGGACCAGAAGAAACTATTATACAGGCATTCCATACCTGCCAACTGTCCCGTTTTTCCCGGGACAATCCCAGCAAATAGGAGCCTGTCCCGGGTAATTTACATTGTCCCTGTTAATCAGGGACAATGTAAATCATTAAAAAAAAAAAAAAATTTTTTTTTTTTAAATTTTGTTTCAAACAGTGTCGCTCTCACCCCAGCTAGGTGTTGTAGTTCTGGCAGCAGGTTGTCTCTCTCTGGGTGCCTGCTCACTCTTCCCGCCTGTCGCAAATTTAACGTGTCACCGGAGGCAGGGTGTCAGCATGGTACACTTTCCGAAATCCGCCAGCAGGGGGAGGCAGAGCACCTTCCGACAAGCTGAGACTTTAGAATTGCAGGGAATTGTGATGAGAATTTTAAACTTTAGGCAGAAGTAGTGCATCTGAATGGGAGAATTATTCCAACTCTGCTACTTTGGCCTCAAGTTTTCAATTCCCTTTTCAAATTCCTGTAATTCTCTCTTTATGAAGTAGACCCTATAATCTGATAAGTAGGCGGAGATTAATTATGCAGAATGGGTGGAGCTTCAGGGAAGTGGGTGTGGTAAGTAATTGATAGCTGTGCTGCAAAGTGTCCCTGGAAATTTTTTTCAAATGTTGGCAACTATGGCATTCTAGCCTATCTAACCCTTTGCCTGCAGCTGCTAAGTGTATGTCTGAATCCTTGTGACAGATGGAATATCTCTGCCCTGTCTTTGTTATTATTTCAAATACACAGTACCAGAAAATTAGGTTTGTGCTACTGTATGTATTCAGTAGCCACCTTGTTGTATATTAGTAAGTGAACCTGTTTATAGCAATAGAGTCTACTGCTCATGTTATTTTAGACAATACTAAATTGCAGAGTAGATAGGCTGACTCTGAGTTCCAGTGCCACACTACATTTTGTTCCAGTGAGAAGTCCCATTCCAGGCTGGTCGGACAATAGTTGGAGGATACCCCCATGACCGCTGATCTTGTCTTCGGGCCTTTGACACAAAGACAGATGCTACATCATCCTGAGGGGCCCCTGCAACTGTACACTAAACAAAATTAAAAACGCTGAACTCAAAGATCGAAGACTTTTTCTATGTACACAAAAGGCCTATTTCTCTCCAATATTGCTCACAAATCTGTCTAAATATGTGTTAGTGAGCACTTCTCCTTTGCCAAGATAATTCATCCACCTCACAGGTGTGGAAAATCAAGATGCTGATTAGACAGCATGATTATTGCACAGGTGTGCCTTAGGCTAGCCACAATAAAGGCCACTCTAAAATGTGCAGTTTTACTGTATTGGGGGAGAGGTCTGGGGTGAGGGGGGGGGTCTGGAAACCAGTCAGTATCTGGTGTGTCCACTATTTGCCTCAAGCAGTGTAACACATCTCCATCGCATTGAGTTGATCAGGTTGTTGATTGTGGCCTGTGGAATGTTGGTCCACTCCTCTTCAATGGCTGTGTGAAGTTGCTGGACATTGTCAGGACCTGGAACACGCTGTTGTATACGCCGATCCAGAGCATCCCAAACATGCTCAATGGGATGTTCGGTGAGTATGCTGGCCATGCAAGAACTGGGGTGATTTCAGCTTCCAGGAATTGTGTACAGATCCTTGCAACATGGGGCCGCGCAGTATCTCTGTGCATTCAAAATGCCATCAATAAAATTCGCCTGTGGGTAGGGGGGGGGGGTGGGGAGGGGCATTTATCATACACAACCCCCCCACAAAAAAATGAGGGCTAAATATATAAAACTAACAGCATCACATTTCTGCAGCATATGAACAAGTATGAACCTTGAATCACTCTTTAAAATTTAGAGCAGTATCTGGTATCATCATTCAATATTTGCCCTGACACAGGTTGTTGATGTCCTATTGGAGGGACTTCCAGTGAAAATCATTTGCTTTTTTTATTTTTTCGCAGTAAACAAAAAAAGACAGACAATTAAAAAAAAAAGTATATATTTTTTATATTCTGCTATAAAACACATCCAATAAAAAAATGTAAAAAAAAAATCAAATCTCTTCATAAATTTAGGGCAATATGTATTCTGCTATATGTTTTTGGTAAAAAAAATCCCAATAAGCACATATTGATTGGTTTACACAAACGTTATGCACTGTCCCTGTACTAATGACACTGGCTGAGAAGGGGGTTACCATCTAGGGCAGTGATGGCGAACCTTGGCACCCCAGATGTTTTGGAACTACACTTTGCTGTGTAGTTGAGCATCATAGGAAATGTAGTTTCATAACATCTGGGGTGCCAAGGTTTGCCATCACTGATCTTGGGCAATCAAGGGGTTAACTGCGTGTCTAGCCAGTGTTTGTTTGTTAACTGTATGCTGGTTTTAGTAGGGGAAATAATGGATTCAATTCCCTACTTTGCAGGAACACAGAATCCATTTCTTCTCCCCATCAGAACTGAGATATGCTTTGTTTACATAGACATATCTCAGTTTGCTGTGTATTGCCAACGATCAGCAGATGCCTGAGGACATTGAGTACTCGGCACCCACAGGTTCGCTTCTGCTGTGAATTATCAACTCAGTATCATTTATCTGTGCCTCCTGCAGGTAGAAGTCCGGAATTATGTATATACAGTGTACGTGATTTGGAACACAGCTGCTGCCCTGTATCAGTAAAATTGCTATAGGGTGATCAGCAAGCGGCTAAACATGTGCCTAAACCTATATGTTATATGTATTTTGTAGAGAAAACTTGTTATAAGAAGTCAAGCCGATGCTCCCTGAATATCTTTCACCTTTGGGACTGTAACAGCCACTGTTATACATACTGTATATAAACAAATCCAGAAATAGCAGAAGGTATTGTGTATATAACATTATTCCAAGCCCTCTGTAATGTAGCATTATCATTCTTCTGCTGGAATGGTATTGATTGCATCTCCTGTAATGTAGTACTGCTCTACCTCTGGTTACAAGGCTATAATTCTGGCTCTGATCACGTAACATGGGACCTGACGACATGTGGCATCAGTCCAGATGACTAAGAGGCAGTGGAGATGACCAAGATACCTGGTGCTAAATAGTGCAACGAAGATGAGGGGGGGCCATGCTGGCTGAGGAAGCAAAAAAGGCAGTTAGCAACTGAGAAACCTCAGCACATCATCACGGGTATTCTGCTTCATACAGTTCATGAAACATGTAATATATTTTGCCATTTCTGGATTTGTCTATATATGTATAACAGTGGCTGTTACAGCTTGACTTCTTATAACAAGTTTGCTATAGGGTGATCGACAAGCGGCTAAGCATGTGCCTAAACCTATAAGTTATATGTATTTTGTAGAGAAGTTTTACTAATACAGGGCAGCAGTTGTGCGCCGAATCACGTATATTTACATAATTCCGGACTTCCGCCTGCAGGAGGCACAGATAACTGATCCTAAATTAATAATTCACAGCAGAAGCGAATCTGTGGGTGCTGGTTACTCGATGTCCTCTGGCATCCGCTGATCTTTGGCAATACACAGTGAACTGAGATATGTAAACAAGGCATATCTCAGTTCTGACGGGGAGAAGGAATGGATTCTGTGTTCCTGCAAAGCAGGGAATATAATCCATTACTTCCCCTACTAAAAGAAGCACACATTTAACAAACAAACACTGGCTAGGCACACAGTTAACCCCCTGATTGCCCTAGATGTTAACCCCTCCTCAGCCAGTGTCATTGGTACAGGGATATTGCATACTTTTAGCACTGATCTCTGTATTAGTGTCACTGGTTACAGGCAAACTGTCAAAAGTGTCAGACAGTGTCAGAATGTCTGCATTCCTACTATAAGTCACTGATCGCCACCATTACTAGTATAAAATAAATTAATTAATATAAACTCCGTAAAAATATATGTCATTGTTTGTAGACGCTATAATGTTTGCGTAAACCAATCAATATGCACTTATTGGAACTTTTTTTTACCAAAAACATGTAGCAGAATACAAATGCTCTATTTGTTGCAAAAAAAAAAAATGACATAAATGTATTTGGGTACAGTGTGACACAGCTGCACAATTTTCAGTCAAAGTAATGCAGCGTCGTATCACAAAAAGTGGCCTGGTCGTGAAGGGGGGGGGGGGGGGAATCCTCCAGAGGTCAAGTGGTTAAGCATAAACAAATGATTTTCACTGGAAGTCCCTCCAATAGGATATCCAAAAATGTGCACACAAAATGTGTCAGGGTGAATATTGAAAGATGATACCAGATACTGCTCTAAATTTTAAAGAGTCGTTGAAAGTTCATACTTGTTCATGTGCAGCAGAAATTAGATGCCATTGGTTTTATATGCAGCCCTCTTTTTTTTGTGGGGGGGTTGTGTATGAAAAATGCCCCCCCACCGCTCCCCCCTTCCCAAAATGGATAATTTCTGAAATAAGAGAACAAAAACCTTCACTAAGTTGAAGAGTGGGTTTGATAATAAAGTTGGTAGTGCCTCCACCCAGGACAGGACTCTCTGAATAGAGGAGTTCCCTTCCTGGGAAATAATCAGTAATCTAAACAAACTATGGCATAGATCACCCTTTAGAGCAGTGTCCCCATAGATCCCCCTTTAGATCAGGGTCCCCAAAAGATCCCCCTTTACAGCAAACCAGCAGGGTCCCCCATAGATCCGTTGTGATCCGATTCTTAGTCATGTATGTCAGTCTGTCTGTGTCCTACTCCTAAGCTCCACTACTCACAAGGATGAGGAAGATGGGGCTAGGGGCACACTGCGCACTGAGACCGGTGGGCATGGACAGCTTACAGGAGGACATTTTGTTCTCCTCCTCTAATGGTCAGGGCCTGGGGGCGGGACAATGCCAGCAGCGAGCACCTGATTGGTTGAAAGGACGCCCGGCATCAGCGGCCCTACCAACCAGTTAGCAGAAGTGGGGGGGTCGGATTAGTGGATGCTGCCTGTGACTGCGCTGCCGCAAACCCTGCAAGGGCCACTCACGGACACCTGTGTCTGTGTGCGGACACCTTACTGAGAAACTTTAAATTGCCAGAAAGAGTGAAATCATATTTCCAGAGATAGAAACTTTATAATGCTAGAGACAGTGAAGCCATGTTTTCAGAGACAGTGTAATCCTTTTACCAATTGTAGTTAAAATGGAACTAAGGGCAAAAACAAAAAAAATAGGAGTAGTAGATTGCTATATAGAGCTGGGGTGGGGGAAAGCAGGAAGTCCACCCAAATATTGTAGTCTAGGGCAAAAAAGCAATTAAAGAAAGATTACACACCGTATAGTTTTCAGAGGTTGATAAACCTTAAAGTGGAACTTCACCCTCTCAGTTAACATTGACTATTTTGAATCCTTATGCTGCTAGCATTATGAAATAGATAGGAAGGCGCAATTTATACATCTATATATATGTAGCAGAATTTCCAGCATAGGTGCTGGCTGTGGGTCCCCCTGGGTCACCGGGTGAAACAAAAGTACCTTTGAACATATTTCTCCAAGTGTGAGCACTGAGACAAGAGCCTGTCCAGTATCTTTGGGTTTTTTGGTTTATTTAGGAACTTGGATGGGAGAAGGGATGAGTGGGATACTCCTGTAACTGAACTATGCACAACTTGGCGGGGACTCTGAACAAATGCCGCTTGACGCTAATTAGCGCTGGCTTGATGCTGGTTAACGCTGTCTGGATGCCTGTTAATGCTGAGCTATTCTTGCAACTGAACTTCAAATGGAGGAATCCTCTCTTAGCTGCCTTAGGTACTCCTTCCTGTGGTAGGTACACTTTTGCTGCACTGCTGAACAGGGCCAGGGGCCACACTGGCACCCCCCCTTTACCCTCTAATCTTCAGGGTCTAACACTTGGCACCCCCTTTCTCTGCCACAGCTACTGGTTATAAATAGAAATGTTGCGCTAATCTGGGACAGTACTCTCATGAAAAGTCCATATAATGTTAGGAGATACCATAGTCCATATGTGTTCAATATGCACAAAAGGTGAAAAGATCCGTAAGCCCAGAGAACCACCACCAAGGAACAGTTCACATTGTCTCTTACCAAAAATATATGACCACCATCACAGAGGTCATATACAGCAAACAGATCAATCTAAGATAGGGTCCTCCTCTCACTCCACAGGAATGGCATACGGTCACCTTCTCCACCAAAAGTAGGCTCAAAAGATAAAAAGTGCACTCCACATAGTGTAATACTGTTTTTGGTAGTTTATTTGCGCAAACACATAAAATTAAACTTACAAGATTGCAGGTCTAATGAAGCGTGGTATATATCCTCTCATGGTGTTCGGTTACCGCCCTAACCAACCAACAAAATGGCCGCCCTGTCTCCTCCTCGTGTGGCGTGCGTCTCCGTAAGCTCCACCCTTTTTTCGTCATAGGCTGACGTCGTCAAAGGGTGTGGTTTTATGGCGGCGGAGATTTTCAATTGAAGATGGCGGAGATGGCCGTACACATCGGAGCCTGGAAGCAAATTCAATGCGTTCCAGGAACCGGATGTAGCTTAAATAGATACAAATAATAATTTCACATTGGGACCTGGAAGCAAGCTCAATGCACTCCAGGAACCGGAAACAACCTAAGCAAATACAAATAATCCTTACACAGCGGGGCCAGTAATCTCCATATCAATAACAATACGGAAACTGCAGAAATCCCGCTAATATGCATATAATAACTTAATAAGGTGCTAGTTATAAAACAATAAAGCCTAAAATCGATACACCACACTTACAGAGAGCGGCTCCATCTAGTGGACACAGAGCAGACCACCAGAGAGGAACACAGCACAGCTCCATATTGAATACAAGGGAAAAAATTTCATACAATAAATACACATTAATAATACATGTTAAAAAACACAATATTACATAAAAACAGAGACAACATTTCATATATGTTTTAAAATCACCAGGATATTGCCAAATCAAGCATATGATAATGTTATTAAATTTTTTTTATGAATTATTAATGAATGCGTTCAAATCCCATTCAATGTTTAATCCTAGAGGGGTATAAGATTTTAATCTATAAATCCAGCTGGTCTCTAATCTGGACACTCCTCGGGTTAAATTACTTCCCCTCCAGTTACCAGAGAATTTGTCTATTCCCAAAAATAACGTGCCTTTGGGATTCCTCTGGTGACATTGGTCATAGTGCCGCGAGACACTATGTTTGGGGAACCCTTTAACTATGTTGGCCACATGTTCTTTAAGCCTAACGTGCAGCTCTCTAATTGTGTGACCAACATAGTCCAGGCCACAGGGGCACCTAATCAAATAAACCACATATTGAGTGGTACAGGAAATAAAAGGCTTGATATCATACTCCTGCCCTGTAGACCCTGAATGGAATGAACCCACTCTTCTGTGTTTCTCTGTATTAATTTTACAGATGGCACACCTTCTACATGGATAAAAACCTCCACGTTCCTGAAAGAACGAGAGTTTCTTAGGTGGATCCCTCACATTGGGGGCCACCTGTAACTTTAAAGGAGGTAACCCCCTGTAAACCACCTGAGAATGGTCAGGAATTAGGGGGCCCAATATACCGTCATTTTTCAAGATATGCCAATGGCGGCGCAAAATCCTTTTTACAGAGAAATGCTGCGTTGAATATGAAGAGAAGAAGGCACATCCAAAGGACTCTTTTCTCTAACCCTTGGCTGTAAGAGATCATCCCTTGCACATGAATCAGCACGCTCAATTGCTTCATTCAAGGCCTGTTCGCTATACCCTTTCTCAAGAAACTTGTTCTTGAGTATTGAAGCCTCCTTCAGGAAGTCACTTCTAAGTGAACAGTTGCGTTTTAATCGCAAAAATTGACTGACAGGAACGGACCTAAGCCACGCAGCATGGTGACAACTAGAAGTGTCAATAAATCCGTTCCTGTCAGTCGCCTTGAAAAATGTGGAGGTCGTGATTTGACCCTCCTCCACTCTGATATTTAAATCCAAAAAATGAATTTCAGTACTACTGAATTCATATTGCAGGCTGATACCTCTCTTATTATAGTTTAGGGTTAACATGAACTCCTTCAGAGATTCAGAATCAACTTCCCACAGGAGAAGGATGTCGTCTATGTACCTACGCCAGAGCACCAGCTCTGGCCTAGGCACACCCAAGACGACATCCTCCTCCCATTTGGCCATGAACAAGTTGGCCATACTTGGTGCGAATTTCGCTCCCATGGCCACACCCCTGTTCTGTAAATAAAACAACTACTGGTTAGCTGGCTCCTGGATCCCTTTGACCTTCTGGAGTGGTCTCCTCTCTCTAGGCAGACCCCTGGGCAGATTTCAAGTACTCACGACACTGTTTTTCCTGGAAACTTCAGCCCATCAGCTCCACTCAGTCCACAGCACTCTGGATCCCTCTCTGCAACCCAGCTCAACCTCCGGTTCCTCAGGCCGAATGCCCAAGACACCCTCACTTCTCACAGCAGGAGGAGAGACAGCTGTCTGCCTACTCTTGGGACTGCTTCCCACCAAAGACACCCTGTCACATGCTCCCCACAGATTTATACCCAATCCCAGGGTGCATTACACTAAACCCCACCCCCTGAGACAGTCATAAACCCTGGTGTGCTATTGGCCAGGTTTCCTCCACTGCCCAACATGATCCATCATTGAATACAGTGGGGAGCCTCCCCAGGCTCAACAGACACACCTGGAAACATGTGACAGC
The DNA here is from genome assembly GCF_965119305.1 of Pelophylax lessonae. Taxonomy (NCBI): domain Eukaryota; kingdom Metazoa; phylum Chordata; class Amphibia; order Anura; family Ranidae; genus Pelophylax; species Pelophylax lessonae. The sequence goes on along the minus strand of NC_138771.1, from coordinate 460,180,019 downwards.
TAGCTAACAATTCAGGCCACTTGTATATTTGCCTAGCACCTATCCAGGAGGATGCTATATATATATATATATATATATATATATATATATATATATATATATATATATATAATTTACTTGTTTTTTTTCAGTTAAGCACATCCTCCTGACTGCATGCCTGGGCTAAGAGCAGTTGGATTCCAGGAAGTAAATACTACATGAATCATCTGCCCTTATTTAAGATGGCAAAACTCGCCCCCTAGCCAGAAATGCTAAGGGGTGTTTTTCAAAGTCATTTCTCAGTGAAAAAAAAAGCAAAATGAAACATGGAGACATAACTGGATGGGTGAGTTTGCTTTGAATACAACATATTAAAAATAAATTAAATAGCATTTTTTTGGTTTGTGTTGCTCTTATACAGTGTTGTTTTAAGAAAGTCCATTCCTAGTATGATTTTTTTTTTTTTTTTGTAGAAGGAACCCATAATAACCCAAAAAATATAGACACGGGGAGAAACAACTCCATGCAGCTCTTGTCTCAGATGAGATACAAGCCCAGGATCAAAAGCTGAAGACAGGATTGTGAGTGACTTATACACCATAGGAACTGGTATCTTGGAAGCCTAAGTGAACTTAGCATTTTGAGTTAGGGCCACATGGGATCCTGCCACTGGCAACAACTTACCCCCAACTAGATCACTAACTTATCACTTACTTTTTCAAGGTTTCCTCATCAGCAAGATCATAGAGATGTAATTCACTCAATGCTCCTTCAATTATAAGGGAGAGTCAGTACTGTTCTGCCTAGGAAACAATGGCATAGAGGTAAGTGGAAGCCATCTGATTGAACTGTCAACAGCTACAGCAGCTGCTGATCCAGCCCTTGATGGCCCACTATTAAAGCCGCAGGGTGAAGTTGAGGGTTCATCTTTCGAAGTGACAATAGCACCGATCTTCCTTCCACTGTTGGATGCCATGATGGATATATTGGAGCACATATAGAATGTGTTTGGGTATATAGAATGATAACTAGTTTTCTATTTGCACCTTTTCAAACTGGGTAAATAAAGAGCACACTGTCTGCATCATTTTCTGTTAAAGTAATAAAAGGATGTGGAGTGCCTCTCTTGCTAGGAAGAATAAAAAAGGACATTTGCTTCTCTGCAACACTACACCTGTGCCCAGAGCAAATAGTATACACAATGTTTTGTTTTATTCTATACCATGAAAAATCCTTTTTTCTGCAGATTTCCAAGCAGATGGGATCCTATTAACTCATTCATTGGTAAAAATGTATACAAAGGAAACAAAGCATGCTTCAGCACATATAATTTAAAACATATATTTACGTGTGCTCTGATGGATCACATTACATTGTCTGCAAGGTCTACTTGAACCTTCAGTTTATATTGACAAGCTATTTTAAGTGAGTACAATTTTGTTTTAGGTCTGACAACTTTAGTGAAAGAGTGTTTTTCCTGTCTGTCTCAGAGCATATTATTGCCTCTCCTCTAAGAGACAGCATTGGAAAAGTGCAGACTCTTCTGACAGCCAGTGAAAGGCAGTGGCATCTTAAGAGCATTAAAGGCCCCCTGGGCAATGCAGTGCACTGGGGACCCATCTACACAATCACCCACGAGAATAAAAATGAAAATAGTCGATAAGGCAATATTTATTGGTACAGCAGTGCCAGGCTAATGACAGTTTCCAAGTTGGGCGGCTGGTTCCGGTAAACACACTCAGTCACAGCCGGGAGCCAGACTCAACTGTCCTGTGTGCCTGTTCCCCTGGAGGCAGACAGGCATTCCTGCAGTTGTGGGCTCCCCCTCCACGGCCCAAGTGGCCTTAAAGCCTGTTGGCCCTGCACTGTCAAGGTTGACGGCGGGATGCACATGGGAATCGGGACTAATGCTTGGCTGGGGCTGAGTCACTGGGCAGGAGGGGCCCCCGGGCAACTTCCCAGCGTGCCCATTCACTAAGATGGCCCTGGTGAAAGGGCTCTGGAAAAATTTGTTTTTAGGCTGCATAACGGTTTATCCTAGAAGGAAGGAATGAAGGACGGGAAAGAGAGAAAGAGAGAGAGAAGAAAGGAAGGAAAGGGTATCTAAATTCTATTTCACTCTCAGAGATGCTCAAAGCATGTCGGCTATTTACATAATTATACATTGCACACCATTTTAGTCTCCTGTCTTGCTTTTGCTGCAAATTTCAAGACATTTAAAGTCTAAAACAACCTATTCATTTTGATCTTGAAAATGTGAGGGAGAAAGAACCAATGGACACCTTTAGCACAGTGTCTTTCTGTGATCTGAGAACATAAAAGATTAGCTCAACACAGGACTTAGGTACAGAGCACGATTGCTTTGTTGAAGAAAATTGCTGTAATTTTCTCCTGAGCGAGTCAGGATGACAGCTTACCCACTCAGAATTCCACAACCCTTTAACTGCTGGCAAAAAAAAAGTATAGATTTGGGATTAATCCATCATCTTCTGTGATTACAGTTTTATTTTTAATAAAGTGAACCTTTAATTGGCACACAGCAGTGTGTTAAATGGCCAAAGTAACACTAAATCTCACTGTAAAATAATGTACTTCTGTCCCTTCGCTATTGCCTTCTCTTTCTACTACTTTACTATGATAACCATCATGGTCACCGTATCAAGTGGGTCACTTTTGGGATTATTCCACTCCTCTTAAACTTTAAGCTAGACAGATGGCCCACATATATTGACTCTTCTAATAAAGTGTGCTGACTGATTCTAATGTCTGATTGGTCAGCACCAATCAATTAATGGGTGGAAGTGTATTTTCCATTTCTATAACAGTTTTATTGGTTATCCAGAAAAATAGGAAAATCAAAGCTCTCTGTTGGTTTTGGCACTGTGTTAGCAGGTACTCTCTGTCTCTGATGGAGTAATCTAATATTACAATGATCAAAACTGTCCAAAATACAGCGAGAAACATTTTTGTTCAATATTTAGAATTATTAGAGGGGCATTATTTCTGCACAAAATCAGGGGGTTAACAAGCTAATGTGAGCTGCGAGAATGGATCAGTAAGGGCAAGCATGTCAAACTGGTGCTTTGGGAGCATATGCTGCCCTCACCCTGCTTCTTTGCAGGCCTTGGCTAATTAAAACAAAACCTGGTTGATTCAAACTGAAAGCATAACTCCACTTTTGTTGAGAAAAAAAACATTCCCCTCTGGGTGATCTCTGTACATTGCAGGGATTTTAGCAATCTGTGTTGCAGATTTCTACCTTTTGTTATTCTGAACAAATCATTGTGTGTTCCTCTGTGCCTCTTGTAAGATTCTGGTACCTCTGGTACCCTTATTTTCTATTTTCTTTTGATATGCGTCCCACCTTTCTAATTAGGTGGTACGTATACACCTTTAAGACGGATGACGTCATCGCCGAGCGCCGCAGAGCGGCTATTTCAACCGCCGGCGTTCTCTCTCACATTGTTCGTTCAACCTGCCTGTGTGTCCACATGCTTACAAGCTTGTCTTGCTACCGGAACCTCCAGCTATTCTCTTTTACTTGGAAACAGACCGGAACCTCGCTACTGATCCCTGTATCTCGCTACTGGATCACTCCCTCACTACTGGACCCTTCTACTACTAACCTTACTAGTGATAAGTACCCCACAGGGGAATCCTCCATAACTTTACTTACACTATCTACCTCTGCACATTAAGGACTGTTACTATCTATGCATACTAATTCTATCATCTGCACTGTTACATAGATTGCTAGCTCTTGAGTCTACTACCATCTATCCTTGCACTGGGTTAGTCTATCCTGCATTTGTCATCTGCTGTCCTTACCACCTGTTACCATACTCGATTACTAACCTATCTGCATTCTACCTAATACCATCTAAATACTCTCCTGAACATTTCTATCAAGTGCTTACCATCTCTGTCACTGTTCACACCTGTCCCTTCAGCACATCATCTTCATACTTCATACATCCTATCACTCCAGGAACATCTTATTGAGTGTGTATATCTGTATGCTGAAGCTGACAGGCCCACAGTGATGAGTCTGGAGAGTTGGATCTGGTTATTCAACACATCTCTACATGACTACTGAGTGGAGATTCTGCAGCTGCAAATCCAGCCTACTACAAAAAACGCAGGAGCGTTACACCTCTGTGCTAAGTGGATCTAATCGGAGTGGTTTCATAATTATCTATCAGTGGTGGCAGCTGCAGGGCACTAATGAGGAAAGCTGCTGGGCCTGCATCCCTTTAGATGTATTCCTATTGGTATTATCTCACTAAAAATTACATTTTTGTTGCAAGGGATGCCTGAAATCTGACTTGTATCTTATGCAGACTTCTGGGAAAATTGGTGAGCCAATCACACAAGCAGGAAATTATGTTTCTTGGGATGTGGTCAGTACACATTATGTGTACAGAACAACTCCAGGTAGCCATATTGCATTGCATTTCCAGAAAATTACAACAGCTGAACATTGAAAAGGAAAGGTCATTTTTTTTTTTTTTTTCAAATATGAAGTTTATTAAAATACAAAAGGCAAAGGGGATAACAGCATGTCACACATAAAACAACCATAGTGCACAAACTTCTCACAATACATAGCGGTGTGTCAGAGGAGGCAGTATCATGAGAAAAACAATTGCATAATGGAAACCCTCGTAGGCAGGAAAAAGACTACAGAGGAGAACACATCTACAGTGCGTCCCACTACGGTGGGTCAATCAACTTAAACCACAGGTAACATTCAATATAGTGAATAGTAAGGCATTTAGCAGTCAACAAGGTATATGTTAACAGCACTGAATGGGGAGAAAACAAGCCCCCACAGATGGAGGACGTTCGGTTTCACTTGATGAGTAAAGAAACTAAAATAAAAGGTAGGAAAGCCGAGCAGTATGGCGGCGAGAAGCCAGGGGAGGGCAGAGAAGGAGGGGAGCGAAGAAAGCTGCATGAAAGAGATCTAGGGAAAAGAGAGAACAAGGGGAGAAGGAAAAAGAGGGAAGTGGAGGGGGAGAAATAGACAGGGAGGGGGCGGGGGGACAGCGGGTGCCGCACCTGGACCGGTCCCCCAGGCAAGGACGACAATTCGGCGGGACCTCAAGGGCACATCAAAGCTTTTCCCCTATCAGAGATGAGAAACACATTCCAGTACCCCCAAGTCTTCAGGAAAGGTCATTTTTATTACCTTTCAATTACAATATGATTTGTGTCACAATTTTATACACTATATTGTTTTTTCCTTATTTACTGATTTTTTTTCCCCCACGAAAGTGGAGTTACCCCTTTAACACATGGTAAATAAATGTATGCACCAAGGCAGAGGCAGCACTTTGAGTCAATCAGACTCTATTGCCTATACAGTGCTGCCGGCTGCTAGTTTAAATAGGTTGGTAATGGTTACCTGTGTCCTTTCACCCCTTCATTATCTAATTATTTGACGCAGGTGGGTGACCACCCTAAATTGCTTAACTTCAATAGAGAAAAGTTTGGCCACTGAGTTTGCTGTACTATTTGTTAGGGGAGCATGTGTAGACTGCTTTAGCACATTTACAAATCATTTATTAGGTAAATTAGCTCTTGTAGAGTATTTCATGTATGTAGCCAGGTGCTGGCATATAGGCCCCTTTAAAGGAAAATAAATTAACTTTGTAGATTACTGCTGTGGGATAGCAAGTCCTGACGTGCCTATTCAACATGTTCCAATTAGCACTACATGTCCTTCATTGATTCGATGACATCAGAGTGTGGAGGAGGAGATACTGTTAAAAAAGGATTGTGGTAGGTTTTGTTTCACTATATATGGGCAGCACTGCTCTACAGCTGGGAGGAAACTACAGTTCCCAGGGAGCCATTTGGCCTGAGGGAGCAGTGGAGACATTCTTAGTGAACTGAGCAGGGAGATTCGGAGTTCTTGGTGTCAGAGCTGGGGAAGAGAACAGATGTCTAGGCTAGAGTTCTGAGCCATCTCGGCACTTTCCTAACAGTCCAGTCTAAGCAGCGTTGGCCACAGTGTTCCAGTGCGGGTTCACTAGCCATTGTCTGTATCTTCAGCATTCCAGAGCAGGTTCCGCGGAGCTCAAGCCATTGACCCATGAGGGGCCCCCCCACCATGGACATCCATGACTGATGCACAGGATTGGCGAGGGGTTTGTGAATCCATTCCTCATATTGTACAGCAGGAACTCAAACTTCAGCACACAGCCTCATCTCTCTGCTCCCTTGACATTTCCTTGCCTGTTTACCATAGAACACTATCAGAGCACCGGGTCAGTCTGAGTGGAGTCTTCTTCTTAGCTGTTGCATTTTTTGCTATGGTTATGCAAACTAACTCCACTAAACAACTCCATAATACTTTGTTCTTTTAAATTGAAAGCAGACAGAAGTTACCCAACATCACCAGCCAGCAGAAATACCTATCCTAAGACTGCCCTATTCTATCTCACAACAATCTGTATAGATCTCACCACCCATAGTTCTTGAAAACTGCTTCATTTGTTTTATATTAAAGTCCTGCAGGCAGGCTTGGACATAGAAGTGTCGCTGCTGGGTTCTGGTGGGAGTGTAGCCTTTGAGGTTTATACTATCTTTCATCTAACTACCCTCTTGCATTTTTGGTGACCCTGTTGTAGTTTAAGTTTGCCAGGGTAAATGGTAAAAACCTGGCCCAGTTACCTCTGGTGTTGCTTTCGGTATGCAATTTTGGTGTAGAATTAGAATACACCAAATGTGGCTACACATTATACAATTATTTTTTACAATTTTGCTTTAGATTTACCAAAACCATATAATATGAGATCAAACCTAAACACTTTCAAATTGAATGCTATCCGGCAGGCCCTTGCACTTCATAGTTAAAGATAAATCAAAAGGAAATTGAACAGGAAAATTGTATGATGTGTAGACAGCTTTACTCTGTATAGGAACAGTGTATTATTACATTTTGGTCATAGTACGTGTGACGGGAGTCACTTTGGTTGGGGGACCCTTGGAATCCAGCTTATCTTAGAGAGATTAGAAAATCCCTGTCTCAGCTCCCCAGGTCCCTCTTATGTGTAAGTCACCCTGTGTCTATTGAGGGGACAGGGCGACCGAGAAAATGGTGGACAACTACGTAATAGACACTAAAAAATATGGTTTGAATTACTTAAAATGGGACAGCAATATGTATCCACAATATCCCTCAAGAAATCTATGATTCAATAATTCCACTGTATCAGAATGATGGAACATTGTATGAGCTTTGCCTCATAGACTATTGTAGGTTGGAGCCAGACAGTCTACTACTGTAGTCTCCTGCTATTGTCTGTTTAACAAGGTGTTCTCTGTTTATACTTAGGATAATATGTAATGTACTTTGTTTTAGCCTTGTTGCTGGCAATCTGGTCACCCAGGCCGGTTTAAGTGCTGAGTTAATTAGCATAGTAATTAGGTCACATTCAGCTATTAGTTGCTAGAGGGGAAGTAGAATACTGTTTATGTTGGTTGTTCCTTAGTTATGTTAATTCAATTTCTGTATACAATTTCATCTGCATACAATAATGTAATCAGGCTCACCTGACATGGTGGGGTATATATTCTGTGTGAGTTTGTTCAATAAAGAGTTCCAGATCTTATACAACCTATTCTCAGCTAGTCTTGTATATATTGAGGCTAATATCGTATATCTATGTTCAAGACTGAAGGAAGCGGTATACTGATGGAAGCATGCAAGCACACTGTGGGTCGGTTCCGTCACAGTCTGTATTGCCTTGCTTCTGTTTGAATATTCCATTCCATTTTCTAATATACATAGTGCCACATTTTTCTGGAGTTGTTCATCCCTATTAAAGAGGGATGTATCATAGTGGTAGAGTTGGCATTCCAATTAATCCGAAAATAAATCAGTTTCAGAGGGCTTGTCAAACTAGCAGCTTCTAAGGGGGAGCACTATTATATGTATGAGAGTAAAATCAGTGCAACACAGGGGGTCCTACTGACAAAGTCAATCACATGACGTAACGCGTATAGGGTCGGAGCCTGCTATCGGATGTCTCCTCGCTCTGCATCTAAGTATTGAGAGGATCGTGTTATCAAGCTCGCACAGCTGATTGTGCCTGAAAATGTGAGTTGGCTATCTATTGTATTTTTGCCCTAATAAAGCTATACATACAGAGAGCACTAGATTTGTCCCTATTTTTTGTCTCCCATTGGAGAAATCGCTAAGGACAGAGAGTGTGGAGGATCGCATTTCACAAGATACTGGCTGATTATCACCCACAAGATTATATCCCTTTCTGGGAACAGCTTGTTCTGACCCATTGATAACACAGGGGTCAGAACGTGAGGTGAGCGGTCAATTGTATGTGGTGGAGGATTTTTGATTTCTGAAGTTTCACTCTCAAGCACCAGCACTTTCTGGCCTTTATAGTTCCCATCTTGACATTTTTGCACAAAGACTTTTTTTTGCACTGGACTTTCATACATTTAATTTGATATATTTGAGGTTTTGGGATCTTTACATAAGCTTGAATTTTCTAATTGGGGTTTTATATGTTCATTTAACTTGTGCAATTTTAAGGAACAATATTTTTATGCACGATTTATATGAATTGTGATTGTGTATATCTGTGTATGGCACTTTCTCACTTTATTTGCACTTACTAATGTTGCACATTTAACATTCATATATTTTTAGGTGGAGCTGCACTTCTCTTTACTACAATATATGTGTTTTGCTCTTTGCATCGGATTTACCTTTATTTACCAAACTGCTTTAAAACTGATGTAGTAGTTGTCTCTCTTAGTAGAACTTATGGGGACCCTTGAGAATATATTCTTCTAACCTGGCCATTCATGTTATGCCATTCATCTTCTTTAACACTAAACGTGACACTTTTGCTTGATAGGTGCCTGTCATGGATTCATATTTTTTCTTTTTAGTGTTTTAAATGCATGTAATGCATGGAATATGTGTATTCATTTTGAATCACACCCTAAAGCACACATTCTGTAAAAAATGGAGCTCCAATATAAATCCCCGCAACACACAAATGTGAATACTCTGTGGGTTGTGGTGCACTGTCAATAATAGTGCAGGTAAATTGTTTTCCATGCTCTAAGGCTTGTTAGTTGCCCATGGAAAGTGAATGGGATGCCTAAATTCAGCACATGTTAACAGATGTTAAAAGGTGTGCTAACAAACGTGTTTATGCACACAGAAAGTTGTAAATGGGCCCTCCAATGTTTTCATTGTTAGTTTACAGTTAAATAAGCAATATTACCTTTTAGGTCTTTTTTATATAAAGAACTGCTCTCTGCTTCTTATTATGACTCTTGCCTCCCCACTGATCCTTTTAATTCCCATAGTGTTTATGGAAGCAACAAGAAATGATGCCATCAAGACTACAAATGTCTCATTCCCTGTGCCTCCCATTCTCCTTCCACTATGTGATAACTCTTTGTACTAATTCTGTATACAGCCTGATACTTTATCCCTCTTAAAACAAAAGAGTTTGTGACGTGAGTAAGAAAGGGGATGGAAAACAGATTCAGAAATCAAACAGTGTACTGGAGTACATAAAATGAAATGCAGGAGAGAAAGTGGTAGTTTTCATTTTTTTCCCAAATAATTCAGGTTTCTGATTTTTTCTTGCAGCTACAGTTTCCATGGTAATACTTTAAAAGAGAATGGGAAACATTCACAGAGAACCGGCCTTTTAAAAAGCATTTTTCCTCATTTCTGTAGATGGACAACATACTGATTTAGGTGGGATATCTAGAAAGGTATGTGGGACTTTCAGGTAGCATCAATTTTGTTTTTAACAAAGAGGTTAAAAAGTCGCTGGTGTAGCTCCAATTTAGGGGGCAACAGTATGTTGCCTTTGCTATGACTATTGCAACATTTTTATTACTATTGTTTTTATTGCTATAGGAACATTTGCATCTATTACCTAGGCCAGATATACTGTATATTTCCTATGCTTCTAGTCCAAATGTCTTCTGTCAAACCACTTCTAATGTGGTTGACGGTACGGAAAGGTTTAAACTTTCTGTCAGCTTTTTTTTATATGCTGTGTGTGTCCCATTGGAAGATTTCCAGTTACTTCTTGTACCATAGAGATATCTGGAAGGGAGAGAAAACCTTTTAAACGTTCCAAAACGAAAAAAAAAAAAAAAAATACCAATATTAATTAAAGAGGTTTTAAACTCAGTCAATTTTTTTTTTTTTTTTTTACAAGCTGAAAGAGAAACACATAATGAGCTAGTATGCATCGCATACTAGCTCATTATGAAATACTTACCTTAGAACGAGCCCCCGCCGTGCCGTTCGCTCACCTCTATGATGGGTGACATGTCCAGTCGCCCGTCTTCCGGGATGGCGGCATCCGGCCATCTGATTGGCCGGAGCCGAGGTGACGTCACTCCCGCGCACGCGCGTGGGAGCCGACAGTCACGACACGGGTCTCTGAAGAAACGGCATCAGCGGCCGTTCCTTTAGAGCGCATGCGCCAGTGACGTCACTGGATGCATCTAAGGTAAATATCTCCTAAACGGTACATGTTTAGGAGATATTTACAGTACCTATAGGTAAGCCTTATCATAGGCTTACATATAGGTAAAAGTGTCAGAGGAGGGTTTACTTCCTCTTCAAAAAAATATATACTTCAAGTAATATATATATATATATATATTTTTTTTTTTTGGTTAACTTAGGGCCTATGTACACAGACTTGTGTTCATTTTGGAACTGCTTTTCCCCCAACACAAGTCAATTGGAATGCAAAAACTCCTTGATGTGGTTAAGATGAATGAACATAAAAGCAAACTGCATTTGCCCATCTATATAATATCCTATTATTAAAGATGCAAACTTTAGAAAAACCAAAAGTTTCATTAGGGCCTGACCAAGAACCCACCATTAGAAGGAACAATGTCATTCAAAGCTCTCATGCGTGTCTTTGGTCTGCGGACAACCGAGTTTCGGCTTCTGGAGAGCGTGTCCCTACTCACCAAATTGCTGTAGACATGAACAGAAAGCTGTGCACTGATGATGCCTCACTGACACATTTCACCTGGAAAGGGCTTAATTGTAGAGATCCCAAACAGGGTGAAACACATCAGAGCTACATGGTCACAGACAGGAACTAGACAGAAAAACAGTTTAGCAGAATAAAATACTAACATGTGACATCATCAGTGTGCATTTTTAAGTTCATGTTCACCAAAAACCCACCATGTTCCAAAATCATGCATCTTTATTAACTTAGCCAATAATGTGTATCATTTAAACTCCAAACACAATTATCGATAACTAACATGATGCAACACCATACCTCCAAACTTTCTGAAAATGAGGGACACCTTTTAGCACAAACTATGTTCAGTAGGCAAAGAACACACATCTGCCATGACCCAAGTTACTTGTCCCACAATGACTTAGTATGAAAAAAATGATTGGCTAAACCCACAAGTGCTTCTTTCATCACTTCTTTTCCGTTATACCATTTTATCAAAATAACTAAGGCAATGATTTAGAGACTAGAATTAAGGTGTATTAATTAAATAATGGGTGTATTATAGTGGTCTATACATCAGTCTACAAAAAGAGACAATGTGAAAGGAAAGTAGGACAAAGGGATTTGGGGGATGAATTTATCCTGACAATAAAGTTGCTGTTGGGCAGTGCTGAGTGGTGCAGCCATGAATAGGCTTAATGTCTCAGGTAAAAATACATACAAGTGTTAAATATGTTTATCTGATTTTGGAAGTGCAATTAAGCTATTTGTGACCAGTTTTAAAGTTTATGTATAGCTACAACTTCGTTTTAAGGTTTTAAATTGAGTAGAAAAGGGTTGATATGCAGTGCAGTTTATTTTATGTTAAAAACTATTTCTTTTTTTGGATTTCCCTTCACTTCCTGTCCCAGAGAAGCAACAAGAAATGAAAAAAGAAATCACTTGAAAGAGAGGGGAAATCTGCTCTAATATAAAGTAGTCACTAAAAAAGGTGTCCCCAGTGGAAGAAATTCATGCACCTCTTGTTTGTGTGTCAACTTGTGCAGAGAATCCCTAAAGGGGAGCTCTGATCAACTATATTGGGAATAGTCAAAGGGATAGCAGTGTGTTGTCAAAGTCAGCTGGGAGGTAACGACCCACCCAGGGTTTCCACAGGCGCTCATATTTCTTTACCCTAACTACCAGGATTGCTTCAACCTTGGCGTGTATCATGACTCTGGTAATTCTATTCTTAGTTTCTGCAATGTTAAGGTAAGTCACGGTTAATGTTTTTTTGATGAGTAAGGCCGTGGCTGGATCAGGGATGCAAAAAATTTCAGCCCAAAACGATTGATGTGTCAGGCAGCTTCACCAAATATGAAAGTGCCTGCCAATGTTTGAGCAGCCTTAGGAAACAAGCAGGGAGGTAAGACAGGAGGAATTTGGCAATCCGGACAGGGACTAGGTACCACCTCATTAGAACATTGTAATTTGCTTCCAGGGCCACTATATTCTGTGAAGCTGATTTAGTGGCTGTCCAAATATCTGACCTGTCCTTAGTGTCTAGCTGAAGACTAAGTCTCCCTCCTACTTGGACTTGACAAGGATTTGTATCCTTCTCCATTTCATCCAAAACTAGAAAAAAAAGTTTTAGTTTTACATATGGTTTCAAGCTGACCTACTGTGTGGACCCTAAAAAAATGTCTACTTGAGGTTGTCTACTCCAAGAGACACTAAAAGCAAGACTGTTGTCATTATATCCCCTGTTCTTGAAGGTACCAGAATTTTCCTTTTTGCCCTGGGCAGCGGTATTTTAAAGCAAACCTATGCTTTGTCCATACAGGGCTCTCTTTAAAGTGAATGTAAAGCCTCCTTTTTTTTTTTCAATAAAAAACAACAAACGTGTTATACTTACCTGCTCTGTGTAGTTGATTTTGCACAGAACAGATCAGATCCTCCTCTTCTTGGGTCCCTCTTTGGCTCTGCTGGTCCCTCCCTCCCTTTGAGTGCCCCCACAGCAAGCAGCTTGCTATGGGGGGCACCCTAGCTGAGTCTCAGCTCCATGTATCTATTCAGACACAGAGCTGTGGTGCGGCTTTGCCCCCTCTTGTTCCTCATTGGCTAACTGATTTTGATTGACAGCAGCGGGAGCCAATGACGCTGCTGCTGTGTCTTAGCCAATGAGGAGGGGAGTCCCGGACGGCTCAGACAGTCGTGGACATCGCTGGATGGAGAGGGGGCTCAGGTAAACATTAGGGACGCTGCTGCACACAGAAAGTTTTTTATCTTAATGCATAGAATGCATTAAGATAAAAAAAAAAAAAAAACCTTCTGACTTTACAACTCCTTTAATGTTCCCTTCTGAACAGAGCAGCAAAGCAACAAAGAGAGGGTATGCATATACTACTACCAGGACCGCCATTGAATCAACTTTTATATTTTGCCCTGCGTGGGCAAACTACAGGCTTGTGCTAAGGCAATATTGAAAGCATTGATTTATGTGATGTTATACTCTCTAATGAAAATTATATGAATAAGAATCTTTGAAACAAAATGTGTAGAAGATTAAAAGGTTTTCATGGCTGCAGTGCATACTTTGTCAAGGCAGGATTAATGGTTTAATTGAATGACATAGATGAAAGCACATTGCAGTTTAGAACTGTAACAGCCAATGCATTTTCTAAATGGAGAACCGCTAGGGTTAATGGCGTGACTTTACACAGCTGTGCCACTCGTCTAAAAACCAGGATGAAAAGCTATACAAAATGTTCCCTTTAATATTCATGTCACAATGAAGAAGCTGATTATTATTCTGTAGAACAAAGGGAATTTAGACAGCTCCGTTAGAGTTACAAAGAACAAGAACGGAAGCAAATTTGCCCGTGTCAGCAATCATTGGAGGCCAACAAATGAGTACATTGGGTGTGCGGATTGAGTGACACTTCCACTGAGAGGGGGCAGGAGTGCACGTGGCTCTGCCAGGGCAGCATGGCACATTGATGGGTGTTTGGTTCACCACTTAAAAAAAAAAGACATTTTTTGATATAAAACAAACCACACATGAGTTTTGGAGGTTTACTGAGTCATGCCAACCACAGCAGATGACGAAAGGAAATAGATGAATGTTTTTTTTTTTTTTTGATGCATGTGCTTACAGTCATCTCACAATCATCACCAAATGATCAGAATAGTCAAATTTGAAATTAAGATGTGTTTATATACACTGAAATAGGACTCAATTAGGGGTTACTTGCAGATGAGTCAGAACCGGATTTCCTATTATGCAAATAAAGACATTGGGTTTAATTTCCTAAAGGCAATTAGGCTGTTCACTTTTAAAAGGGGAGTTGCACTTTGCAAGGGATTGTTTTCCAGAGCTTAATAAATGAGTTCCATCATCCAATAATTTGCAGGCAAAAACTTTGTTTATTTCATTTCCGTTCACGTGATGGGGTATTCTTTGCAAAGTGAAATTTCACCACATTTACTAAGTTCTGAGGCAAATACGTTAAAAGAACTTTCCTTACAATGTGCTAAACAGCCTTTTAGCCTTTAGTAAACCAACCCCATCGTTGTTGGTTTACTAAAGAAGAAGCAACTGTTTATTTAACAAAAGTTCGAAGAGCAAAAAATAAGATTTACACCCTAACAAAATGGAATTTAGTTAGCTGAAGTGCTGTGTATCATAAACACCTGCCAATGTTTTAGGTAAAATACTTGTTTTCACCTTCCTGGCTAGATGCATATATTCCAACATTGAATGCATGGCATTTCTCAGGGTGGGTTTCCTGATAGTGACAACATTGGATCGTAGCTGTGTAATGTGTGTTTCCACTGGAGGCCCATGTGACAAGATGACAATGCAGGAGCTGAACTGGCAGACAGAGGAAAAATATTGTCACCTGCAGTCATGTCAGCTTAATGTAATTTTCCCTACTCATCATTACGTGCCTATACCATTACGAATCACTGTGGCATTGTTCATTGCTTATGGATGTTGTTCTATATATATTACCCTATACGCATGCTGGTTTTGGTTCTGGGTTCTCAGACCTACTATAAATTGACCTTTTGGTTACTCACTTGGTATGGTCTACCTATACATTCAAGAGATTGTATTTATATGAATTTTGTTTTAAACTGTGCTATGATTCTTATGTTTTCATTATATAGAATGCATAAAAAATACAAAAAAAATAATGTCCTGAAAAAGTGAAATATCATGAAACATGTTGAGCTTGTAGTCCGCTATACATCACATTTTATCTCTGCATCACAACATCAACAGGTTTTATTTCCCCACTGGCCTTGTTTTCAAGCACAAGAGTGGGTTAATTAATTATTTGTGTTGTCTCTATTGTAATGTCTATCATGTGAACATGTGTTTTTTGTTTTTTATATTATTTGCTATCAATAAAATTTGTATATTTTTTAATATTTATGCCTTCAAAGTCCATATTTCCTACTTTCTGTATATATACTCTAATCATGAGGATGTGGCACTGTTTTTTACAATTCATGCACCCACCGTACTACCCTGTGTTGGGGTAATTTGATAATCTTCAGTGTTGTTCTATGACTGTTTTCAGTTTGTTTTGCCATTCAAAAAAAAAAGAACATTGTCAACTCATAACATGAAGTGCCTGAACAAGGACCTTCATGACAGAATATCCAGGTATTATTTTTGAAAAAAAATGTAGATATAAAAATAGTAAAAATTACTTTTGTGTGGTGTGGTTCTATAGTCCTCAGAGATAGCAGCACAGTGGCTAAGTGGTTAGCCCTTCTGTCTAGCAGTACTAGGATTGTGGTTTCAAATCCCAGCCATGGCACTACCTGACTGGAGTTTGCATGATCTCCATGTGCCTGCGTGGGTTTCCTCCCACACTGCAAAGACATGTTCTGGGTTTGTTGGCTACTGTCGAAATTGGCTCTAGTATATGTATCTATGAATGTGAGTTAAGCCCCGTACACACGTACTGATCGTCGGCCGAACGTTCGGCCGTCTTTTGTCCAGGTCTGTCGTGTCTGTTGAAAACTGCAAAAGACTG
The DNA here is from genome assembly GCF_965119305.1 of Pelophylax lessonae. Lineage (NCBI taxonomy): Eukaryota > Metazoa > Chordata > Amphibia > Anura > Ranidae > Pelophylax > Pelophylax lessonae. The sequence goes on along the minus strand of NC_138771.1, from coordinate 460,164,010 downwards.
CACACGAATTTTGTCGGCCAACAACAGCCGACTGCAGAAGTGATGTCATGTGATGGTTAACTTTCCTTGTCTTTTTTCTTTTCTGAGCATGCCCAGTCTTGCTCATCTGCTGTCTGTCAGCCGAAATCTGTACTGACTGGCGAACAATCGGCCATTCTGGTGATGGCCAACAAATATTTTAAAGTCTGCACGACAGATTCTGTTCGGCCGAAAATGCGCTGTCGGATGTCGGAAGCATCCTACTAACAAGCCTACAATCGGCCGATCGGTTGTCGGCCAAATATTTACGGCCGACAATCGGTACGTGTGTACGGGGCTTTAGAGACCTTAGATTGTAAGCTCCTTGGGGGCTGGGACTGATGTAAATGTATGAAATGTATGTAAAACAATGTGTAAATTGATAGCACTATGAAAGTACCTAAATGAATAAAATAGTTGAGAAAGATGTAACAGGGAGAGAACACAGGACATTATCAGATTTCTGGCAGGACCACTTATCAAACAGATATGCCAAATAAGAGAAATTCTTTGTTGGGGTTTAAATACCCTTTCATTTTGCTAAGTGAATAGTTTTTACTCTTTTAGTAAATCAACCCCACTGTGTCCAGGGCCCACTACATTTTTAAAGGTTACATAGCACTGAATATTTTACAAACCATTAAAACAAGTGTGTCAAATGTAAATTTAAAGTGTAACTAAAGGCAAAACTTTTTTGCAAGTTTGGATAGAGTGGAGAGGGATTAGAACACAGTTTTTATTGCTGTCTGTGCCCCCATTACCGAGATTCACCCTCTCTATTTGCACTGTTTACCATTTTTAATGAAAGTGAAAGTAAAAGAAAATCCCAAATTTTGGGGTGTCCCCAGAAGAGGGGAAATCTTCCAATGGGGACAACAGTTCTGGTGAACTTAATGTTCAAGGATTTTCTCTCACTTCCTGTTTGGCTATGGGGTATGAAGTGAAGAAAAATCTCTGCGATCAGAAACAAATGGCGAAAAAAAATCTGACAGGTGTTATAAACCTGCCTTGCTCTATCCAAAATAAGAAAGAAAGTTGTGCCTATACAGTAGCTCTACTTTAAATCACATAGACTTTTCAATCCTGGGTGTTGTAAATCCAGTGGGGAGTGTCAAAAAATCTGCTCCTTCTCCTGATCTGATAGCTACAGTGGGAGGGTCTGAGAATCCCCCACTGACGTCAGCCAGCAGTAGAATAGGAGAAAATGAGACTGGCAGGCAGTCACATGAGCGCCAAGCGGCACTATGAAAGGCAGCAACACAGGGGTATTTAAAAAAAGAAAAACACATACACTCGGGACATTATTTCATCTAGCAGAGTGGATTGTAGGAATGTCATTGAGTTATAGTAGCAGAAGGGGAGCATATAGGCACTGACACAGCTGACGGGCAGGCTGGAGGGGGGAGAGGAGAACAGAGGAGAGTTGTGGATGACAGAGGCACATAAACTGACCATGGTGTCAGGGCACAGCAGCCATGATAAACGCAGTCAGTTTACAGAGGGGAGGGCAGAACCAGGCAGGATCAGCCAGGTATTTTAGGTGATAGAAGGGGCCAAATTACACAGCACAAGCACTGTGTTGTATATCATGCTTTAAAGGAACAGGATCCATTTTTTTTTCTTTTTAGGGTTACAACCACTTTAAGGCTCTGCTGTGCTTCTCACTAGTTCATTAAGGAGTTTTTGGGTTCCTTATCCCCCTACCTCCCACCTCATCATAACCTGTCTGTTGTATTTTCTTGCTGCTACTAAGCCCGACTTCATAGAAACCATTGTTTTTGTGTACTGCACTGATGATGGCCAACAGGCCTGAAACAGCTGCATGCAGTTTGAATTAAATGACTCTACATTATTAGGCTATGTCTATATCGTCTGTTCTGGGTGTACTGTTGGCCCAGGAGCATAAGGGAATGATTTGTATGGCTTCATCCACTATCTGAGAATGATGAAAAATCCCTTTATTTTTGGGATTTGTGATGGGATGAGATATGTAAATATATATTGTATATGATTGCTCCGTTGAGCTTTACACTGGTTTAGTAGAGAGCTTTTGGGATCATTTCGGCCATCTCACTATAAGCTGACTGTGTATACTTTCTTGTGGCTCCCTAAGCACTACCGTATAGAGGTCATTGATTCCATGCAGAAGCCTAAACAAGCCATGTGCAGTTTGGAATAGATGGCTCTAAAATAGGCTCTACCTGTGCTGTACACCAACAGGACTGGGTAAACTGTTGACGAGATGATAAAATCATAGATATGTTCATAATTCAATGATCAGTAGTAATGACAAACTTTCAAAATTTAGAATAAATGCAGACAACTATCACCTTACATGCCATCAAAAGAATTCTCCAGACCTTGTGACTGCAAAGCCAAAAAGGGGGAGAGGTCATCCTATATTGGAGGCACTGCACTGTCAGCTGTCACTAATAATTTTCTAAGATCCAAAATATTAATTTTAGAGAAATGAGAGCTATTTCATCTGATGGAAGCACTATGAGCTGCATGCAGATGCAACATAGTATGTCCTGGCCTTATAGAACAACCTAGGCACTGAAAAAATAAACTTATTCACCTACAAGCAGCATTCATGTGGTGTTTTGACTCACTGCAATTGGAATGATACATGATGATGCATTGCTGGCGTTGAACTGGGCATTGAGTAGTAGGGATGATATACCTCATTCTCAAAAGGTGTTTTTTTACACAAAGGGCTTAGTTTTTGTCTGATTCATAACTATTTTTAGTATCAGAGAGAATTCTATAGTCAAAAAAGTGGGGTTGCTATGGGCGTGAAATTTGCCCCCAGTCCAGCTAATATCTTTAGGGCGGAATGGGAGGACAAATTTATTTTTATTCCATTTAGACCTGAATTAAAGTACTACAGATGCTTCATAGATGATGTTATATTCATCTGGGAGGGATCTGAGAAAAGTTTGAAGTCATATATGGCACATTTTAATAGGAATAATAATATCAAATTAGATTACTAGTGGGACTGTGATTCAATCAATACATTTCTTGGATGTATCAATATTTAAGCAAGATGCAAGATTGGCAACAAAAGTATATTTTAAGCCAATGGATCATAATAGCTACCTGTCTATTAATAGTGGTCACCACCCTACATGGCTTAGAAATATACCACAGCGACAATTAATGCGTATCAGGCGTAATTGTACTTATGATCGGAACTATATTGAGCAATCCAAACACATTTTATATGAATTTGTACAGAAGGGATATACAGAAGATAAATTAGATCAGGATATACACAATATATTAAAATTCCCAAGAAACCAAGGTCTGGTAAATAAGGTGCAAGTTTCTAATGATGCCAAGCAATGGAGCTTTATATCCGATTTCCATAGCCAATACAGAGATATTGAAAATATTTATCGTAAACATTGGCATGTGTTATTAACAGATAGAACTTTGGGATCTGTCCTACCTAGCGCCCCTTCTTTTATAGATAGGAGAGCTCCCAGCTTTGGTGAGAAGGTGGTTAAAAAAATACTAGACCCACCAGTAACATAATTTTTCCCAGGGACGAAAGGCATGTGGCAAGTGTAAAGGTTACTATTATGCAAGAAATAATGTGTCAGGAACGTACTGATCACAATACTGCAGGAAACCAGAGATGAACTGGTGTGTGCAGGCGCGGATTTGCTGGTACCCATCCAGCTGTGAACAGTCATGCACCAGTGCGCATGCACGTGCGCAAAAGCACGCACTTGCAATCGTGCACAGATGTGCGCATGCGCGCAAGGTAACCATTTACATTGGCATCTAGTGGCCTATATAAGTGCAGAAGCTGCACTAGTCCTTTGCTGTTTGATCTGCAGCTGTTGCTCTATCCTTGCATCTGAACCTGTTGATTCCTGTATTTGACCCGGCCTGTCCCGGACTTCACTTGATTGCTACCTGCCCTGAATTTGGCTTCCTCTGGACTTTGCTTTGCCTCCTGATATCTGCCTGATCCTGTGTTGCTGACCTCTGCCTGTATCCTGGTTATCCCTTGCCTACTGTCTATACCCACATCTGCCCATTTGTTACCGACCCGGCTTGCCCGACCACCCATTCAGTCGCTACTGCTGCTGTTGCTTCCATCAACCTGGTATCCGCTGCCTGCTGTCCTCAGTTCCAGCTAACCATCTAGCTCTGGTGACAGATCTACCATTCACCTCTTCACCCAGAGTAGAGATTACACGGTACCTGTACCTTACTGCACTCCTGTGACCACTGTTGCAACATCAGTGGTTCTCGAGTCTTGGCTGTATGAGAGGCCTCCTTCTGCACATCAGGCTCAGCCACAAGGTGCGTGATGGTATCAAACAGCCATGTCTGAGCCTGCAAGAGGGACCTCTCCTATAGACGAGATCTGCCAGCACCCCGCAGCTCTCACTCAAGCCGTTAAATCGCTACAAGATGGCTACGTCCAACTGGAAGAACATGTGCAGTCCTTGGCTACTTCTGCAAACCCTACCTTGGCTTCCACCACCATGGCACCAACTGAGGATACTACTATACCCACAGTAATGATGTTGCTTCCTGAACCCAGGGTCTCCATGCCAGAAAGGTGTTCGGGGGATTGAAGAAAATTTAGAGCGCTCCGCTACTCATGTGAACTGTATTTCTCATTACAACCTCGGACTTTCTCTCTGGGAGCCAGAAAGTGGGGATCATCTTTTCCTTGCAGCAAGTTGAACCTCAGTCCTGGGCTCACCGACTGCTTAAGGAACACAATGTATAGTTACACTCCATATCGTCCTTCTTCAACTCCATGGCCCAGTTGTACGACGACCAGCAGTGAACCTCCACCCCAGAGGCTGCCCTCCATGCACTCCAGCAGGGCCGCAGAGCAGTTGAGGACTATGTTTCGGACTTTAGGCTCCGGAGCACAGACACTCAATGGAACGATGCAGCTCTGCGACACCAGTTTCACCTTGGTCTGTCAGAGAGCCAAAAGGACAAAGTGGCTCGGGTCAGTGTACCGAATACGTTGGAGGCACTAATCACTTTGGCCATCCAGATAGACCATCGGCTCAGTGAATGCAGAGCAGAAAGATCTACTTATCAGCCCCGTCCAGTCTGGATGATTCCAGCTCCTGCTCACGTTGATCCCACCAGTTTCATTCTAGCCAGCCCTGTTCCTGTCAACTGTCCATGCAGCTCGACTTACGTTCAACTCAAATATCCAGCCCATCCCTATCCATCATTAGAGAATGATCTGCTCTCTCCATGGGTTCAGAGGCAGAACTGAGCTCTTTTTCATGCTCTGACCGGCGAAGAAGACAAAATCCCCAGTCTCCTCTATGAGCCATAATCAGTGGGTAGATGGCTAGCCCTTAGTCCCCTCCAAAAGCCACAGTCACAGTTGTTACCGTGACATCCCCTTTTCATTTTTGGCAAACAGTCACTATTTCTGTATGTCATTTTCTTTCTGGTCTTTTGACAATATTACTTCTGTATTTATTTCAATGCACTGCCTACCCATGGATATTAAATATGAAAAATAACAATTTACCCTGAGTCATGTGTCTGGTGTGTGTGTGTGTGTGTGATTGTGTGTGTGTGTGTGTGTGTGTGTGGGCAGTGGGTAATGTGAATTGTGCTATAAATCTATTTTACAGGACAGGACAAGTGCTGGCTGGAGGTAATGCAGGCTTTAATAACTGTTTCACATCCTTGTATTACCTTCTCAAGGCGAATGCTCTCCCTCTTATCCCTCATCCCCAAACAAGGATCTTGCTCCTGTTAGCGAGTCGCTGTAGGCATGATCTCTTGACAGTGGTGTAAAGGAATAATTTGAATGGATCCACCCACAATTTTAAAATGAGGAATAATCCTGAGATGGAACTAGAAGATCTGAGATGGAACTAGAAGAACTAGATATGAAAATACCTTTGCTTCTGAAAAGGTTTTGTTGTGCTTTGTGCAAACTGTTTCTCTTTTGTCCTGTGTGTACAGTTTATCATATAGAACTTGCAAAATGTAGCTCAAGAGGAAGTTAATATATGCACATTAAAAAAAAAAAAAAAACATGAAAAGAGAGCAGTGAATGTAAAATACAGTGTGCTGATTGTGTATGCTTAGATATAAATGGTTGCGATCTAAAAGACATCTGCTGGTGTTATAAGCAAAAAGTATCACAAACTTCTCAGTTGTGACACTCACATACATCAAATGCTCTGTATGTGAAACAATGCAAGAAGGCTTCAGAGGGTGTATTTTAAAAAACATCACTAGCATTACAAACAAGAATACAACTCTGTACCAGTGTTCTACTGCATGCTCTATCAGTTCTAGGGGTGACTGATCAGCCTCAACCCTTCTGCCTTTAGCAGTTGTGTAAACTTGAGATCAGAATCTTTGCCTGTTTTGCTGGCTTTTTGTTTTTTTAGCGTTTGTACAGGTTTTTTTGTAGGTGTCAGAGGCCTAAGCAAGTTATTGTAGCCAATAGAATGCAATGAATAAAATGTGAGTAGCACTACCGCCAGCAGAGCCAGTGAATTGTTTTGCGGTTGCTTTGCACATCTTACCCAGCATTTACCGACATGCCTTGATTTCAAAGAATTTATTAGGGGCAAGCATAGCCTAAAAGAAGAGAAGATTAGCAAGTGTCCTTATACAAACTATCTATAAGACAAAAACATTACTGTGTGAGATATGGTTAGACACCTGCAATATTCTGACTATCAGTAATTAACAGAACTGAACTGAATTTACCTGGCAACAGAATATAAAAATAGTCTTAAAGCGGAGTTCCGGACACAGAAGTCATTTTTCAACAAACATACCCCCGGGACAGTCAGGGCTAGTACATTCCACAATGGCTAGCCTCTGAACTGTCCCGGTTCGCACTTACCTTTTAGAAGAAATACTCACTTATAAAATTTCTTCCACAGCGTTTCCATCTCTCTTGTGGGCAGCTGAAGCCGGCGCGGTCCTCTTCGGCATCTTCTTCCGCGTCTTCTTCTCCCAGAATGCGCCTGCACCGGCCCCTCTCTTCACTTCCGGTGCGGCGCCGCATTCCTCCACAGCTTCTGGGCATGCCCAGAAGCTGTTTAGCAGGGGTAATCCCTCCAGCCCATGTGAGCTGTGACCCTGGGTGTGACAACTAAAGCAGCGACAACTCCGGCATCTTTGTGTGTGTTTTTTTATTGTAGATAAAGGGGATGGGAGAAGAGAATGAGTGGGATACTCCTTGCGGCTCAAACTAATTACAATTGGGACTTTTACTCCTGAAATGCCTGTTGGCGCTTCTGTGATGCCAGCCGGTGCCAGTCAATGCTCTCTGACACTGAGAACACAAAGAAGTGCTGAATCCTCGACTGAGAACTGTAGAACTCCTGACACTGTTGTACTATGAAAGTCACTGCATAGTTTCCCCCGCCTGGCACAGCTTGAGGTAGTATATTGTAGAACTCTGTATAGCTGTCACTTTAACTGGCACGCTCTGTGCAATTCAGGGCCCAGACTGCAGGTGCCCCCTTTAACCTTGAACTCTTCAGGGTCCACTGACTATGTACCTCCTCTGTAGTTTCAGGGTCCTCAAGCTAGGTACCCCCTTTACAGCGAGCTGACACTGGATCCCAGAACCTCTTTCGGAGTGGTCCCCTCTAACTTCAGGCAGACCCCCAGGGGCAATCCTCAGTACTCACGACCTGTGTAGGCTTTCCTGGGACTGGACCCCTCTCTCTCTCCGCAGGCTCTCGGCACACCGGATCCCCTCAGCTCAACTCAGCTCTCTCTCTCTGGACACTCAGGCGACACCCCGAGACATCCACCTTCCTCAGACAGGAGGAGAGACAGCCACACTCTCCTTCCTGGGACTCTGCTCCTGCCAAAGACACCATGTCACGCACTTCCCCCCAACCTTATACCCACTCCCAGAATCCTTTGCAGCATAATATGCCCTCTGGGGTAGTTACAAGCTGGGATGTGTCTCCTGATTGGGCTTCCCACACTGTCCTATGAGAATCCTCTCACAGGAGCCAATTGGGATACTTCTCCCCTCAGCAGGCACATCTGGAAGCCCTGACACCCTAGCTAAATAAATCACAGCCCTGCTGTTAGTCAGACAAGGCCACTATAGATTTACCTAGCACCTACCTGTAGGGTGCTACACCAGTACAATCTGATCACATCAGGCATCCAAATCACACCTCACACCTTTCCGCCTCTGAGGCAAGGTCCTATGCAATAAGCAATCGCTCCCAATTGTGGTCAGCTATGGCAGGGTTCCGTTCAGCCAGAAGCTGCAGTCCAGTCTTTTCTAACACCCCTGCTAGCTTTAAGACTTTCCTTCCTTTTCCTCTCAGCAGCCTGCAGACAGACTTCTCCTTGCTTTGTTGCATCAGCCAATCACCGTCCTCCATAATCAATCCAGACCCAGCCAAAATGGCTGCCCCTCCGCACTGGAGACACTCCATAGAGGAGAATTGCAAAGTGGTTTCCTTAAAGATGGCTGCTTCACTTCTGCATTTATGAAAATTCAGTTTAACCTTGTCCACTCTGCAGAAGGATATTACAGCAGGAACAAATTCCACAGCAATTATCATCTACAGCCTAGATTACGCATTCAATGGGACTCCCATTAAAGTCTGTTAGGGTCAAAAATGCTTGAAACTTATAGCTCAAAAGAAGCGCATGTACTTTTTTGAGCTACAAGCTTCAAGTCTCAAGTGACAATATGTTCAGGTGCGAACAGGCTCAATTAAAAAAACATAGGATTTGGGATATTGAGTGCTTTGGAGGTTCGAAGTATAAACTACTTGCATCTTGGCAAGTTTTGACAGCACAGAAAAACGCCCCCCCCCCTTGCTGATCCTAACTCTGATTTCCAAGCATGTCAACTCTAAAATACAAAGAGTTTACAGTGAATCCGGAAAGTATTGACAGCGCTTCACTTTTTCCACCTTTTGTTATGTTACAGCCTTATTCCAAAACGGATTACATTCATTATTTTTCTCAACATTCTACAGACACTACCCCATAATGGCAGAGTGAAAGAAGTTTGTTTGAAATCTTTTCACATTTAATAAAAATAAAAAATGAAAAAAATCACATGTACATAAGTATTCACAGCGTTTGCCATGACACTCAAAAGTGAGCCCAGGTGCATCCTGATTCCACTGATCATCTTTGAGATGTTACTACAACTTGATTGGAGTCCCCCTGTGGTAATATCAGTTGATTGGGCATGATTTGGAAAGGCAAGCACCTGTCTATAAAAGGTCCCACAGTTAACAGGACTTTTCAGAGCTAAAAACAACATGAAGTCCAAATAATTGTCTGTAGACCATTGAGACAACATTGTATGGAGGCACAGATCTGAGGAAGGGTACAGAAACATTTCTGCAGCATTGAAGGTCCCAATGAGCCTAGTGGCCTCCATTACCTGTAAATGGGAGAAGTTTGGAACCACCAGGACTCTTGCTAGAGTGTTTGGGATAGAAGGGCTTTAGTCGGGGAGATGACCAAGAACCCAATGGTCACTCTGACAGAGCTTCAGCGTTTCTCCAGGGGCGGACGTACAGTGGTCGCCATGGTGACCAAGCCCCATGCTGCAGGGGGCCTGAGAGGGCCCCCTGTATGTATAGAGATGAGGAGTGGCAAGCAGCTGAGACCGGAGCTCCCCGATAAATCGGCACTGAAGGAGCTGGTCTTGAGAATATAGGAAAGTGAAAGCAGAGAGTGTGCTGTGCACTCTGCCTCCCCCTACAGTGCATTACCCGGCCGGCAGGAAGTTACAGGAAGGTACAGACCTCTCTGCCGTTTTTAAAAAAGGCTTTCTGTATGTATTTATGTGTGTGTACACTATGTGTGTGTATGTATGTGTGTTTACTGTATGTGTACTGTGTGTGTGTGTATGTGTGTGTACTGTATGTGTACTGTATGTGTGTGTACTGTATGTGTACTGTATGTGTGTGTATGTGTATGTGTGTGTACTGTATGTGTGTGTACTGTATGTGTACTGTATGTGTATGTGTGTGTACTGTATGTGTACTGTATGTGTACTGTATGTGTATGTGTACTGTATGTGTGTGTACTGTATGTGTACTGTATGTTTGTGTACTGTATGTGTGTGTGTGTATGTATGTGTGTGTACTGTATGTGTATGTATGTGTACTGTATGTGTGTGTATGTGTGTGTACTGTATGTGTATGTATGTGTACTGTATGTGTGTGTATGTGTGTGTACTATATGTGTGTACTGTATGTGTGTGTATGTGTGTACTGTATGTGTGTGTATGTGTGTGTACTGTATGTGTGTGCATGTGTGTGTATGTGTGTGTGTACTGTGTGTGTACTGTATGTGTGTGTACTGTATGAGTACTGTATGTGTGTGTGTGTGTACTGTGTGTGTGTACTGTATGTGTGTGTACTGTATGTGTGTGTATGTACTGTATGTGTGTGTATACTGTATGTGTGTGTGTGTATGTATGTGTGTGTATTGTATGTGTGTGTATGTACTGTATGTGTGTGTATGTACTGTATGTGTGTGTATTGTATGTGTGTACTGTATGTGTGTGTACTGTATGTGTGTGTATGTACTGTATGTGTGTGTATCTATGTGTGTGTGTGTGTATTGTATGTGTGTGTATGTACTGTATGTGTGTGTACTGTATGTGTGTGTATTGTATGTGTGTACTGTATGTGTGTGTACTGTATGTGTGTGTACTGTATGTGTGTGCATCTATATATGTATGTGTGTGCATGTATGTATGTGTGTGCATGTATGTAGGTATGTATGTATGTATGTGTGTGTACTGTATGTGTATGTATGTATGTGCGTGCATGTATGTATGTATGTGTGTGTGTGTGTGTGTTTATATGTGTGTGGATATATGTACGTGTGTGTGCTTCAAGTTATTGCCCATTTGAGTTTATGGACTTTTAAGGACTTTTAAATGAAATGATTTTAAGCTGAAGTGTGCAGTAATTCAGTTATTATATTATAGTCGGTTTTCTCAATTTACTTTAAACACATTAGGGCTCTTTCACACGGAGCGGACCGCATTGCGATCCGCTTCGGTGCTTTTTTTTTTCCACGGAGCGGATGACACTGGTGTCATCCGCTCCGTATGTTCGCATATCATCCCATCCATTTGCGGATGATATTCGGACATAATGTATGTCTATGGGCATTGCGGATGTCAGCGGATGACACCACTGACATCCGATTTTGCTTCCTTTCTATTTTTTCAACAGAACAAAAATAGGGTTCTGTTCTGTTCCAAAAAACGGAACAGAACTGAAAGGAAGAAAATCGGATGTCAGTGGATGGTCATCCGCTGACATCCGCAATGCCATTGACATACATTATGTCCGTATATCATCCGCAAAAAAATAGGATTATTTGCGGACATACGGAGCGCCCGTGTGAAAGAACCCTTCAGGTGGCTAGGAGGTACCACCATTCCTGCGCTACTGAATTTTTCTATTTTGTATTGTGTGATCTAATTCATATTACAACATTTATACATGATTTCATTACCTATAATTACTTCTATATAAGTAGCAGCATTGTGTTATATGTGTCCTATACTCCTGAGCGCATAGGGTCACTCTGCAATTGTTTGCCTTTTATGGGTGAATTTGGAGGTGTTTCTTTAGTCCACCAGCACTATTACTGTTCCCATTCCCCCCTCCCCACCACCGCCGCCCCAACTGATCCCACCTCCCTCCCCACCATAGCTGCCACTGAACCCACCCCCTCCTCACCATTGCTGCCACTGATCCCACCCCCCTCCCCACCATTGCCGCCACTGATCCCACCCCCCCTCACCACCATTGCCGCCACTGATCCCACACCCCCTCACCACCATTGCCGCCACTGATCCCACCCCCTCACCACCATTGCCGCCACTGATCCCACCCCCCCTCACCACCATTGCCGCCACTTATCCCACACCCCTTCACCACCATTGCCGCCACTGATCCCACCCCCCTCACAACCATTGCCGCCACTGATCCCACCCCCCCTCACCACCATTGCTGCCACTGATCCCACCCCCCCTCACCACCATTGCTGCCACTGATCCCACCCCCCTCACCACCATTGCCGCCACTGATCCCACCCCCCCTCACAACCATTGCTGCCATTGATCCCACCCCCCCCCACCACCATTGCCGCCATTGAAACCAGAAACAGAAATGTTTTACTTTGTTATACATTGGAAAATAAAAGTGTCAAAAATATGCTTTTTCGGGGGGTGGGGGGGCCCTTCATGATTTCTTGCACCGGGCCCTGAGAAATCTAGTTACGCCTCTGCGTTTCTCTATGGAGAGAGGAGAACCTTCCAGAAGAACAACCATCTCTGTAGCACTCCACCAATTAGGTCTGTATGGTAGAGAGGCCAGACGGAAGCCACTCCTCAGTAAAAGGCACATGGCAGCCCACCTGAGTTTGCCAAAAGACACCTGAAGGACTCTCAGATCACGAAAAACAAAATCCTCTGGTCTGATGAAACAAAGATTGAACTTTTTGGCCTGAATGGCAAGCGTCATGTTTGGAGGAAACCAGGCACTGCTCATCACCTGGCCAATACCGTCCCTACAGCATGGCGATGGCAGCATCATGCTGTGGGGATGTTTTTCAGTGGCAGGAATTGGGAGACAAGTCAGGATTGAGGGAAAGATGAATGCATCAATGTACAGAGACATCTTTGATAAAAACCTGCCCCAGAGCCCTCTGGACCTCAGATTGGGGTGAAGGTTCATCTTCTAACAGGACAATGACTCTAAGCACACAGCCAAGATAACAAAGGAGTAGCTACAGGACAACTCTGTGAATGTCCTTAAATGTCCTAGCCAGAGCCCACACTTGAACCTGATTGAATATCTCTTGAGAGATCTGATAATGTCTGTACATTGACGCTCCCCATCCAACCTGATGGAGTTTGAGAGGTCCTGCAAAGAAGAATGGAAGAAACTGCCCAAAAATAGGTGTGCCAAGCTTGTAGCATACTACTCAAAAAGGCTTGAGGCTGTAATTTGGTGCTGAAGATGCTTCAACAAAGTATTGGGCAAATGCTGTGAATACTTATGCACATGTGATTTTATTGTTTTTTATTTTTAATAAATTTGCAAAGATTTCAAATAAACTTCTTTCACATTGTCATTATGGGGTATTATTTGTAGAATTTTGAGCAAATAATGAATTTAATAAATTTTAGAATACGGCTGTAACATGACAAAATGTGGAAAAAGTAAAGCGCTGTGAATACTTTCTGGATTGACTGTATCTCTCTTGCCAAGTTGATCTGCATGAATATAAAAATCTCCCTTGATTCCCCTCATTCATCAGAGATCTGGCCAAGACCTCCTACCTACATAGTTTTCAGGTGTCTCATATTTTGCAAAAGATTCTGATATATTCATATGTGAAAAATACAGTAACTGTACTGTAGATTTTATAAATGTATACTTAATAAATAAACATTGCACAGTGTAATGTATTTTGTTATACTCGCTGGATATAATTTTCTAGGTTTGTTTCATTGTAAGTACACATGACATGGCTCTGCTTTTAAGCCACAAAAAGGAGGGCAATGGGGGAATATAGGTTTGGATTATACAGTAGGTCTCATCCCTAGTAAACGAGAAAGGAAGAAAAGAAGTTCCCCACAAGGTTGGACTAAAACGACCTACAGGTACAAGTCAAACAGATGTAAGGCAAAGTATTACAATTTTTTATTTTTTATTAAATACTCATTAAAATATCAAAAAACACAATGGTGTGATGGCAAAATGACATAAAGAAATTGGTATTAAATTGATTGTAGACACAACAAACTGGCAAAAGGCATATATAAAATATGCATGGCTTGATATGAGATACAGTGGCTCACAAGTGAGTATATGCAATGTCTTGTAATCACATTATCAAAGCCAATAAAAAATCTAACAATCAAGATTTTAAAAGCAGAGGACCAGATAATTGGCAGCAGCGAAGAGAAGGTGAAGAAGGGAAGGGGGTCCCAGAGTTCCTGCCGCAAAACAGTCTCCCCAACAAGATCCAAGACCCCAAAGCAAAGCTAGCATATGGGGGTACAACCAGATTTGATTAGAGACTCTATCTCAGCCACATGAAAGATCCAGCTATGTGTCAGAAAGCACACATTGTTGTCCGAGCCGTGTACTGCAAACAGATGAGTATCCCTTTTAGGCCACAGTTCTTACAAATTCTAGCCCTACCCAGTTATTTTAATTGTACAGTTCAGGACACAGGACCTGCATTCATTGACCATGGGTTCTATGCAGCCACCTTCGGGTGAATGAACACTAAAAACTTGCCCCCAATAAGCAGCCCCCAAAGCATACTATATACTCATGCCCACTCAGTGAGACTTTTGCTAGTGTCCATAGGTGATGGAAATTTTTTCTTCTAGAATACTATTTTTCTTTCTTTTAACGTTCAATTTTTTGTCTGAAACTTCTATAAAGATATAACAGTTTTTTGCCCTTGGGTCAAGCCCAGACCGCTAATTGGTCCAGCATCATGAATAAGGTAAGGGTTTCCTGGTGTATTTATACTGGATCCTTGCCTTTTCTAACACATCGTGCATTAGATAGCACATTATGCAGTTTAACAGGCAGAAGATTTGGATGTTATTCTCCTAATTGTGGTAAACCCTGTCATTTTGTCTCTTTTTCTCAGTGCAAGAAACTTAAACTTGGCATTTTTCTCTCTTCCTTATAGTCTTAAAAGGATGAAGTAATTGCATTGCACATCCTGGATGATGCTTTCGCCTTTTCCACCAAGAACACACAGAGCACGTTGCTGCATTCCTGAAATCCTCTGCAAAGATACAGTCGCAGGAATACTATTAGCACCCAGGTTATAGTAAACTAATGCAGCCTCAGTTAAACATACCCCCTTTTGTATTTTAGGGGAATCCACACATACCAAGCAATATATGAGGAAAACCGCTTTGGGCGGAGCTTGTTGGCGTCACTTCCTCTTTCGTAATTCCAGCAAAGGCAATGCATATGGCTATTGGAATTACTGTAGAGCACTCTTGGTTTGTGTAATTCAGGCATTGATTCATTGTGAGTAATGTTTTAAGTGTTTTTATGTAAAACTGGATTACGCTATTTGAGGCTGCCTTGGCTTTTATCTCCCCATACATGCACGCATGATGGGGAGTAACAGCACGGAGTTCACACACAGTCTTACGTGGGTTATAGTGTCTCTTGTATCTGGACAAGCACCACCCCATCCATTCCACACTCCATACATTTGCTTAGCAGTGGCATATCACAGATGCAAGAGAGCTGGGACAAAAGGGGCAAATAGAATTCTGCAGATGGCCTACAGGAAACTCTATTACCAGCTCAGGGTAATAGATGTTCCCTTGTCCCAAGGCAATGTCTTATCATGGCACTGTCCCCATTATCTGACTCTGGCTCCCTCTCTGACTTGCAACGTGTGGGGAGGCGCAGCACGGTGTGTCAGCAGAGTACATTTGCAGGAACAGAACAGTATTGAATTGAATGTTCAGCAAAACACAACCAACCCAGGGGGGTGGGGGGAACAAAACCCACTTGGGCACATTTACAGGATGAAACAGCCATGAATATAGCAGTAGGTCTCCAGTAAATTGAAAGCATCTATCTGGAGGTGCAGAATGGGGCCTGGCCAGTCCATACCAAAGTGAGGAGGCCTCCAGGAAGGATTGTGTGCCCGTACTCTTTCCTTACTCATCTGAAACCTCTCCCTACCATTAAGTAGATGTGTGACCTGTCCCTACACTACGCATACAAGAAATGTGTGCCAAGCCTAGGAGCCAGGGTCTTAAATAGACTCTGCCTGGCCCAAGATGGCCACCAGAGTCACATGGGCTGCCAGCATCCAATCAAATAGCTGCCCCAGTGACCCAGAAAACCATACAAGAACCATGTTCCTTTCAATTTCCTCTCCCAATGCAATGCCGCTGCAGTTGAGCACCAACTGCATTTGAGAAAGCAGACTGCACCTGTCTACAAACATGGACTGATTCAACCAACTCTCAGGAATGGTTCTGACCCAAGGTTGCCACCTGGCCAGGGAAAATAGGATTACTTGGCATTTTTTTAATATCAAAATATTATAAGTATTTTTCCAAAAAAAGTTATCCATCTTACTCAGTACTAATTTACAATTATTTTATTTATATTATTAATATTTTTTATTTTAGAACTTTGAATCTTTCACAGAGTTGCAAAAGATTATTAGAGTGTTGGGAGAAAGAACTACCTGAATCTGGGGCACATGTCGGTACTGATACTGAAATATGCACACATATTTTATGAAATAGGTGCAGGCTATGTTAAATGGGCCATACCAACAGAAAAGTGTCCTTGTTTCTTTATTGAATCCCCAACAATATCTGTTCTCTAGGTGTACAACCATTTAAAGAATTTAAATAAGACAACTGGTGCTTTATACCTTCCTCTGTCCATCTGAAATAAAATAAAATGTTTCAGCGGGATTTGGGCTTTAACATGTCTTTGATTCTTTCAATTAAAAAAAATAAAAAACCTAAGCTGCAAAACACTTGGGCCTTGGGAAGAAATAATTGTTATAATAACCTTGCATATATAAAAAAAAATAATAAGACCCAGCATTATTATTAGTGAGTCGCAGAACTCCTGACTAAGGGCAGGTGTAATTAACGCAATCTGTCTCAATGTATGTAACATAACACCTCTGCTGCACACTTTTATCATTAAAATGATAATGAAGTGTCCAGCTGAGAGAAATTAGCTTTGATTAAGAAAATCTGGGCTCAGCAAGTTATCTAGTTTGAAAAGAAATGTTTACCAATGCAATGTACTGCAAGAGAAGAAAAATACTCAACAAATTTTGTTTTAATGGACTATTGAGCACATACAAAGTCATCGCCTTTAGAATATTGGGCTACTTTATAGATACAGTGAAATGATAGCAGACAGACAGTTCAATTCAGCTGTATATTATTCTCTGGACAATTGCAGGCAGGTATTTTAGAGTGGATATTTTGCTTTACTGTATGCATACAAATAGCTGATCTCTGAACAAAACCAAGCCAAAAAATAACAACATACAATGAATAGCCCATTAACCACTTTACCACCGGAGGATTTTCCTGCTAAAAGACCAGGGGTTATTTTGCGATTTTTTACTGCGTGACTTTAACGGACAATCGCGCGGTCGTGCGACGCTGTACCTAAACGAATTTCACGTCCTTTTTTTCCCACAAACAGAGCTTTCTTTTGGTGGTATTTGATCACCTGTGCGATTTTTTGATCACGCGCTATAAACAAAAAAAGAGCGTAATTTTTGCAAAAACAACAATATTTTTCACTTTTTTTTATATGAAATTCCCCCAAAAAAAAATGTAAAAATCAAAATTTTTTAAAATTTTCGGCCAATTTGTTTTACGCTACCTATGTTTGGTAAAAAAAATCGCAAAAAGCGTATTTTGATTGGTTTGCGCAAAAGTTATCGCGTTTACTAACAAAGGGAAAGATTTTTGTCATTTTTGGTGTTTTTTTTTTTTAACGAGTAATGGCGGCAATCTGCGATTTTTTTTGCGGTACTGCGACATTGCGGCGGACAGATCGGACCCTTGACTGACATTTTTGACACTTTTGGGGGTACCAGTGACATTACTGCAGTAATCAGTGCTATATATATGCACTGTTACTGCAAAAATGACACTGGCAGGGAAGGGGTTAACAGTATTGGACAGGGAGGGGTTAAGTGTGTCCTAGGGGCGTGATTCTAACTGTGCAGGGACAGGTCTACTAGTGTAAAAACAAAGATCAACAGTTCTACATAGTAGAACTGTTTGATCTTCACTTTTACACAGGGAGAACTGACAGGTGGCTTGTTTACACAAGCCGCTCTGTCTTTCTCCCGCTGTAGCGGCGATCGTAGTGTGACCGGCGGACATCGGGTCCGCCAGTCACACTCCCGCACTCCTCCGTGAACGAGCCGAGGCGGGCGCGCGCCTCAGCGGGCGCGCGCCCGCCCGCTATTGGCTCTGGAAGGAGTGACAGGCGAGCGACGTAGACCTACGTCACTCTGCCTGGCCGGGGCCGACTGCCACAGTAAATATACTGTGCGCAGTCGGCAAGCGGTTAAAAGATTAAAAAAAAAAAAAAAGTTTTGCAGTATTCAGCTTTAATATAGAGATATCCGCAAGTCTTTTTTTTTTTTTTTTCTGCCAGTAGATGTCCTCAGTCTGATGGCTAGTTTTATTCAACCCATTTGTTCTGGAGCCACCCTAACGTGTGACTGGAGAATGAGCTCATCTTTCACTGTGCCTTTTCTTCCTATCAGCGTGATGTCACCACACCATGTCTTTATCGTGTCCAATCAAAGAATGCTTTGCATGCATTCAGAATTCTGAATGCCACTTGTGCTGAGTGTTTGACCTCCTGGGAATGCAACAGGCAGTTGTTCAGCATGGGACTAGGAAGAAAGTGGAGATAACTGGAGTAGCTGTGTCTACTTCACTAAGATACAGCTTCCAGAAGCATCAGTCAGGTGTGGTATATACATAGTTAGATTGGACAAGCTGGACAGGACATGTGCCAAGCATGGAACATGTGTCAAGTGTCCCTGTCGGAGGGCAGAGAGAAGGTTGGTGCCATTGTCACATGCAACAATTCCTGGCTCAAGCTGCTGGGCATTAACCACCTCTGAGCCTGCCCCTGCAGAGCTGACATAATCTCTGCCCTGGTGTGGCTCCTGTCCCCTAGACAGACCAACTGAAACACTGCATGGCATCTTTTAGCCTGACTGCTTGCGTAGCCCCTTAAACACTTAGGGAGTACTGCTGGTTCAGAGGACAATTCAGCAGAAGAGCCATAGAGGAGGAAGAGGAGGAGGGGGTGGAGCTGACAGATGTGGCAGAATCACCACTAGATTTTTATAGGCGTAGTGGTGGAACAAGCTCCACCACTGAACCCTGTCTTGCATCCTTCCCAGCTGCCAGCAGAGTTACCCAGTGCGCCGTGAAGGAAATGTAATGTTCCTGACCATGCCTGCTGGACCATGAGTCAGCAGTAATATGAACCTTCCTGCTGACTGCTCTGTCCAACGAGGCCACAGCATTGCCTTCCACATGATGGTACAGAGCTGGAATGGCCTTACGTGAAAAGAAATGTATTTTTGGAACCTGCCACTGTGGTACAGCACATTCCACAAATTAACAAAAAGGGCCGGGTCTACCAGATTAAAAGGCAGCAGTTGTAGTGCTAGCAATTTGACCAAGCTAGCATATAGACGCTGAGCATGTGGATGGCTGGGACAGTATTTTTCTTTTATGGTTCAGCAACTGGGGCAGCGAAATTTGCCTGGTGGTGAAATCAACAGGTAGTGTACTGCTAGCAGATTGGGTGCAAGTACCTGTGGCACCCATTGCTATACCATCATCCCTCTCAGTGCAGGTTTTTGCAAAGACTTGAGGTATAGTAAGGGTAGAGATCCCAGATGAGGAGCAAGGAGAAGTCTGCATTTTTTTATGATGAGGGTCTTTCAGGTGCTGTTGCCAACGGACTGCATGGCAGGTCTTTATATGTCTTGTCAAGCATGTGGTGCCCAAGCAGTTGGTGTTCTGGCCACCCTTGATCCGCTTCAGACAGAGATTGCAAACAGCAATGCTGCGGTCTGCTGCACATGTGTTAAAAAAAGCCCACACCAAATAAGCTTTTGGAAGTCAGCGGGGAGTTAGCAGCGCCCTGCACCTGTGAAGCTCTGTGGTGTGTTGCAATAGGGTGGCTGCCCTTAAGCTGGCCCCTGGAGGACATCCTGCCTCATTGGAGTTGTCCCCCCTCCTCCTCCTCCTCACTTTCCTCCTCTATTCTCTCATGCACCCAAGTACAGTCAGTGACCTCATCATCCCTTCCCTCCTCGTCACTGGAGCAAACTTGGTAGTATGCTGCAGCTGGGGGAACATGACTGCTAGTTTCTTGTCCGTCATTGTCACCCCCTCTTTCTAGGCTCATGTTATTCCCTTCCTCAACCTGGGAACCAACATCAGAGCATTCAAATTGCTGCGCATCCACCAGCATCATGTAACTGACACTATGATCGAATAATTCAGGTGACTCTTCCATGCATGATGGTGTGGCTATGGAAGCAATAGGACAAAGAACCTGTGGAATAGGCTGCTTTGGCAGCTGAAGTGAAAAGCAAATTAGTATGAGCCTGGGTGACAGAGGATGAGGAGGATGAGGACGGCTTAGTTATCCACTCCACCAACTCTTCTGCATGTTGTGCCTCAATAAAAAGCCAGCACTGGAAGGGGGGATAGCAATTATGCCCTAAATAGTATTAGTGCTGCTGTGCCACTAAATAAAAAACTGCTTACGCAGAACATTTTGTCTAAATTTAGAGACTGTGTGCGTTATTAGTGTACCATTTTTAAATAATGCTGTTTTTGTTAAGCCAAATGTGATTTAAAGAGTCATTGTAACTATTTGATGAATTTTTTTGTTCAATTAATTTTTTTTTTTTCATTCGTTCACTTTTCAAGTGTAAAATTGATAAAAAAGAAACCAGTAAAATATAAGTATTTAAAAAATGTTTTACTTAACATTATTTTTTTCTCAGCTGGCTAAAACCTCTGCATAGTATTGTACATAGTAAAATGTTAAAAGTAGGTACTACTTTTATTAATTAGAACACTTTGCATATTTTAAATAAAGGTATTATTAATACAAACAAGATCAATGTGTATAAATAACAATCCGATATTCGGTTACTCGGCTGCCACATTAGAATAAAAAAATCTAAAAAATCAAAAATTTTCAATTTGACTGTATAAAACAAGAGTGAAGAATATGTATCTACCCAAGGAATCCTTACGACATATAATCACTCACCCTGCGCTCTACACAAACTACATGGATAGGCGACTTGGTATATATAACTGACACAAAGTCTAAGCAGCTGTTATAAGTAAATAAAATGCAAAATGGGTGTTTCAAGAGTTCTTTAACATAGGACGTAAAAAAACAAAAACACTAACAGCGCTAAAAGAGGGGACATATATGAAAACACAACAGTCCGTGAAACCACTCTAATGGAAGGTCCAAATGGAGACTTCTATATCTCTCTGAGTTTGTTATTCAAGGAAAAAGGTGTGAGGGACCTGGAATGAAAGCACCACACTTCCACCACCGCCACGTGCTCCCCCCCTTGTAATGGGAACTCACCAGATAACCGGTGAAAGTAAGCCCTTCACAATATCCACCTCTCTCAGGATATACGCCTCCAGATATGGACCACTTAGCCTTCTCCTCCAAATGGTGCTCCGTTCACCAAAGCATAAAAATGAACAGAGTAGGGGCAAACAATAGTGTAATTCCGCATAGAAATTTTATTATTAAAACACACATTGAGCCCCTCTCCCCTTAAGGTGTCTACTCACAGGAAGCCAAATTTAGTGAAGGCATATAGTACGCTCGATGACCACCAATTCCAAACCGACCCCTTAAGGTGCTGAGGAAGATGTCCGGCGTATGGATCGGATGTTAGAGCGACCGCGCACACACGCTCTAACATCCGATCCATATGCCGGACATCTTCCTCAGCACCTTAAGTTGTCGTTTTGGAATTGGTGGTCATCGAGCGTACTATATGCCTTCACTAAATTTGGCTTCCTGTGAGTAGACACCTTAAGGGGAGAGGGGCTCAATGTGTGTTTTAATAATAACATTTCTATGCGGAATTACACTATAGTATGCCCCTACTCTGTTCATTTTTATGCTTTGGTGAACAGAGCACCATTTGGAGGAGAAGGCTAAGTGGTCCGTATCTGGAGGCGTATATCCTGAGAGAGGTGGATATTGTGAAGGGCTTACTTTCACCGGTTATCTGGTGAGTTCCCATTACAAGGGGGGGAGCACGTGGCGGTGGTGGAAGTGTGGTGCTTTCATTCCAGGTCCCTCACATCTTTTTCCTTGAATAACGAACTCATAGAGATATAGAAGTCTCCATTTGGACCTTCCATTAGAGTGGTTTCACGGACTGTTGTGTTTTCATATATGTCCCCTCTTTTAGCGCTGTTAGTGTTTTTGGTTTTTTATGTCCTATGTAAAGAACTCTTGAAACACCCATTTTGCATTTCAATTTGACTGATTCAAAATTTTTCGATTTAAACGCTTTGAATCAAGAAAAAATCAGAAAGTTGGAAGATAATTAAAAAAAATGCCGAATACGAATTGAATAAATTAACCGAATTTAACAAAACAAAATAACTCGATTAACAAATTTAAATGAAATTAAACTAAACAATTGTTTTCATCATGCACTTGTCTAATTAACATTTATCTAAGAGGTTGCATACGCTGCACTATCAGACAAAACAACATATGTTAGAAACAGAAAGCAAATTGGAGCGATGCTGCCAAAAACTAAGAATTATTAGGGTGGATGAACACCAGACCAAAAACCAGGGAAGAGCACAGTAGATTAGCAAGTATAGGACTAGACATGTGCATGATGAAAAAATGTGTTTAGTTTCATTTAGATGTATTAATCTAGTTATTTAGTTTTGTTACAATTCGGTTGATTCATTCAATTCGAATTTGGGATTCGTACTTGGAATTCATTTTTTGTCTTTTTCTAATCTTCTTCAAATTTACAGTTTTTTTCAATTCAAATCAATAAATTTTGAATCGGTAGAATCGAAAACTTTTTTTTTTATTCAAATGTGATAAAGTGAACAAACAAAAGAAAAATCTTCATTAAATGATTACAATGACTTTTAAATCACCTTTGGCTTAACAAAAACAGCATTATTTTGAAATAGTACTCTAATAACACAGTCTTTTATTTCAGAAATATGTTAACAGTTCAAATTCTCCTGGAATTCGATGTAAAATTTGATTGGAATTTCAATTCAAATTTTGTTTTGTTATTCGGGGCATTCGGTAAACTTCATTTATACTGCAAATTGGGTATTCAGATGTATCCGAATCTTCGAATAACAAAAAATTTGTCCGAATATTTATTCGGAGCGAAACGAACTGCACATGTCTATATGAGACTGGCTGTCACTCGAAAAGGACAGACAGGGTGTGGGAAGGGATAGGGAGTACAGATGGAGGTGCATCTGCATAGACTAGGTGTGAGTGTGTGTTTGATGGGAAAAGTAAGCAAGGAAAGGGACAGGAAGAAGAGAGGGGGGAGGGAAAGGAAGGGCGATGGGGGTAGGAAAGGAAGGTAGGAAAGTAATATTTATTACATAGGAGGTGTTTGTAAGTGAGACCCATAAAGTTGGAGTTTTTTTATAATAAGGATTATATTTCTATTAAACTTTTTGTGCTGGAAATTCAGATTTAACACCCCTGTCAACTTTCTTTTTTCCTTTCCATGTCTCATTAGAGAGTTTTGCCTTCATTTTACCTATGCCTTTTGCCATGATATAACATTTTCTTAATGTGAGCCGACATCCCCCATGAAGGCATTATCACTGGAACAGGTGCCCCAACTGGAATATTTCCCCTCACCTGCTGGTGCGGTGGGAATTGTAAAATTTTAGATTTTCCATTATTTTTCATACCATTTACAATGGTCCCCAGGGCAAACAGAGAAGGGTGAATCACCCCAGCAGGGCACCCGCCATCACTCCCCGTGGAGACAGAACTGCTGTCTGCTGTTTTATACACAGCAATCAACACAGGGCTCCTGTGTTCCTCTGAATTTAGGAACACAGGTCCCTGTGTTGATTACATAAGCCCATCCCACAATGTCACAGTCACGCTAAAAATCGCTGATTGCCACCATTACTAGTAAAAAAAAATTAAAAAAAAAATAAAAATGGCAAATCTTTCCCCTAGTTTGTAGATGGGATAACTTTTTGCACAAACCAATCAATATACGCTTATTGGGATTTTACCAAAAATATGTAGCAGAATGAAAAATTGGCCTTAAATGATGAAAAAAATATTTTTTTTATTTTTTTTGGGAATGTTATATAACAGAAAGTGAAAAATATTGTTTTTTTTTTTTTCAGAATTGTCGCTCTTTTTTTTATTTATAGCACAAAAAATAAAAATTGCAGAGGTGATCTAATATCACCAAAAGAAAGCTATATTTGTGGGAGAAAAAGGACATCAATTTTATTTGGGTAAAGCATCTCACGACCGCACAATTGTCAGTTAAAGTAACGCAGTGCTGAATAGCAAAAAATGGCCTGGTCATTAAGGAAAATCTTTTGGTCCAGAAGTTGTTAAAATTCTCCAGGCTCAATAAAACAAAATGGTGCTCATAGTGGAGCACTGTAAAATTGTATTTATTTGCACAAATGCAAAGAAACTTTCAAAATTGTAGATAAATCGGGCATATACATCCACAAAGCTCTTCAGGGTTCGCCGCTGGTCTGCGTGCGTTCCACAGAGGATGGAAGTGATGTTGGTTAAGTGGAACCGGAAATACGTCAACACATTTTGCCCCTCCTCCAGGGCATCATCAAGGGCATCTATTATCCTTCAATGGACCCCAAATGTGATGCGATGCTGCCGCGATTGTTGTGTGTCGAAATCGCACAGCAATCATGGCAAACCACCTTCACAGTGAAGCTTATTGACAGAGAAGGAGCAGGGGCTTCTTTCAAAGGTGAAAAACCCACATATGGCAGCCCATTCAAGTTAATGGGCTGCCCTATGCGACACACAAAATTGCTTGCAAATCACAGAGTCAAAATAGCGTAGTGGGAACACTCGATAATAATAAAATATAGTAATCCATATTTATTGATTAAAAATTATATGTGGATCTTGTTGTTTGCAAAATTGCATATTTTTATATTTCCTATATTGGCTCACAATTAGGGTTGAGCGAACACGGACTGTATTGGTCGGGATTGTACCGGATGTTTGGGTGTTCGGTACCCGGACACGGACCTGAACATTTTACTGTATGTTCGGGATACAGTCCGTTGTTCGGTAATTTATTTAATGTTTGGCGCGGTTTCAACAGCTTCAAGGCAGCCAATCAACAAGCGTTTAACTAGTGTGCCCTTAGAAGCCATCACAGCCATACCTACTAATGGCATGGCTGTGATTGGCCATTAGCATGTGACCCAGCCTCTATATAAGCTGGAGTCACATAGCACCGCACGTCACTCTGCTCTAACTACTGTAGAGAGAGGTTCCTGATGCTGCTGAGGGAGAGATAGGAGATTATAGTAGGGGCAGGCTGGAGATTGCTTTCAGGGAAAGAATAGGAAGAATCTTCTTTAATCAGACAGCGATCTACATCAATCTTATTGTGTGGGGGTGCAGTGCACAATCTTTTTGCCCTGACCTGAGCCCAGTGAGGAGGAGGGAGAAAAAAAAATTTATCAGTCTGTTAGGTGGGCGGCGTGCGGCATGTAGCGGCCATGTAATGCAAGCTCAGTGCATATGTGTCTTCTTAATCTTAATCCACATTTGTTTGCAGAGCACTTGCCATGCCCTTAAGACGATTTTGCTGCCATTTGCAGCCCTCTAGCCCTTTCCATGTTTTTTTTAGAGCCGTTTTAGTGCTCAAAAGTTCGGGTCACCATTAACTTCAATGGGGTTCGGGATCGGGGTAAAGTTCGGGTTAAGTTCGGGTCACGAACCCGAACTTTTTTTTCAAGTTCGGCTAAACCCGCCGAACCCGGACATCCAGGTGTTCGCTCAACTCTACTCACAATATCTTATAATTAATTCTAAACCTGCCTAATGGGCCATGCAAAATATAAGAAAGCCTCTAATGTCCTGGTTTTCCTGATTACCATAGCTAACTCATACCAAAGGAATGTCACTACGAACTGACTATATAGACAAGCCAGCCCACTCTCTTTTCAAGAATGTGCAATTTTCTTTAGAAAGTAATTTTGCTCCAGTGGGGGTGAGGTGGCCATTTCCTTACATTCAGGTCCTATATTACCACATCCAAAACTTGTAAGATCTCAGTCTCACCTCAGAGCTGCCATCAGGCATGTGTCTAATCCTGATCCACATAGCCATGTCATATAATGGGGGTGTTCCATGGCAGAAACAGCATCTTTAGTTAAGTATACTTGGTATATTTCCTAATATTTCCTTTATCTGTATCTGTTATTACTTTTAATAAATGTTATACTTATAAGTATTTGTGTAATCTCTCTTTGTACATATCAAATACATCCCCAAAAACTTAAACAATGACGTGACCTTTACAAAATAGTAGTAAAGCAAGTTTTGTGGTATGAACATATAACCTTTTTAGTGCCCCTTTAAAGCTGATATACAAGAAACAATAATGCAGCTCTGTATTCATGAATACATCCTTACATTTATTTTTTTAAAGGCAAGCAATAAAAGTACTTGATTTGACTGGGTGTCAGCTTCCTAGAATCCCATGTACAGCAAAGCTCAGAGGGGGGAGAAGCAGCACGAGGAGCCAATGAGGTAAGCTGAAGTGCAAGGAGCATGCTAATTTGAGGAGAGCGCAGAGTGACAGAGAGATGAGCTCATCCGTGTACTGCTTCTCCTTCCACTGTCCAGTCACAGGCTGTGGGAAGGACAAGACCAGAAAGTGGTTCTAAATTGCAGCAAGGAAACATCAGGTCTGCTGTCCTGGCACAAAGAGATGTGTTGTGTGACAGAGCTGTGTAAAACCAGGTCTGGATGGACAGAAATAGAATACATTTTTTTGGCAGGCTACACAGCTCCCTTATATGTATTTAATCTGTATATTTAGCGGTTTGCCTGGGTTTCAGCTTTAGGTCCATAGATTGTCTGACTCTTGTCTGCCTTCAATATGTCTAAGTAATGAGAAACCCTCCAGTCAATCACTCTTTGGTCAGGAAAAGTTAAATGTATTTAAAATTTCAGCAAAGTTAATTGAAAACATTGCATATTGGTTATTACCATCTTGTACGTTCCCTATTAAAAGAACGGTAGCTTTCCCTGTCATTGTTATAGGAAAGAATTATACATTGTGTAATGTGGACGTTTAATGATTGATGTATTCTGAAGAGTACATATTATTTTTAGCACTATTCTTTTCCAACATACAGTACAGTTTAATTAATATAGTTTAAGTTATACAATAGCACTGGCAGAACAATGTCCTTGATTAGGTTTTCAAAACCGTTGAGAACTAAATAAAATGTAAAGTGCCGAAGTTCAATAAATCAGAGTACACTTTCATATATATAGTGCCAACAATTTATGCAGTACTTTACGTATTTTACATTCACATCAGTCCCTTGCACTCAATGAGGTTACAATCGAAGGTCCTTATCTCATAAAGGGGGCCAAATTTATATAGGAGCATTTACACCTGCCAGCATGTCTTTGGAAAAATGTAGGAAACCAGAGCACATACAAACTCCATGCAAGTACTGTAGATACGTAGTTGGGATTCAAACCCAAGACCCTAGTGCTGTAATGCAACAGTGCTAGCCGTTAAACCACTGTGCTTTTTTCCCTTCTTTGTTTTAATTAGACTAGAATTGGATTGGTTGTTCCGAATTACTACATATAGCACAAATTTAGTCTACTTTGTGCTGCCTCAATAAATAAGGGTGCTATATAAAATGTGTTTTTTTTTTTTTTTTTTTAGTTCATCTAAAATCACCACAAGGAATAAACAAAATAGAGATTTTAGATTTTCTGACATTTCTTCAAAAATCAGAAGATTCTGGTGAAATTTCACTGCAATGTATTGAAGTCAATAGGGAAGGTGACATTAATATTTTTTCATAAAGGACCTTGAGGCATTGAAGACCTTAGGCTCGCAATGTAGTGTCAAAATACTTCCCTGAGGTACACTATGTAACCAACGGGCAATTCCCAGCTGTCAAAATGACAGCCAGGTCTTATTTGCTAACACAGAAGGAGCTGAAGCGACTGCTATACAGTATACATGGAACAAAATTATAAACGCAACACTTTTGTTTTTGCCCCCATTTTTCATGAGCTGAACTCAAAGATCTAAGACTTTTTATATGTACACAAAAGGCCTATTTCTCTCAGATAGTGTTCACAAATCTGGCTAAATCTGTGTTAGTGAGCACTTCTCCTTTGCCGAGATAATCCATCCACCTCACAGGTGTGACAAATCAAGATGCTGATTAGACAACATGATATTTGCACAGGCGTGCCTTAGGCTGGCCACAATAAAAGGCCACTCTAAAATGTGAAGTTTTACTGTATTGGGGGGGGGGGTCAAGGGGGGTCCAAAAACCAGTCAGTATCTGGTGTGACCACCATTTTCCTCAGTGCAACACATCTCCTTCGAGTAGAGTTGATCAGGTTGTTGATTGTGGCCTGTGAAATGTTGGTCCACTCCTCTTCAATGGCTGTGCGAAGTTGCTGGATATTGGCAGGACCTGGAACATGCTGTCGTATACACTGGACATGCTCAATGGCTGACATGTCCGGTGAGTATGCTGGCCATGCAAGAACTGGGATTTTTTCAGCTTCCAGGAATTGTGTATAGATCCTTGCAACATGGGGCCATGCATTATCGTGCTGCAATATAAGGAGATGGTCGTAAATGAATGACACAACAATGGGTCTCAGGAACTCGTCACAGTATCTCTGTGCATTCAAAATGCCATCAATAAAATGCACCTGTGTTTGTTGTCCATAACATACGCCTGCCCATACCATAACCCCACTGCCACCATGGGTCACTCGATCCACA
The DNA here is from genome assembly GCF_965119305.1 of Pelophylax lessonae. Taxonomy (NCBI): domain Eukaryota; kingdom Metazoa; phylum Chordata; class Amphibia; order Anura; family Ranidae; genus Pelophylax; species Pelophylax lessonae. The sequence goes on along the minus strand of NC_138771.1, from coordinate 460,135,339 downwards.
ACGTTGTCATCAGCAAACCACTCAACCACACAACGCCATACACGCTGTCTGCCATCTGCCCTGTACAGTGAAACCGGGATTCATCCGTGAAGAGAACACCTCCCCAAAGTGCCAGATACCATCGAATGTGAGCATTTGCCCACTCAAGTCGGTTACGACGACGAACTTCAGTCAGGTCGAGACCCCGATGAGGACGATAAGCATGCAGATGAGCTTCCCTGAGGCGATTTTTGACAGTTTGTGCAGAAATTCTTTGGTTATTCAAACCGATTGTTGCAGCAGCTGTCCGGGTGTCTGGTCTCAGACGATCTTGGAGGTGAAGATGCTGGATGTGGAGGTCCTGGCCTGGTGTGGTTACACGTGGTCTGCGGTTGTGAGGCCGGTTGGATGTACTGCCAAATTCTCTGAAACGCCTATGGAGACGGCTTATGGTAGAGAAATGAACATTCAATTCACGGGCAACAGCTTGGGTGGACATTCCTGCAGTCAGCATGCCAATTGCACGCTCCCTCAAAACTTGCGACATCTGTGTGGCATTGTGCTGCGTGATAAAATTGCACATTTTAGAGTGGCCTTTTATTGTGGCCAGCCTAAGGCATGCCTATGCAATAATCATGCTGTCTAATCAGCATCTTGATATGCCACACCTGTGAGGTGTATGGATTATCTCGGCAAAGGAGAAGTGCTCACTAACACAGATGTAGACAGATTTGTGAACAATATTTGAGAGAAATAGGCCTTTTGTGTACATAGAAAAAGTCTTAGATCTTTGAGTTCATCTCATGAAAAATGGAGGCAAAAACAAAAGTGTTGCATTTATAATTTTGTTCAGTGTAAATAGAGCTTATGCACAAAATATGTTACATTGTATTGCCTTTCTTTCATTTATATGCAGATAAAAGAATGACCTTTGATTTGCATATGATGTCAGTTAAAGCAACCTTACAAGTAAAAAAAAAAATGTATTTTTAACCAAATTTCCCATTTAACCTCTTATTAATCCTCAGTTAACCCTTGGCATGCCTAATTAAATCATTCCCTTGTTTATCTCCTCAGCATTTTTTTTTTTTTCTATATTTATTTTTAATTTTGTTTTTTTTTTTTTTTTTTTTTTTTTTTCTTTTTAAACGGTTTTTATTGAAGGCAAAAGAAACATGGTACAGTAACATGCAGTAGAAAGCTTAGGTACATCCCGAGATATAACAAGTCACAGTAAATATAGAACTACAGCATATAACATTCAAGGAATAGGTAACAATGTGATACGCATAAGAGATCGACCTGGCATCCCGACTGAGAAGATTTTTTATTTTGTTTATTTAAATTCTATTAACATCATTATTATTTTAACTTTTTTTGTTTGCTTGTTTTAACGAATTTTGCTTGTTGCATTAAAAAAAAAAAAAAAAAAGCCAAAGCATGGAAATAAATTCCTTTACCACTTTTACTACTTTCTACCAAAATTGTTATATTGGTGTCATTATAAATGGAAAAATTATAAAATTATCAATTTTATGGCAAAATTAATCATCCTTAAGGACTGCATAACACAATGCCAATGCAGTTTCAAAATAATTATCTTTGTAAATGAATACTTTTAATGATGTTTCTATGCCACTAAATGCCAAGTACTTATGTACAAATTTGAACCTCGTCCCCTGTGTACAATTGCTAGCTCAGCAAATCTGACCCTGGAAATAAGCTCAGCTCCCACAGTGCACCAGGTGCTTTCCTTGTTCTGATCGTGCTTAGACTGGGATTTTCATATAACATAGGGAATGGTTTTCTGTGTTGAAAGCACACTTCCAGCACATTAACCCCTTGGAGCCTGCGCTTCCTGGCCCTTTAAGGGTATTAGGATGCCAGGAGGCAGGGCGGGGTTTATGATCATTTGACCGCCGGTAACTGTTCTGGCATGCTTTTGGCACAGCTGTATTTGCAATACTGCACCCAAATATGAGGCTGCTTGGCACCAAGTCCCACCTGCTGAAAGGCCGCGTATTTGCGTCTGACACCCTGCACCTCCGATCTCGGTAAAGAGACTACTGACGTAGCTCTTTACCATGTGATCAGCCGTGTCCAATCACGGCTGGTCACATCGTAAACAGGAACAGCCGTTGATCGGCTTTCCTTAGTTCGTGCCTGACAGGCACGAGTAAAGGAGCGCCGATTGGCGGCTCCCCTGACAGGGGGGGGGGGGGGTCGGCACTGGTAATCAGATCATTGATTACCAGTGCAGACCCTCGGGGGGGGATGCCACTAGATCCACCAGGGATGCCCACTATGACCCCAGGGATGCCCACTATGACCCCAGGGATGCCCACTATGGCCACCAGGAATGGCAATCAGGGCTCAGGGACCCCCCCATTGCCCTCCCCATCAGTGATGCCCACCAGTGTCCTCCCTATCAGTGCTGCCCACAAGTGCCCATCATTGCCATCCTTTAGTGTCGCCCACCAGTGCCCATTATTGCCCACCAGTGCCGCCTATCAGTGCCCATTAGTGCCCATCAGTGCCGCCCATCAGTGCCCATCAGTGCCCACCAGTGCCGCCTATCAGTGCCCATTAGTGCCCGTCAGTTCCACCTATCAGTGCCCGTCAGTGTCACCTATCAGTGTCCATCAATGCCGCCTATCAGTGCCCAGCAGTGCCGCCTATCAGTGCCCACCAATGCTGCATATCTGTGCTACCTATCAGTGCCACATATCAGTGCCTATCAGTGCCGCATGTCAGTGCCGCCTATCAGTGCCGCCTATCAGTGCCACCCCATCAGTGCCACCCCATCAGTGCCTCCTCATCAGTGCCTGTCAGTGCAGTCTCATCAGTGCTCATCAGTGCAGGAAAAAACGTATTTATTTACAAAATTGTATAACATAAACAAAAAAACTTTTTTTTTTTTCAAACTTTTCGGTCTTTTTTTATTTGTTTAGCAAAAAGTAAAAATCGCACAGGTGATCAAATACCACCAAAAGAAAGCTCTATTTGTGGGGGGAAAATGACAAAAATTTGGTGTAGGTACAGTGTTGCATGACCGCGCAATTGTCATTCAAAATGCAACAGCTCAAAAAGTGGAAAATTGGCCTGGGCGGGAAGGGAGGGAAGTGCCCTGTATTAAAGTGGTTAAATAAGCAATAGGGTGCATACCACAATAACTAAATTGGAATATTGTTTAAGCTAACATTAACTGCATGATTAAAAAACTGCTTTCTCACTTGACCTGTATAAATACCTTGGTCTCTAGCTACCAGGAGCACTGTGGATATTTCAGATAATTAGTGATTGTTACAATGCTATTATGTCTACTGTGATATACAGTACAGTATATGAATGAAAGAAATTGTCATTTCTGTTTTCATTCTTTATGCACTGTAATATCTCCTTGTATATGCAATGTTACAGCCTACCAGGGTGACTTCTATACAGAGATTAATGGAGGAAGTTGATTGTGAATCACATGGGCACTTGCAAGCATGTATCGGGACTGTGGGCCTCGCGCTTATGGGGTGTGTAATATTATCCAATTAAGTGCTTATAAATTAGCTGCCTGCTGCAAGGAAAGTGCTAGTGCTTTGAATGAGTGAAGGTCAGTGATTGCAGCGCTGCTATTTTAAATAGTAAAATAAATAAGTGAGTGTTCATAAAACAATTATCCTGAACTTAGAAAATGGTAATTAAACCATCCATGTAAACCATCAATAAAGTGCCATTCAGTGCAATTATTGTGCAAAATACCGATAAATAAAAAGTGCAGATATTACAATGTAAAACTCCAAAAATGCAAACTAAGTGCAAACAGTCCGTAAAACAGTTCTTTGAGGTAGCAGAAGCAGGATGCTTATTCTTGCAACTTCGGGGTATCCCCCTTAGGGTATCTACTTACCACTACGTGGTGATTTTAAAGCAGATTAGAGTGGAGTGAGCTGTTGTTTCTTATTTGTCTCCTGCAAAGCTGTTTGGACTATGTTGGAAGCGATCCTTCTTCATTAAGCGGTATTCTCAGGTGTCCTGTTAGAGCAAATAACCAAAACATCACCGAGAGAACTCAACTGTTTTGCTGCCAACTTGCAAGCATGGGTATGCTGAGAGGTTGGCTGTAAAATGCAGGTAAGTCCAGATATGTTTTTGGAGATTTGTCCTCTGCATATGGAAACTCAATTTTTTGTACCATGTGTTACCATGTACACTTATTGGCCACTTTATTAGGTACATCTTGCTATTTTGGACCGCCCTTTGCCTTCAGAACGGCTTTCATTCTTCTTGGCAGAGATCCAACAAGGTGTTGAAAATATTCCTCATAGATTTTGGTCCATATTTTACATTATAGCATCACGCAGTTGCTGCAGATTTGTCGGCTGCACATCCATGATCCCAATCTCCCGTTCCACCACATCCCAAAGTGCTCTATTGGATTGGGATCTGGTGACTGTGGAGGCCATTGAAGTACAGTGAACTCATTGTCATTGTTAAGAAACCAGTTTGAGCTTTGTGACATGGTGCATTATCCTGATGGAAGTAACTATCAGAAGATGAGTACACTGTAGTCATGAAGCGATGGACATGGTCAGTAACAATACTCAGGTAGGCTATGAGGTTGCAACGATGCTCAGTTGGTATTAAGGGGCCAAAAGTGTGCCAAGAAAATATCCAGCACACCATTACACCACCAGCCTGAACCGTTGATACAAGACAACATTTTTCCAATCTTCTGTTGTCCAATTTTTGTGAGCCTGCATGAATTGCAGTCTCAGTTTCCTACTCTTAGCTGACAGGAGTGGCACCCAGTGTGGTCCTCTGCTGCTGTAGCCCATCTTCTTCAAGATTTGATGTGTTGTGCGTTCAGATATGGTATGCTGCATACGTTCAGATATGGTATGCTGCATACCATTTTTGTCCACACAACTGCTGCTCACTGGATATTTTCTCATTTTCACACCATTCTCTGTAAACTTTAGAGATGGTTGTGCATGAAAATCCTGGTAGATCAACAGTTTTTAAAATACTCAAACCAGCCCGCTTGTCTGGCACCAACAACCATGCCACATTGAAAGTCACTTAAATCCCCTTTCTTCCCCATTCTGATGTTTGGTTTGAACTTCAGCAAGTCGCCTTCACCATGTCTAGATGCTTAAATGCATTGAGTTGCTGCCATGTGATTGGCTGATTAGCAATTTGTGTTACCAAGCAATTGAACAGGTAAACCTAATAAAGCAGCCTGTGAGTGTATATGAAAACTCCTGACGGGGCGTGGCTTGGCGCTTGGAGTGAATGGCTGCCTAACCTCCTTCCTCCCGGCCAGACAGGGGAATATTGAGCTATAATCAGCTCTTCCACCCACGATTGAGCACAAAACCATGATGGGGAGATCCAGCACTAACTCCTCTCCCTCCCGATCCCGCTCTCCGCGGCCTCAGACGACCCCGCAGTATCGCAGCATTCCGGATCTGTTCCGGCCGCCGCCGCTACGCGAGCCCCCGGCTTCATCCGCGGCCTACCCGGAGGTTCCACGAGGCGCGCCCGCTGCGCTCTCTGCAATTGACATTCCTTTTCAACCTGCACCTCCAACAGGTATGTCAACACCTGCCTCGATGCCCCCTTCTGCCATCCCTGTCACCCTGCAGGATTTAAGATCGATCGCAGATGAAATTAAGGCCTCATTTGCAGTGGCTATCACGGACCTTAAAAGGGAGATCCACTCCATTAACATAAGGGTTAATGAAGTGGAAGATCGTTCACATGCTCACGAAGAATCGATTCAATCTCTTAACGATTCTACCAGGACCCACAACGCACAATTCAGGGACATCCAGAGGCACCTTGAGGACCTCGATAATAGAGGTCGTCGCCATAATCTGAGAATCAGAGGCCTCCCGGAGTCCGTCGACCATACCCAAATCTCCTCTGCAACTACTTCAATCTTCAATGATGTATTGGGAAGACCCCCTGACACACCTATTGAGTTTGAAAGGATCCATAGAGCCCTAAGACCGAGAGCTCGTGACACTGATCCACCCAGAGACATTGTCTGCTGTATAGTTAACTTCAGGCTCAAGGAAAATATTCTGAGAGGTTCCAGAGACCGCCAATCTCTCCTTTACCATGGATCTGAAATTAAGATATTTCAGGACTTATCCCCGATAACCCTGCAGAGGAGACGTGATATGCGTCCCTTACTTGATACTCTGCGCTCAAGAAATATTGCTTATCGCTGGAAATTTCCTTTTTGCCTGTCCGCGTCCTCTAACGGTCGCACTGCCAATCTACGAATCCCTGAAGATCTTCATTCCTTTTGCAACACCCTTGGAATCCCATATGTGGATCTACCCGACTGGTATAGAATTCCGCAACTACAACCACTCAGAAGAGCATCCTCCATGGATACCATCCCGGAGAGAGATGATTTCCAGATAAGAAGACCCAGATCTCCCTCGCCGAGGAACAACTCATCTTCCTGCACCAGCTCACACAGGGCTGGCAGCCCCACAGCCTCTCCCGCTCATAGGAAATCGAGAAAAGAAAAAGGAAGATCCCACTAACAGGCTGCTACCCTGATCATCCAGGAACTATCTTTCTCAAACCTCCCCTGCTCATTTTCCTGATGCCCCTTTCTTATCCTTCCCTACCCCCCCCCTTTTTTTTTTCTTCCTTTCTCTCTCTTTTTCCCCTTGCTTGTCTTTCTCTCCACATTCAGGTCCAGGACTGATTTTCTTCAAGAGACTTCCTCTATGCCGTCGCTACACCCAGCACTTTTTTATCCGGAAGGATCTCAACGTAACTCACCTCACCCCATCTGAAGATTCGCAACATCCGCAACAAAGACTTGCCTCAGTGCGCCTGTCGCTGAAATAGAAGATTCTTCATCTCCAAGGCCCCTTCCCACGGACTGGTAAAGTACTACTGCTCCCACACCCATAATCTCAAAACATTCCCAATCCCTCCCCTAGAAGACTTGATACAATCCCTATTGGCCCTCTCAAACCCACAACAAGATCCCCACCTGTTCATCTTTCCTTGATGGATACCTTATGCCATACCTTGATCTTGCTGTTACATGTTAATGTCACTGCCAATACAATCAGCACATGTTACTATTGTGTATGTGGGATTTGAGAGATGGGTCGACTCTCCTCTCCCTCCTTCCTCCCAAAATTTGCCCGAACCCCAAAGACCACACATTACTACATGTTCTAGCCCGTATAACCTCTCAATACATTTGTTTGATTGGCTTCGACGATTCCCATTTTTTTTTTTTTTTCTCCTTCCCATCCTCCCCCCTTCTATATATTTCCCCCGATATTAACAGACCTCTCACCTGAGATTTTAGAAACAACGTGAGGGACTGGAGAGTCGGCCTGTTTTTCCTAAATTGTTATGATACTCATGTTTGATTTCTGCTATTCGTACAATATATGTTTCACCATACACCTTTGAATACTTATACATACATACATATCTAATTAACATGCTTAGTTGCCATAATGACTCCCCCTTTGGGAGGGGGAGAAAAAAGAAAAGGGGAGGGGAAAAAGAAAAAAAAAAGATAGAGAAAAGGGGAAGAAAGGAGAAAACTTTCAAAACTATATGTAGACTTATGATGTTCCCCCTCCATGACACCGTTCAAGGACTCACTTATGTCTCATGATATGCACTCATGACACGCTTGATCATCCCACTCCCCTCCTTCTCTCCTCTCTCCCCTCTTCCCCTCCTTCTATCCCACTCTCCCCCTCTCGCCTCTGCTTAAGACATACCTACCACCTCTCACTCTACTCGGGACCCCCCCATCATACCTTATTTTCTTTTCCCCACGACCTGGAAGATAACATCTGACTTGCTTTCTGTAATTCCCCTACTGGCCGGTAACCCTGACTCTACTTCTTTACCTTTCAGATCATTCACTCCTCAGACGCTGCCGCTCTCCCTCGAGACAGAGTCTGTATTTTCTTACACTCTCTGTCGCCGAATCCGATTTGTTCACACACAGGTTAGGGGACCGATTCCTCTCACCCTAACCCTCGGTACTCCCTCTCACCCCTCACTCCCTGTTCCACCCTATCTCCCTCTTGCTTCCCCCCCCACCTCTCCCTCCCCCATCCCTTACCAACTCCCTTTCTATATACCCAGGGTCTCCGTCCCTGGCTTTATCCACCTTAGATCAACCTGCATATTTTACTCACTTTTGAAAATACACTTACTCTCTTGAGCCATAATGACCCCATCTAATCAAAACGCAGAACCCATCCCCCTAAAGATAGTCTCCCTAAACGTTAAGGGATTGAACATCCCAGAAAAAAGATCCCAAGTATTGGACTTAATGCACAAACTCAGAGCGGACATAGTCTTCCTACAAGAAACCCATTTCCATTCTCAAAAAACCCCTAAGCTCAATAACCAAAATTATCCTATCTCCTATCTTGCCACCAACCCACTTGGCAAAACCAAGGGCGTGGCTGTGTTGATCTCTAAAAACCTTGACTGGTCCATGACAGACTCCATAATCGACTCGGACGGTCGATTTATATTCTTAAAAGGACATATAGCACTCAAACCAGTAACCTTAGCCAATGTATACAGCCCTAACTCAGCTCAAGTACCCTTCTTCAGGAGCATATCGAACACGCTAGCACAATTCCAACAGGGTATCACAATACTGGGCGGTGATTTTAATGTCGCTCTCCACCCGTTACTGGACTCTTCCACGGGCACCTCCTCTCTCCCATATAGAGCTCTTAAACAAATCAGACTAGCACTTCAAGACCTATTATTGCATGACACCTGGCGTACCCTGAACCCCTCTGTTAAAGATTACACGTTCTTTTCCCCCCCACACCAAAAATACTCTCGCCTTGATTACATATTTCTATCCCAGAAGGATCTCCCTTTAATCAAAAAAACCACTATAGAACCCATGCTAATTTCAGACCACCACCCAGTCTCCCTGACCCTAGCCTTACATGCAGAGTCCCCGAAAACCAAATTTTGGAGATTAGATGCCTCCCTCCTGACCCTAGAAACGGACATCTCGTTTCTTAAGGACAAAATTATGGAATTTTTTAACGACAACAACACTCCTGACATTTCCCCCATAACAATTTGGGAAGCACACAAATGTACCATGAGGGGTATCCTCATGTCCCTTAAATCGGAAAAGAAAAAGGCCTCCCAGGCAAAAACAAGGGACATCATACGCAAAATAAGTGAACTTGAAAAAATACACAAAAGAACCCAGGCCCTTTCTACTTATCAAGAACTGATACAAAATAGACAAATACTCCTAGATGATCTCCACATTAAGACTAAACGTAAGTTCATTCTGCAACAAAAATTATTTTATGAATTTGGAAACAAAAGTGGAAAATTCCTTGCAAAAGCTTTACAAGCGAAGAAAGCAAGAAATTCCATCCACTTTATCAAAAACGACCAAGGTACTGCCATGACCCAAACACCCGATATAGCTGCGCAATTTGAACGCTACTATGCCTCCCTTTATAACCTGAACCCCGCCATCTCTGGACACAGGAAAAATACGCTCATACACGACTTCCTTCAGGAAAATTGCCCCAAGATCCTACCCCATATGAACACCCAAGATTTAGATAATCCTCTCTCTCAAGAGGAACTCAAGACGGCGATCTCCCAACTGAAACCAGGAAAAAGCCCGGGACCTGACGGTTTCACTGCCCCCTACTTTAAAACATTTACAGAACTTATCTCTACCCCACTAATCAATGCCTTCAATGCACTTTCCAACCCCTCTGTCCCTCAACATAGGCTTTTAGAAGCACATATCTCCATCATACCTAAGGAAGGTAAAGACCCATCCCTAGTCACAAACTATAGGCCCATCTCACTCTTAAATGTGGACATTAAACTATTCGCAAAAATAATTGCCAACCGAATACTCCCACTTGTTCCTCTCCTCATACATAAAGATCAAGTAGGCTTTGTTCCTGGGCGGGAAGCCCGAGATAATACCATTAAGGCTATAAACATACACCACTGGATGACTTCCAACAAAATTCAAGGTTTCATGCTATCACTAGACGCCGAGAAGGCGTTCGACAGACTAGACTGGTCTTATATGGAAAGCACCCTACGTTTTATGGGCTTCCCCAATCGCTTACTAAGCCTTATCTTATCCTTATATTCGACTCCGTCTGCTTGTGTGAGAGTTAACGGTTGTCTGTCGAGCGCCTTCTCCATCGGCAACGGAACTAGACAGGGCTGCCCTCTCTCCCCCATTCTATTCGTCCTTACCCTTGAACCCTTTCTGCGCTCCATTGCACAGAATCAAAATATCCACGGCATTCCAATCCAACACAGATCTTACAAGAAAGCTGCCTTTGCTATTCTCCTTTTCCTTAGCAAACCCTTGATCTCAATTCCCGCCCTTCTCCAAGAATTCAAATCCTTTAGAAACATCTCAAATTTCAAAATCAATTTCTCTAAATCTCATGCCCTAAACATATCCCTTCCTCCTCATATGACACAGCAATGTAAAACAAATTTTCCCTTTCTCTGGAAGCAAGACGCCATTAAATACCTAGGCATATATCTTACCACCGACCTTTCAGATCTCTTTCGCTGCAATTTCATCCCAGTCCTTAAAACCATCAAAGAAGACATCAATAGATGGAACAAACCACACTTTTCCTGGTTCGGACGTGCTGCTATCTTAAAAATGAATGTTCTTCCCCGTCTTCTCTACCTTCTCCAAACACTCCCAATTAGAATCCCGAACTCTTTCTTTATATCCTTCAGAAGTATGTGTAGTAACTTCCTTTGGAACAAAATGAGACCCAGAATCGCCTTCTCACTTCTAACTAAACCAAAATCGCAAGGGGGCATAGCCCTACCCGATTTGAAAAAATACTTCTGGGCTTGTCATCTTACACGTATACTAGACTGGTTCCTACACGGTAACAATAAAGACTGGGTTCCCCTGGAAAATGCATTTAGTCCCCTTCCACTCCAAGTGTTACCCTGGTTGGCCTCTGACAAAATTCCTCAGGATACCAAAAAACATCCCCTGATCAGCTGCACTCTTGATACCCTTAAAAACACTTCTAACACCCTGGCAATTTCATCCAACCCAGGCCCTATGACCCCCATAAAGCCCAACCCAGACTTCATACCAGGTATGGACTCATCATTCCTGTCCAATACCTGGAAAGCCGACATTATTAGAGCCCATAGTTTCTTTAAGGATAACACCCTTCTTAATCGCTCAGATTTAACGCCTCAATCATCCCCCGCTCCCTTTCCTATGTGGTCATATTTCCAAATCCGTCACTTTTTGAATTCGTTGAACAAAAACTCATCACTATCCAGAGACCTCACGACCTTTGAAAAACTATGTAATAGCTCCACTCCACAACGACACCTCATATCCACTGTTTACAATCTCCTTGTGACAGACCAAACAACTCTCCCCAATAAAGTCAAACAGGCCTGGGAATCAGACCTGAATACTCCCTTCACAGAAAAAGAATGGGAAAACATCTGTTTTATATCTCACAAAAGTTCGCTTAACGTAACAGTCCAAGAAAACTGTTTTAAAATTCTGTCCAGATGGTATAAAACCCCTTCGCTTATGCACAAATACTACCCAGAAATCCCTGAAAACTGCTGGAGGTGCCATGAACAGCCAGGCACCCTATTCCACATCTTCTGGCAATGCCCGCAGATCCAACCTTTCTGGAAAGATATTCACAGGTTTATCTCCTCCAACCTAAACATTGTCTTGCCCTTCTCCCCAGCACAATACTTGCTACACAGCACCTCAATCCCTCCACACAAATATTGTAAATCTCTAACTCCCCACTTGATAAACGCAGCCAAAATGTGTATCCCTACACACTGGAGGTCAGATACCATCCCTACATACCAGGAATGGGTCAGGAGAATAGAAAAGATAGCCAAATTGGAAGAACTTATTGCCATCGCCAAAGACAAAACCGCCACTCATGCTCGCATCTGGCACCCCTGGACCTCTTTTTCAAGTACATCATCCTCCTCTCGCTCTGCTCCCTCCTCAAGCCAAAACTTAGGGTCATCTCATTAGATACATATAATCAATTCCTAATAGCCCACTTAACACTCCGAAACCTTCTTTACTCCCTCCTCACACCCCTTGCCTTTCCTGGGAACATTAAACTCTCTTTCCAAAACGAGAATTCGGTCGGATCTCTCCCACCCCTAAAAATGGGAAGTAGGTGGGAGTTTTCCTCTACGTATCCCTGTTCCCACTGTTATCTCCTCTCTGGCCCCCTCCCCCATTATATATTTGTTCACTACCTCCAAACTCCCCATAAGGGAATACCCATCCTAAGACTTTCCCCTAGGGACGGAGACCCGCCCCTATCTGCCTTCCCCCCCTTCCCATTCCTCCCAATCTCCTCCCCCCACCTCCCCATTTTCAATCCCACCCCCCCTCCTGCTCACCAACCTTCCTCCTCCCTCTCCTTCCCCACATTCCTCACCTTTTCCTCCGCTCTTTATATGCTTCCCTTCACTCAGTCTTCCACTTCTCTTTACAATCTCTTCCAAGCACTTTCAAAAGTTTTAATTCCTACATGGTAATGATCTCATCAGACCCCCCTTTATTAAAGACAGGCCTGGTTACACGCCCTGTTATTACTAGCACTCACCGCTGACATGACGCCATATTACCATTCCTCATTTCCTTCCTGTGGCCTATATGTATACTCCTCAGGTTATAATATTCTCGTTAAATTTTTCTGTCTATATTATACTAATGTTTCAAATGTTTGTTTCCCGTCATAGGCGGGCTTAGTTTGTAATATTGCTTGCATTAAGGCTCATTGTAGGATTCCATTTGGGCTATACACCATCTCGAGCCATACCTTTGCAACTTTCTTATCTTAGTTCTCATGTAACACTCTAGCATTTACATTCGAGTTTTTTTTTCTCTCTCGATTGTATTGCCCACTGTTTGTCAATTTCTTCATGCTTCAGACTGTTTGAACCCAATGCTGTTAATATTTCTATTGTAAAAATTTCAATAAAAACCTTTTTTGGAAAAAAAAAAAAAAAAAGAAAACTCCTTAGGGTGGCTTCACACTGATCTGCTGTGCTTTGGCTGCAGCGCAGGTTTCGTGCGTGTTAGCTGTGCTTTCCC